>NC_092411.1:272732909-273042909 GCF_040894005.1 Engystomops pustulosus | reverse complement strand
AAAGAAACCCTGATCATAAATGTGATCAACTGTTGGCTTTGGTCAAATATGGCAGTACAACTTCCCTGCAGCACCATCCCTGGAACATATTAGGCATAATACAAATATCTTAGTAGTTTGCACAAAAATAGGTTTTCTAAACTAACGAACCCTCTTTACTTAATAATAAACACCCTTTTTACATTAAGTAACAATATCAATAGATACAACCTGGAGTCATCAGTGGTGCAGATGTGAAGTTGGATCCAAAGAAGAGTATCAAACTTGGGTTCAGTATCCTCCTTCCAACAATAGTAACACATACTGTAGTATTAAAATCCGGTAATATAATAGTTTACCCCACCCTCGCTCCCCACCCGCATAGACAATGAATGTCATTGACCCAGCATCTCAGTAGGCATCTCAGTAGGTATCTAAGTAGGCCTCCTACTATGTGTGGTGGAAAGGATTTGTCTCGTAAAGTTTTCTGTAAAACTTCCTCATATATTGTCATTGAAGTAGAGACACTGAGAAGTGGATTTTATTACATGGGATGCACATTACGCTCTGTAAACCATATTGCTTTATAGTTATGGTGTAAATTCTCAGGACGTTGGCTGTAATGTCACCTAGGAGAAAAGAATGTGGATCCCATACCTGAAGTATGGCCCAGTGGTTTGGTCTGGGGTCTATTTTATTTCATACGTCTGGTCTGGGTCTGTATTAGTTTATGGACATCTGTTCATCAATATGTATTTATTTAGGATGTATGGTATGGGGTCTGTCTTGATGGGTCTGTTCTATAGTCTGTGTTCAGTTAGGTATCAGGTCTGGGGAGTATTAGTTTAGGGGACCAGTCTGGTGTCTGTATGTGTTCATTTTACTATGGTCTGGGGTCTTTTTTACACTAGAAGTCCAATCTGAATTAGCTTAGAGGTGGCGGTCTAGGGATTGTATTTTGAAGGGTGCCTGTTATGGGGTTTGTTCTATGGTCTGTTATTTAGGTATCAGGTCTGAGGAATATTAGTTAAGTGGGACCATTATTCATTTATTGGGTAAGAGCTTGGATTTGTAATCATTTAGGGGTGGGGTCTGTATTGTTTTGGAGGTCTTGGATTTGTAGCTCTTCAGGGGGTCTTATTTGGACTTTGTATTAGTTTAAGGGGTATGGTGTGAGGTCTGTATTTATTAGGTATAAATTGAAGTTTGTATGTATCTATGTATAGGGTCTAAAGCTCTGTACTTCTTTAGGCAGTCTGTCTGGTCTAGGATTTATTTTGGGATGTGATGATGGAGACCATATGTACTACCTGTGATTGAAAGGACCATCAACTGAGGACATGTTTCATATAGATATTTAGGGGCTTAATATCTTTAATAAGTAAAGATAAGGCCCCATTACATCCTTTTCTCTCTTTTCTCTAGTTTAGTTTTAAGTTTCATTCAAGTCCTGGATCCTTTGAAAGACCTCCTGGTATCCTGATAGTGGTCAAAATCCTAGATCGGCCATTTAGTATTGCCAAAAAGTAGAAAGTCAAGGCCCAAGCTAAGGAATAGGTTAAATACTAAAGGTTGAAATGACCAGACAAAATGGAAATCCTATAACAAAGCAACTAAAAAAGAATACAAATTATCAAAAAATTTGAAGAGACAAGAAACAATAGAGATGAAAATGGTGAGGTAGAGGCGAATAAAGGACATTTTGGTCTCAGTAATTTAGAGCTCGAAATCCCTTATAATAAAAACAAGGAGAGAAATCATCATGACAAACAGGGGCGTAACTTGAGGGAGTGCACAGGTTGCGGTCGCACCTGGGCCCAACAGGTCTAGGGGGCCCTTTTGGTGTCACTTTCCCATATGAGAAGACTATTACTATTAACCATACATTATAGTCGGGGGCCTGGCACAGACTTTGCACTGGGGCCCATTAGCTTCTAGTTACGCCACTGATGACAAATGATGACAAGGTTAGTAGTAGAGTGTGGCAGGTCGCCAGAGAGAGGGGAAGTGATTTAGCTAGTTTGGTAAGATTCTATTTAAATACGAGTCTGAGTGAAATGTAATCCAGTGCCCCCAGGTAGGGGTATAGCATATCATATCCTCTGAGGTGTCAGTAGTTACTGACATCTTTGTTTACTACATTTTTAGGGTGTGTATCATAATTTTTTTCCACTAAAGGTAGAACGTTTTTGAAAACCTAGAGATTGGTTGGAAGAATGAAGAGAATACTCTGGATGTACTGGGAAAGGCATTGGCCAAAATTTCTGGGAAAGGGACACTGTATGCCTCACCTTAAACCTCAGACCCAATATTGGGTTGTACCATCAGTGAAGTAATGTGGACACTCAAACTTTCTAAGCTTTTATTGTGACCCACGCAAGGCAAAAAGTAGCAAGGTCAGTGGAGATCCCAAAGAGCAATCAGATGATGGCGTGCAGTGATGAAAAGGAGGGGATGATGGCGTGATTGTGTGAAAGGTGAAAATATGGAAACAGGGAAAATACAACTCTCTCCCAATATCTGTCGTCCGTCAACATCTCACCCAACATCTGCTGCCCCTCAAAACTCCCCTAACATCTTCTGTCCCTCAACATCTCACCCAACATCTGCTGCCCCTCAAAACTCCCCTAACATCTTCTGTCCCTCAACATCTCACCCAACATCTGCTGCCCCTCAAAACTCCCCCAACAATTTCTGCCCTTGAACATCTCATCCAACATCTGCTGTCCCTCAACATCTCACGACAACGTCTGCTGTTCCTCAAGATCTAACCCAAGATCTGCTCAGACCCTATACACATTAGGTGGTTGGCAAGCTCATCAAATTGGTGGATTTAGCCAAAACATCATCTTATATAAATGGCTACCTTAAAGAAGATTGTGTGAGGATCAAACATATCTTCCAGGTTACTAAACTATACACTTGAACTCGGGGGTGTATTCTCATATGAAGGGGTTTTCTATCTAAATAAAATTATTTTTAAAATATATTAAAAAAATTAAAAAAAATCATACCTCTCAGGCTTTACCCAATTCTGCACCTCTGGGTCCAGGGATAACGTACCATCAAATGTAGATTTTAGGTTGTGGGGTAACCTTGCAATGGTCTTGTACCCTTTAGACATCTAGTTCTGGCCCCTGATCTCATACCCCCCATGGTCATTCCATTGGCTGCCTCTATCATAAATAGAGCTTAATCTCCAATAATCTCGTATAATTTCCAAGCCCTAGAGGTGAATAATTTGTGTAATTCAATTCGCCTATAAATGCAATAAATTATTTTATATCTACAGTATTTTACTTGACCTTTGGAAGGTTTATACCCTCATAGGACAGAGTGACAGCTGCACGCTCCTTAGATCATATTGCATGGGAACCCCCGGAACAATTCTGAGAAGCTGTTTGTGTAATGGTTTATGGGTAAGTTTACAGCACGGAGAAGTATAGGAGGCCCCGCTCCCTTGTCATTGTCTGCCTATAATACCTGCGAGTCTGTTGGGACATGCTATTCTCATCTTAGAGTCTATCCTCAGTAGGCTAACTATGCCTTTCATCATACGGGGGCTTGTTATAATGTAATCCTTTAATTCACTGTTTCTCATCACTTCCCTTTAGCATTGATGTGCCAAGCTTTTTATGAGATTGTTTGAGGTTACTCCTTCACCTTAGTGGGGCCCCTAGACTTACATACGGTGTCAGTGATCCGACTATTGCTCGATATAGTTGCACTTATTATTATGGTGAACTGTGTTCTTTATCTTGATTCAATACTGAACCTAAACTTGTATGGGTCCACTGATTGGTTGTCTTCTCATTTCTAGGGGTTCAGTATTAAATTAGGGCCAGGCAGAAGGGGAAAATAATAATAATGGTTTGGGTAGTAGCCCAGGGCTCATGACCACCCAAATCGCCCACCAAATGTTATACTCAGAAGGACCTTCACCCATGAAATCATTGCACATCTGTTCATGCTCTCAATAAACATCTACACAAGACCATTTCAGGAACTTTGAAGGTTCCTAAAAGGTCCTGAAACCGCAGATTGAAAGCAGACAGAAGGGACACATCCTCCATTCCCCCAAGAAGCTGATTCTAGAACCAGATGTAGGAAGTGATTCCAGACTTGTAGGGGCTATAATATTCATACAATCCAGGGCCCATGGCAGTCTTAATCTGCGCCTGGAAGCCAAGGACCACAGGAGGATCCTCTGTTGGGCCAGTTCAACGCTGAGTGATCCCCTCAACTAAGTGAGGTGGGTGGGTGTCCAACATCCAGCACCCTCACTGAACAGGAAGCAAATAACTCCGACCTCTGTGTAGTGGCCAGACCAGGTTACTACATCTGAATGGGAGTTAAGTCGCTCTGACTCTTCCTGTCTTATTCTCAAAAGCCGATCTGTGGGGATTCTTGTTGTCGGACCCCCACCAATCTGATTTTAAACACCTCTCCATAGTATAAGTCATCAATATTTTTTAATATTCTTTAATCCATTGAAGCATATGGAGCCACAGAGAGGGCTATGCTAATAAGCTCACCCTGAAAGACCACAGCGGACCCTAGATACTTATGAAACATTGGATTTAGAGACACTATTTTGCTAGTTCGGAAATGATTTGCTGAGCCAGCACAGAGGTGAAGGTCCCTCAGCATACAAGTTATATCTGCAGACTTGGAGGCTAGCCTTATTATGTCCCCTGGGTAGTGTGGTGTACAGAGCTGTGGTGTCCCCATCATCTATAGATGATAAATGTTCATGGCCGTCTACAAAGTTTCCCATGCGTTGTCTCTGTAAAGGAGAATCTCGGCCAACTCCTTTAACTCAGCTCCTCAGGCTGTGGTAATACTTTCATCAGATTCACAATGGGGGCCCCCTATATGGTATCAGTCCCGAGCCAGGATTACACCACCCTAACCCTGTTGCTACGGAGTGGGTCTCATGCTGTGGGACACTACGAGCGATAAGGAGCGTCTCCTCTGGAGACTGGTGATAAGACGAGTCACATACACAAAAATACTGACAGGACATGAGGTAAAAACATGGCCGCCTTCCTTCATACTTGTCCATTGACCATGTCTGTTGTGCACGAAATCGTTGTGTACCCAAAATCTGACTTGGAAAGGAGATATAGGGGCAGATTTATCAAGACAAGATAAGACGAGTCACATACACAAAAATACTGACAGGACATGAGGTAAAAACATGGCCGCCTTCCTTCATACTTGTCCATTGACCATGTCTGTTGTGCACAAAATCATTGTGTACCCAAAATCTGACTTGGAAAGGAGATATAGGGGCATATTTTTGAAGACAAGATAAGACAAGTCACATACACAAAAATACTGACAGGACATGAGGTAAAAACATGGCCGCCTTCCTTCATACTTGTCCACTGACTATGTCTGTTGTGCACGAAATCATTGTATACCCAAAATCTGACTTGGAAAGGAGATATAGGGGCATATTTATCAAGCTGTCTAAAAGTAAGAATGTTCTCAACCAATTACAGCTCCCCTTTCAAATATTTATGCCCGCTGGTAAAATGAAAGCTCAGCTGTAGTTGGTTGCCATGGGCAACTAAGAACATTCTTACTTTTAAGACAGCTTGATAAATATGCCCCACAGTGCGTAGGCCTAGTACCTGGGAGCGAAGGGGTTAAATATTGGATGTCTTGTTACCTCCCTTCTCACATTCCTGATAACCACAACACAAACTTCTATCCAGTCATCCGAACCAAATGAACTACTTCTGGTCCATCCGTATCATTACCTCCACGGTCAGGGCTGGGTCAGGAGTCAGTCAGCTGCAAAACGTACGGTATATCGCCTGCAACCGGTGGCGCTGTCACACTGTGAGGCGTATGGATGTCTAGGGAATGCTGGGAGTTGTAGTACTACAAGTGCTAGTTCTTAGTTGTATGTTTATGGGGAACTAACTGACTCTCGGCCAATTCCCTTATCTCAGCTCCCCGGGCTGAGGTAATACTTGCATCACATTCACAATAGGGCCCCCATATGCTTCTTAAAGGGATGGTCACCCAGCTCCTACAGACACTAAGGCATTTCCTTATACTAACTACCACCGTAGGATGCTCAGGAGCCTGGGAAAGCTGGGTGAGAACTGAGGCCTCCTGTAGGGACAGTCTTATTGGTCATAAAACCTTCCATCAAGATTTCTCAATATTTTACTACATTTTCCTCTCACTGTGATGATTGCAGATTTTCATTAAATATTTTTATACCATTTTCCCATCTGATTTCAAACAACATGGCTGCTTTGCTTTCAAAAACAGCGCTACTCCTACTTGCAGGTTAGATGTGGTATTGCAAATCAGCCTTAGTCATCCATAGTCCATCTGTGAATCCTGGACTGTATAGTGTCCTGTTTCATGGACTGAACACATTGCCGAGGACAGGACTCTGTGCAGCATAGCGATAAATGATGCAAGGAGCCCCTACTTCCCTGCAAAACTATAATCATGATCATGATTTGTAAAGCGCTACGGAATATGATGGTGCTATATAGATAAAGATTATTATTATATATCACTGTGATGCTGGGAGACCCCTCCTTTTCAATGTGTTCGGACTGTGAAACAGGACACTGTACCATCCAGGATTCACTGGCCCACAGTTCAATGATTAAGCCACATATTTGAAGCGCAATACCAAACATCACCTGAATATAGGAGTGGCAGACAGTCCATGAAATCCTACCAGCATACGGTATATGACTGACCATGGTTGTCCGAATGAGACCTGAGGTTGAGTTGCAGTACCACAACTCACCTGTAGACAGGCGAGTGGCGCTGTTTGTAGAAGACACTAAGCAGATTTGTGAAATTCTGGACAACCCCTTTAAGTACATTTTTTTTCTAGTATTTGCTTAATTTACTTATCAGAGAGTAAAAAACCTAAAACTACGACTATAATCACTACATGCAGTCTAATGCAGCACCAATCCCTGTCATCCTGTCCTGATAGTTTGCTACAATGTGTCAGCGCAGACAAAGTTTTATTTGGGGGGGGGAGACTCTCCTTTCACACCCCATTTCCAAGGATTGTCCTGTAATATTAGGACCATTGACGTGGATGTAGAGTGAATCGTTTCCCTACACTTTGCATATTTACTACTATGAATGGGATTTTAAGATGGGAAACTCCTATTTGTGGTTTTACAGACAAAGCTCAGGACGTGTACGAGGGTGACCTTTCCCGTATGCAAAACCCTGCGCGTCCTGACACAGCAAGAGACGTCTGTAGTAAAATGTGTGAGGACATCGGGATGCAAATCGCAGAGAGGGAACGTCCTACACTCCATGCACCACGGCTCTAATATGACTCCTATCTTCATCTATATATCCATAATACAGGATAGGAAAAAAAATACCGCCAGCCGATGCACATAAAAAATTCCACCATACTGTATTTTTAAAGGAATATTCCATTCCAGATCACCAATCCTGAGGATGTATGGAGGGGGCACAGAGCTAAGGCATTTGTGCCTTGACCCAAGATTGATAGGATGGAACCCCTTTGGATTATTAAATGATGACATGTGTCAGTGTGCTATCACTTTATGAGATGTGAATATCCCTTTAAAGGAAATCTACCATCAGAATCCATCCTGATAAACCAGGGACATTACTCATAGATCCAGGCACCGGGACTGTGGTATCTTCTTATATTTGTTATTCATGGCCTCCTTCATTCTAAAATCAACTTTCAAAATTATTTTAATGAGTCTGAAGGGCTCTTGGGGGGTTACCAGAGCCCCTTAGGGCTGTAGCTTCACAAACTGTTATACTGTGCAGGAGACCTTCGCCCCTTCTACTGTGTGAGATGACATCAAGCAGAGTGAGGGGGAGCGCTAGTAGAGCAGGGGAAGGTTGAGACAATGTAGCAGCCTGTGAAGACACAGCACAGAGTGGCTCCGGTAACACCCCAGAGCCCTTCTGATTAATTAGCATAATTGTACAAGATGATTTTAGAAGGAAGGATGCCAGGGATAACAAATATAAGAAGATTACCACAGTCACGGTACCTGGATCTATGAGTAAGTGTCCCTGGTTCATCCATGCTTGGTTTTGATGGTAGATATCCTTGTGCCGGCCACCTGATTACAGGTAGGTGTCTATTATTTTTTAATAAATAAATGTAAAAATGTATTTTGTGAATAAAAGAAAAAAAAAATCATAAGAACAATAATAGCTATGAAAGAAATATATCATTTCTTTATAAATCTATTATTTTAACGGCTGAATGTTCCCATACACAATAGTGCACATGGTATATACAGTATAATATACCGGAGCTAAGTGGCAGCACATTTTATGTGTATTGTATATAGAGACCCGGAGTCATCTGATTGTTATATACAGTAATCAGTTGTCTCCATAGTTCTCTGCCTCTTCCATTCACTGACTGCAAGCAGAGATGTTGAGGGATAACTGGTCATCCAGAAGAACATGACATGACACATCCTGGACACAACAATATATATCTTTGTGGATTTGGCGGTGGAGCTGTACAGTGTCAGGTCACAATATCCGGGTGTGTACAGGAGTCAGGACTCTTCTGCTCCTATAAAGGTTGTTATGAAGGTCATAAAGCCTGGAATGTTCTTCTCTAGAAGAGGAGCAGCGATACTCAGGGCTTCTACTGCCCCCTGTAGGACAACTGGGGAATCACCTAAAAAAAGGGTCAACTCAGCAGAGTCATCAGAGCCTCATCCTGACTCTAATACTACAATAGTATAAGGTGCTCACTACAAATATTCGGTCATAGAGGGGGCTCATCCTAAACTCTCTGCTGCTGAAGAACAGCACCAGGTCCAAAACTTATATAGCAGGTTCTTGTGGGTTCTGCATGTAGTGTCAGGCCCCTTTCACGTGCGTTTTCTGCGTGTGCTTTTGACGTGCAGAACTTGCATTGCACTCTGACCCATTGTAATCAATGGGTCTTTTCAGACTTGCATTCTTTTTCACGCACACACGCACGTTTTTTTTAACGCGCGTTTAAATCTCGACATGCTCTACTTTTGCAAGTCACGTGCGTGAAAAACGCACCATACAAGTCTATGGAGACGCATCAAAAACGCATCGCACTCTGAGACACATGCAAGTGCAATGCGTTTTTCACGCATCAATTGCTATAGAAAAGATAGAGCTCAGTCCTGAGTCCATTTCACGCGCATTTTCTGCGCATGAAAAACGCATTGAAATTGCATCAAAAAACGTGCATGAAAAACTGAGACACTGAACTAACTCTGACTGAAAACTGATTGCACTCTGATGCAAAATGTGCGTTTATCACTGACCAAACCCTGATCGCACCCTGATCAGACTCTGACGTGATCTGCAACGCAAGTGTGGAAGGGGTCTCACACCTGTGCTGACATCGAGCGTAGAGGGACATTGGGGCAGATTTATTTCAGTCTGATGCTTGTTTTTTGGTGGTATTTTAGTGACATTTTGGGTATTTATCCTGAGGATAAAGAATAACATTGATGCTGAATAGTTCCATCAGAGGGTTATCCTGCTGATAGGGGACACGTATGTTCCATGTTTGGGGAGGGGGGGGGGGGGGCTAGATGTCACATCTCTTCCTTTTGATAACATCCACATGCCAGGGGGACAAGACTTCGGACCAGAAGGGCTAGCCTTTAAGGTTCTGGCACTTATCAAGGTGTCTCAGATCTTAATATTTACACTGACAGATCACTTTCTGCTTAAAGGGCATCTACAACCAGGATTATGGACTGTATGCAAATTAACCTGAGGGGCTCCAGACTACATAGGTGAATATAGAGCCTGGAGCCCCTCAGCCTCATTTGCATACAGTCTTTCATCTTGGTGGTAGATGCCCTTTAACCAAGATTTTTTTTTTTTTACTTTCCATAAAATGCCCACCACCTTATCATTATTCCTCATATCTGTACGAGGGCTTGTTTTCTTCAGTACAATCCAGGCACAGTATTCCAGGTATATAAAACTTACATAAACAGGGAAAGAAAAAAAAAAATCATCTTTTGTGCTTTAATTTTTTTTACCCATTCATCACGGGGTGTGGACATCTTATATTTATTTTAGATGTGGTAGTTTTGTCAAAAGTATGTGAGTGAGTGTTTTTAATTCCTGGACAATAAAATCCTATTTTGGTAAGAAATAATGTTTTCTATCGCTAAATTCTAATATTGTTCTAACTTTTTTTTTATTGCTTATACAGTAATTGTCATGGAAGGAGGTGATTTTTTTTTGGTTTATTTTGTAAAACTTTTTATGGAGGATGAAAAAAAAAAAATACTAGAACACTGAGTGTAGCGCTGCACTTCTGGGTTCAAGTCCCATTCTGGACAACATCTGCAAAGAGTTTGTATGTTCTCTGTGTTTGTGTGGGTTGTCTCCGGGTCCTCTGGTTTCCTCCAACACTCCAAAACATACTAGTCGATTGTGAGCCCCATTGGTGACAGGGACGGATCTAGCAAGCTTTGTAAAAATAGAATTATACCATATATAATTTTTTCACTTTGTTAACAGTATGCTTTCATTATTAGGTTTTCCTAGAAGGGAGTATACAAAAGACAAATAAATACAATTAAAGTTAATATCGGGGAACAGAAAGCAAGGTCTAATGACACAACCTTCACCCCATAGGAAATACATAGCACTGCTGTCTGTTACGTGCAATACTTCATATGCAGTCCTTTGTAACTGTATTCACTTTTCCTACCAGCAGAGGTCAGCATTGCACCACACTCTTCAAATTGCTTCATTCCTCTGTGCTGCTGAGAAACTTCAATTACAAAAAAAAAAAAAATAAATAAAGTAATAAAGCTTTCTTCAGCACTTTGTTTTGGAAAGCCTAGGTATAAGGGAATTCTGGAATAACCTGTATCATCCCTTCTCATTTTTCTGCAATTTTGGGGACACTTAGAACCCTCCCCCCCCCCCATGTCCCAAATCACACTGCACTGTTTTCCTTTGAATTGGGAGAATTGCAGCAATGCTGCTCATGTGCTGTATATATGGTGCATGCAATACTATACACACACAGCTCCACAAGGGTTAGTGCTGCAGGCAGTCTCTTTTTACAGCAGTGTGAGGACACGCCTCCAGAGCACTTGGTGAAGCTATAAACCCTGGAATAGAACAGTCCTGCTGCTACTAACACAGGTCTGATCACAAAGATCTCCATTGACACTACTGAATAGTACAGCTTTGTGTTGTGTTAAGTAGCAAATTCTAGAAAACAAGTGCAGTACAAAAGGGAGCGCTGGATTTGGATCATGAAAGACTGAACAGAGCAGGGGTAGAATATTAGCTAAGGCTCTACTCAGTCCCTCATGATCCAAACCCAGTGCACCCCTTTACAAGGCTTCTCTTGTGCTGCACTTGTTCTCTAGAATTTGCTGCTCCACACAATTGTAGCACTAGAGGAGCCTGGTAAAAGGGAAGGGCTGGATGATGTAGAAAAACCACATAACACAGTGTTGAAAAGGTAATTTAGTCCTCAAAATGGTAACCACAAAAAAAAAAAACACACCTTCGACAGCTCTGGTATGAAAATGTTTTGGCCTCAGAAGATGGCGCAACTACATTTTTGCTCCTTTTACACAAAGTTTTTGTAAAATGTATTGCAACCTCTAAATTTGGTATCCAAGCAATTGTACCAAAACAAAGAATTAAGTAGAGGTTATTAGGAGGTTACAATGAACGTTGTAAAAACTGAACCAAAAAAAAAAAAAGTATTTTTTCACCAAAAATGAAAAAAAAAATTTGTCTGTGAAGGGGTTAAGGTTATAAAAGCAGCAGGGAGGGAGGTTTCTGCGGCTCCTGGCTCCACTCCCTCGACGGAAACCACCAAAGTAACTTCCCACAAGATTTCAGTGCAGTCCTAGAAAGTTAAGTATTTATAAGCCTCCCCTCATTCTAGTGAAACTCAAAAGGACATTACCACCAGGATGAAGGATTGTAAACCAAGCACACAGATACTGGTGTGCGCCCCCTCTACCAGGAACAGCTCTAAGCTTCCTACACCCTGGTTTTTTTTTTAAAAAACAAAAAGGCGGAGTCTGAGGGGCTTATTTACATACATTTTAAGAGCCTTTTCTGGTAAAAAGCAAGCCAGAACCTGCCAGTGAGGGTACACACCAGCTTGTCAGTGCGCTTGGTTTACAATCCATCATGGGGGTAGATTATTCCCTAAATGGGTTGTGCATGGGTTTAAAAACAGATGCTCCCTCCCAAAAACAGCGCCACACCTCAGACCATGGTCAGTGCAGGTATTGCAGCTCAGCTGTATAGCGATGAATGGAGCTGAGGTGCAATACTGGCACAGACCATGGCCAGAGTGTGGCGCTGTTTTGTGTAGACAGCAGCCATGCTTTACACTAAACGCCCCTCCGCCTTGCAATAGTCTTAGCACCCCCCCCCCCAGCATCATATTCAAACACAGAACACAGTGTAAGACCAAAAAGGACAGCAATTGTTTTATTTAGAAAAAAACATTTGTTACAGATGGTTAATATTAGGCACACAACTGCATGTACACGGGAACATTTACAAGGTTTGTACAGAGTTTAAAAATTCAAGTTTGTATCAGCATCATATCAAAAAGGAAAAAAGTATCATATATACACAATGCTGCGGTCTATGTCGGCGACATGTCACAGCACATGCCTGAGGAGGGGGCGCGGCTGCACACGTACTTCCCATGTGCCGGCCTTGTATCCTGGGCTGTAATCCTGTATCCAGCGGCTGTGGAGACAGATTATGCAGCAGTGCAGGACAGAGAAGCAGCGCTGTGCTGTAGTACATGACAGGTATGGGACTGGGTGTAGGCACTATACACAGTGCTGGCAGTCAGTATACAGAGGCTGGCGGCCATGCTTGTCTACTCAATAGGGTGAACAGAACAGATTTGGGTGTTATACAGACTAATCAGTCAAATATCAGTGCTGTGTATGACTACGGTGCTGCAGACATAACAAAAGGATCTATACAATGCAGACATCCTTATGGGAAGGACATAGGGGTAACTGCACCCCAATGCTTCAGCCCATCTCACAATCAGGATTTGTAAAGATTTCTTAGATCAGAGGATAGATCCATTCCCACGACTGGCGATAATGAGGAGACTTGTCCTCTGCTACATGCAGGTTCTAGAACCAGATAGAGAATCCCAGGAGTGTTACACAGGGCGAGATGTAGCCATCACCTACACTGAAATGGAGATGCAGGGTGACCAGAGTGCATTGTGGGGCACTGCCCTGTCGCTACGACCGTAAATGAGGGCCTTGAGGAAGGTAAATAAATGGCAGCCAACTCATGGCCGGCATTGAAGTCTATTGTGCGTGGTCACCGTGTCTCACCGCACTACAGCTGAGCTGAGCAGCTGTACTGCAAATTCTAGAGCAGGTCCTATACCTGTCCAGATTTGTGGTGCGGCTGCTCCTTTCCTACGGAGATGGGAGGCGTGAGCAGCACTCATAACCCCCCCTTCCCTACTCCATCTGTAGCTGCATACAGTTTTGGCCGAATGGAGATGGGAAGGGGGGGGGGGGTTATTTGTGCTGCTCACCCCTCCAATCTCCATTCGGCCAAAACAGTATGCAGCTACTCTGACGTGTGTATGAGGCCTTAGGTCTATAGTATACAGCCAGTAGTCAAGAAAGGACTGTCTCTGAAATGTAGCATTTAGGCTAATGCTGGATCTGTCCTAAGAGGGTTTCCCCAATGTGTGGGCCTTGTTAAAGTTGCATTGATTTTTTACAGAGCATCTACCACCAGGATGAAGGACTGTATGCAAATGAGCCTGGGGGAGCTGCTGGCTCCTTAGGTGTTAGTTAATGGAGCCCCTGAGGATCATTTGCATAGTCTTTAATCCTGCTGGTAGATGCCCTTTAACACTCTTGTAGGTTATCAGTAGGAAACTATGGATGGCATCTGTAGTCAGAGCTGTGACCATGGCATGGAGTGAAAATCTGTTCGTAAGTTACTACAAGATTTCAGACCTTCTGCTTACATGAGCCAAGTCTCAGCCACTTGTGATGTGGTACTGTGGGCACAGGCCTGGGTCTAATAAAGCAGCAAAGGCAACAAGGTGTACAGACAGCGAGATTTCAATGGAGCCATCTTATTCTTGGTTCAACAGCTTGGTTACAGTAGTCATACAAAGCATCTGCCACGTCATACACTAACCCCAGGATAGTGTTTTATAGCTACATGTCCACACTGCACAAGGAGGGTGTACATTTAGCTAAAAGCATCACTCAAGTTTAGCAGATTGCTAACCCAGTCAGGCCTCTGGACTCACACCAACAGCCTGTTCATAACTACAGCCAAGCAAAAGCAGGTGTATAATGACCACTGCTGTCAGACAAAGGGCTAAACCACACAAATGTGCACGGCCTGTGAACCCCAGACCGAGAGATAGCCACCTTTAAGAGTCCAAGCATCATAGTTATGTATGAAACAAGGAGACTGCATAACCTCAGGACAATCGCACCAAAGTCCTTGTTCTCAGTACGACACTGCCATCCCATGTCGCAGCAGAGGCTCCTTGTATAATATATAAATTAGGATTGTTTGGATTTCTGTCCCAGATTCAGATTGAGCATGTGCACATTTTAGCCCAATGAGAATGTAGCTATAATATCCTACACATACACAGGGGAGCCTATAAACCCGGCACATCTGCTTTAGGCACTAAACATGCTCCAGCAGCAGTCACTGCTCTGTAGTCTGACCTTTCTGTACTCTCCAGTAGCTCAAGACTATAAACATGTCATGGCAGGACCTGCTAGTAGGTGGCTCCAGATCCTGTAAAGCAGTGGCACAAGGGAACTGCAGTAAGCTCCTTTTCCCTTAGAATAAGGGCAAAAATGCAATTCCCCAGCACTACCGCTATAAACTGCAACCAGCTCTGTACAACATATAGGTCCTGGCACCAGAACAGGAGATCACAGAGGTCTCAGATTAATGATCAGATAATGACCATCAAAAACTCATCAGTATCCAGATAAACCCTTATTTTGTGGCAGTCTGGACCAGTACATCTCTCCATTACCATCTGTTATAAGAGCCAAAAACAGGAGCAGTCAAACGCACTGAACAGGTGCCTTCCAGAGACTATACATGGTATAATTGATGCAAAAAACAAAACCTAACGGAGATGTGAATTGGCCTTAAAGGTATTTTCACAAATACAGGTAGTGAGAGGTTCCCATAGAGCTCTAGTAACTGACACCTTTTAGCAAAAAGTTGTTTCCCATATTTTCAACTTTATAGTTTTACCTGGTATCTAAACACGGCTACAGCGAGTCGAGGTCCTTGGAATGGAGAAGAGCTGCTGGATTCAGGCCATCTGAGTGCAGCTGTAAAGTCATGTGACCAGGGTGAAGTCGCAGGTCCTATAGCTTTTGTAGCATTAGAAAACTGTACACCAAACATCTCACGAATTCACAGAATATTGCACCACATGAAATCACAGCAGCCAGCATGGAGAGGAGTAGGTGTCCATGGAGGCTGATGTGATTGTTTTATGTGGTCAGATATGTACATGGGGTACAGTTTGCCAATTCTAAGTAGCTTAAGGACCATTGATGTCACCCTGGTCACATGACATTAGGCCACACCCCCTCGAGAGACACCAGGCAAGATAACCGATTTAATGGGGATCTGAGGAAAACTTTTTAGCTAAAAGCAGGGTTTCAGATAGTGGCAGGTTCCAATGGGGCCCTAGTTACTATCTGTATTTGTGAAAAACGAGGTGACAGGTTCCCTTTAAAAAGGAAATCTACCATCAAAATACATCATGTTAAACCAAGTACACTTGCTCATAGATTGAGGCACCATGACTGAAGTAATGCTATATTCCTTCCGAATTAAACCTAAAGTTATGCCAATTGCTCCTTAGGAAGTAAGAGCACTTCCATGCTGTAAGTCCACAGGTTGTTACACTGTCTCATTCTAGCCCTGCTCCCATGGCACTTCCCCCATTCCATTGACCTTCTGTGTTCTTAGAGGGAGAGAAAGTCAAAGTTGTTTTTAGAAGGAAGGAGGCCATGGATAACAAATAGACATCACAGTGCCTGTATCCATGAGTGTCCCTGGTTTATCATGATGGATTCTGATGGTAGATTTCATTTAAGCAGCTATTACACATGCATCAGTAGCGAAATGTTTGCACTATTGGCCATTTGACTCCAGTGCATGTGTAATAGCCCCCAGCGGGAAGTTAATTTGCACATAAATCTATGCATCCTCTGCATACAAAATGGGAGCTTCCTAGCTCCACCACAGATTAGTTTCCTGCAATGGAGTGGAACATGAACATAAAAATATCCAATTGTACATTTCAGGGAAAAAAATATGCATCTAGTGGTTTAGAACGTACTCTTCGCTGATTAGCCCTGAATGTCTATTACCTTTAAGGGCCGGCATTAAGCACATCAGAGTTACCCGAGATCACAGCGATGGTCACCAGGAGCATCCACTAAAACATAGACAGCGTGGCCGTTCCAGAATCAAGTGCTCAATCCAAAAATATATATACAGCTGCCAGCACCAATATCTTAATATGTAAATTTTGATCAGGCAATAAAGTTCATTAATAAGATGCTGCAAAATGAGCAAATATGAGCTCAGCCGCAGGGAGCCCATTGTAAGGATGGTATGTTCTGAGTATCCGCGTCAGCTGACACATAACTGGGCAAATTCGTCGTCATCTGCATCTTCATTTAGGCAAGCCTCCAGATCAAAGCCTCCAACCTCTGCATCAACTTTTCTGAGTTTTGTTGGAGTGCCTAGAAACTAAAACAGAACAACCTGGTTATTATGGAGATCGTATACAAGACACGAGACTGCACTACTGACCAGAATCAGACAAATGCACTGTAGGTCGACATTATCTATGACATGTACTGTATATCGTTTGTACTTACAAGGTTGTCGTCAGATCCTGCATCAGACGTTGAGCACATCATCTCTTCAGTACTGTAAATAAACAATTAGTATTACTGAATGACCAATGAACCTGAAAATTCCTAGTTTTAAAACAGAGCCCTTAAGTTGGCTCAAGATGCAGATTGCTGGGGCCTTGAGCGTTACATTACTCCGATCAATAAAAATTTGGTATATATGCTTCAACTCTCCACATTCATGTAAAGGGGTTGCCCCAACTTTCTGATCGATAATTGTCTTAGTGAAGGCCCCCTTGGATCACCAGAACAAGGGTCCGTTGCACTCCCGTAGGACGCCAAAACAATGGAGCACATGCATTCTGCCTCTCCATTTACTGTCTATGGAATAGACAGCTGAGCACACTGCTCAGCTACCTACATGAGCACCATAGAGATTAGTAGAGCAGTTCTGATCATTTGGGGCACAATGGACCCCTGTTCTAATGATCGGTGGGGGTCCCCATCACAGAAAACTATGGCCAGGTCAAGTGGAAACAGCCAAACTTTAGGCCAATTTTCCTCAAACTGGAAATGCAGATTAATACAATATCAATATTTATCCAATATCAGGAATTTCTACAATACAATATCTAATAGATGGCACAACAGTATTACAGCTTCTTACAATGGTTGCAGGTCATCCGTTTCCTCCTTAGGGGGATCCCATGCATGGAGCTTAATGCGCCATAATTTTATCTGTTGGTCCCAGGACCTGCGGCTGTATTTCTTAAATTTATTTGGAGTTCTTGGGTGAACCTGTTGCTCTCTTGCATGTCTGAAAGCAGAAGATTATACAATCAAATTCAGATACATGGCAGAGGAGGATAACTTAATAGTGTAGGATCTAAACATGGCTTAGTGTTTCCACTAACACGCTCATCCTGGGGTTTAGTACAAATATAAGATTGGAGTAAAGTTGCTCAGACTCCCAGTCATCGTATGTGAATGTGAAACTTTAGTGGAAAGGTAAATAGGGTACAGCAACTACACAACTTGCATCATAATTTAACACAGAAAAGATCACATTTGTATATCAGAATACAGATATGTAACAAGTCATTACCTTGGAACAGCTTTTATGTATCTGTCATATGCAATCGTGTTCTTCCCGTAATTAATTTGCTTCTGTCTCCTGGCAAGTGTGGCCGGATCAGTTTCCATTTCTCCACTGTTTGAGGAATCCTTCGAATCTGAGCTGAAAAAAAAACAAAAAAAAAACACACATTTTAAAAAAATGAAAAAAATAAATAAATAATAGTACAATCAAGTGATTAGGACCCATTTAAAGCATCCTCCAGCTACCAGTGCAGCAACAAACCAAAAACAATAAGTCATACATTAATTCGCACTCTAGGTAATCTGACAGTAATATATACCAGAAAAGCCAAAAACCTCTAAGAAGTCTCAAGAAATACCATAAAAAGACCAAAGAAAAGAAAACAAGGCTACACAATAAAAATAAGAATCTTTATTACACATAGAAAGCAATATAATCTAGATCTGTATTACTCTCATTATACTTATTCAGGACCTATTACCTGGCGTGCATTGTGTATCTCGTCCTGTGATGCATGCATAATATATAAATATATATTTTTTAATGCTTTTGTGTAATAAAGATTACCATTTTTTCAGTAATTAATGTGTAGCCTTGTTTTCTTCCTCTTTTCTTTGGTATTACCAGTGCAGCGAGAGATGACAACATGAAGAGACCCATTTAGTCAACTGCCAACCTTGTGTCTACGAGCTGCTTTTGTCCAGAATAAAGGAGATTTTTGCACTCATTTTCTACAAGTCAAGTGGTCATCAAACCAGGACATTACGCTTTGCAGAAACCATAGTAGTTGGGCAGCACCAGAACTTAAGAGATTAAGAATTAGTGTTGAGGGTTTTGTCCCAAGTATACACAAGTTGTCCCATATCTCCTTTTTGATCATGAGAACAGTACTCAGGTATTACAAATGGGTAAAGCTGCAGCAAGAGCATGTGCTCTGCGGCTTCATTTATTGTCCATGGGACTGATTGGAGATGAGCTCTATGGTCAGCCATTTCCATCATTCCCATACAACTGAATGTAGTGGCAGTGCGCATGCTTGACCTGCTGCTCAACCCATTAGCAAGAACAGGATCCACATTCTATGAGGAGACATTTGGGTTACAACAGTCGCTCCCTCACTGACCAACCAGTTACCCTGTGGTAGCGATATGAGCCTAATAAAATGATGTTGTAATTACAACCAGCATCATTGAAAAGATCATATTCAAAGTGTAGGGTATTGTGAGGTATACAGAAGATTTCTAGGACAGTACACAACATACCTTCCTGTTGACGCTCTCCGTTCTCTAGAGCCAGTGTCATTTACCAGTAATTTTCTTCGGTACCTGGGACAGGTAAAATATAAAGCCATTAATACCAGACAGAACTAGAATTTGCTAAAGAAACACCTTGTAACTAATAACGAGCGTCATTAATTTGATAGCGAAATTGAGGACATAGGCGCCTCATTGATGGTTGAATGGTTCGTTTATTCCCACAAAATCCAATTTCTGAGATGAAACAGTTTTCTCTATAAATCAATACACAACTGCATCAAAACCTTTGGTGGACCTGCCAATGTATACACTGAGGTTCCCAACAAGTTCGGCCAACTGCACAGACAGTGTATAGTTAAATTGCATACATTAAAAATCCTTCCAACAATTAAGTTACCCACTTAATATTGCAAAAGGAGACCACATTATATCAAGCAGCAGCTCCTACCTTGACAAGTCTTTCTCTACAGATTCCATTAGCATTTCTTCCTCTTCCACCGCTGATCCCCAGTCCTTACACCTGGACACTGGTTTGTGGCTTTCTGGTGTAGTGAAGCTGGTAGGAAAGGAACGCCGAGAGATCAGCCTAAGCAAATCAATTATAACACCGAGAGGAGCCACCCATCATTACCAGGATCATCTGCATCAAGATCTCAAACACTAAAAAGATAAACGCAAGCCGGTCTTACACATCAGGACGCTGGTCGCAGCTTTTGGAAGCTTTTTCTTCATCGAAGACTGTTTGTTGATCGTCACGTTGTCGTCTAAAATTCCCGTCTGATTGACGCTTACGTCCCTGAGACCAGCGGGTGGGTGGTTCAGCGCTGAAAGATAAACAAGTTTTATTGATACTTTGTACAAAATTATCAAGAACTGGACTGGGTCCGAGGAATTACCACTACAAAAATAACAAAGGGCCGGCGTGTGGAATTCTCCTTTCACCAACAGCCACTAGGGGGAAGTCAGGATTGAAATAACAAATGTTATGGGCCTTATTAGTTTAAGTAGTGCAAATTCATATTAAAGTCAAAATAGATTTCCTTAATTATTCCCAACAGGTGGTTATTCCCCATACCTTCCTAGTACACACGTATGCCTAGTTCTTGCCATGTGTACTTCTTATAAGATAATAAACTGCAGCCAGACAGGTCTAATGGAGGCTCATCTCCGGGGGCCCCAAAACCTCCTCAGTACATACAAGTGTAATCCACTTACAAGAGGGGTTTTCCATCCCTACATGGCAAGGTTAGGGGAAAAAAAAATTAACCCCCCCCCCCCCATAAACCTTTGAACTTCTGGTCACAGGTACCAGAGCAGGGTAATGTGGACGTGTTCTTACGATACAGAAATATGTATTCAATGCAATGGGCCCACAATGAAACTTGCCATGTGTACAGAGGCCTGTGATGAGGCTTCTAAGGTGATAAGGATCCGGCAAGTCAGAATTCAAAGGCTTGCACCTTTTGTTCTCTGGAGATAAGCGGATGCTGGAAGACGGCTGTCCGCACATTATACATGCACTGATCTGAGGGTGCATGTATAAAAAGGAGAAATCAAACAATCTCCCACCAGAATGAAGGATTATAAAACAAGCATACTTGAACGCTGGTGTGACCCACTCAGTATCTGCTTTTTTAGCTCCTTATGCACTTTTCTATACAAAAAAAAACTATAAAAATTAAGGAAATAAGGCAAAGGGGCTCAATTTACAACTATGGAGCGCCTGAATCTCATTTGCATAAATATTAAAGCACATATGCAGTTAAGAACAAATCCTTTGAGATAGGGCACACATCAGCATGTGCTTGGTTTACAGGACTTCATCTAAGTGGTAGAGGGTCCTACAATTGAAGCTCAGAGAAAACAAGCCAGGATCCTGAAAACCCATTAGACATTCATTTGTATGGGTGGGCAGAAACCTCAGGTGCATGAAGCACAGCACATACAGTAGGCTGATCATATTGCATGGGAATAAAAGGGGCATTCCCCAGATGGGGAAGTGGCGCCTAGGACTAGTCTCAGACATAAAATACTCAATATCTGATAATCAAAACCCCAGATGAATATGTGAAAAACTTAATTCAATACATCACAAGGTAAGTGAAAGTACTAGACAGGAAGGCCACCAGCTCATGATCAGGGATGGGGGAAGTGGGGTCTGCTGCTGAAGGGTCATCCTGGGTGATACAAGGCCACATAAACATCCAAAACCAGAAGGAATTCCACAATGTATACATTGTCTACAAAAATAAGTGTTAATAAAGTTTATTGTGAAAAAAAATAGCTACAGAATTGCTGGGCCTGTGAGGTACAAAACCCGGGAAATCCAAATACAATCACTACCGGAACCACCGTATAAAAAGCGCATGGTGCCGTCTACACAAAGGCCCACTTACCGGCGCTGGCTAGTGCGGCTTTCACTGTATGTGTTCATGACTGCAGGTGACCGGTAAGGATGCTCAGGACGCGCCGCTCTACTCCTACTGAACGAAGCGCGCCAGAAACAGAACCTTTAACTAGCTCACTCTGCCGGACGATACCACTTCTAGGTTGCAGGGGAGTATAAATCAAGGAAATCTCAGTATCAGTAATATTTTAAGCTACGCAAAGACTTAACAAACACGAAATAAGTACATAAAATATATATTCAACTATAATATACTAAAAGAATATACGTTTTTCTTGGGATTGAAAAGTTTGATTTTTATACCAGACACAAATTTTACCTCATTTATGGAACGTTCCAAGAGTTTACGTTGTGTGACGTAAAAGGCAAGGACTAGCTGAAATACCATTGGTTCGTCACGGCTGTCAGTCAAAAGGGTGGGCGTGATCGGAAGCGGTCGGTTCTTTGTCCTGATTGGCTGTTCGCCATTTGTGGTCGTATGGGGTTTTTGAAGACATTCCGCGCCAAATAGTAGGATGTATTTTGGCGCTCAAATATATAGGAGGGATAGAGGGAAATATTAACAATGGGACATCAAGAAGCTTTGTATGACTGAAATAAAGTGTAACGTGATGTCAAAACAAAAATGTGTGCTACACGTCACACGGCCATAGAACACAGTGTACACTGTAATGAAAGGGAATGTAATGTTTCCCCAAAATGGTAACTGCTAGAAATTCCGGCTGCGTTCACACATACCATTTTTGCTTTGTGTTAAACTGTATTTGAAACGCATAAAGAAAAAACGTATCCTATAAAATGCATCTATTGTCAAAATGCATGCATGAGTTTGGTAGGCTGCGTTCACACGTGACGTTTTCTGTCGCATGAAAGCCAGACAATCCGCTCGCGTGCGGAACAATCCCAGCGCAAACCTCTGTTAAATACCTTGTCGAAGCCGCGCAAATCCCGGAAACCGCAAACAGTCCAAGGAAAGTGCGATTCGTGACCCTTCGTAAATAAGCCCCTCTGGCTTTTCATTTTCACCACTTAAGCCGTGGTCACACGTACCGCTAGGCGTCCGTCATAACACGACGCTAGCGCACAGGGGGAGGTCCTTGGCCCGAACGCACATGCGTTTCCAGGGAAACGCATGCGATTGTTAAGCCGATCGCATGCGTTTCTCTGGAAACGCATATGCGTTCTGGCCGAGGGCCTCCCCCTGTGCGCTAGCGTCGCGTTATGAACGGACGTCTAGCGGTAAGTGTGCTCAAACCCACAAAATGTCTCTCCTTGTTCTTACATTGTGTGCGGTAAATGTTTGCAAAATGGCCACCTTGTGCCTTCAGAAACAATTTAAGGTGGTTTATTAGCTAAATATAAATCTATGACAAGTCTTTTGTTCAGACGTATCGTGCAATACCTTGGTTTCTCAGAAAGCTGAATGACAAAGGCCGCGGTCACATGTTCCGCTCGTGTTGCGTTCATAATTCGGCAATAGCGCACATGGGGTGGGCCTCAGGGTGAAGACACACGTGGCGTTTTTAGGCCATTTTTGGGCCGTTTTTAGTTAGGGCGTTTTCAGATCGTTAAAAACGCATGCGTTAAAAAACTGAAAACGCACTAACTAAAAACGGCCTAAAAACGCCACGTGTGTCTTCATGAACTAAAAACGTCCCAAAAACGGCCTAAAAAAACGCCACCTGTGTCTTCACCTTCAGCCTGATCGGTAATTAGGCCCCGGTGTCTTGCATTGTTTAATGCGTTAGCTTCGTGTTATGAATGCAACACGAGGGGAACGTTTGACCGCGGTCTTAGGTATCAGGTTGTGTTTTTAAACACGTCCAAAACGCAATTGGGAGGGGGTTTGACCAAAACGCATACGCGTTTCCAATGAAACACATGTGTTTCATTGGAAACGCATATGTGTTATGGCCAAACCCCCTCCCAATTGCGCTTTGGACGTGTTTAAAAATGCAACCAAAACGGCACGTGGGAGACCGCCCTCACAGGGTTGTCATGGCAGTGATGGGAATTATGGGCAAAATCATTGTGTAGTACCAGCCTAAGGCCTTGGTCACACGATCCGCTAGGCGTCCGTTCATAATGCGACACTAGCGAACAGCGGGCGGTCCTCGGCTCGAACGCACATGCGTTTCCAGGGAAACGCATGCGATCGACTTATCAATCGCATGCGTTTCCCTGTTAATGCATGTGCATTCGGGCCGAGGACCGCCCCTGTGCGCTAACGTCGCATTATGAACGGACGCCTAGCGGATCGTGTGACCGGGGCCTAAATCTCACTACTCGGGTTTTCTATATTTTCTTTGAGCGGAGGTGAACCAAAAATGCGGTAACACACTACGATTGGATTGCTTCTAGAAAAGCAATCCAACAGGAACGGGGAGAGGCCCGGCCCGATCGCATATGCGCTTCGATAAAAAAAACACTACATTTTGCATGTAAACAATGGAAAACAATTTGAGCTCCTTACCGATCTCATGCGTTTCAGTTCAAATGCATATGCGATCAGGCCAACCCCTCTCCGTTCTAGAAGAATTGCATTTTCTAACACAATCCACCCTGAATATGTGAACGTAGACTTAAAAAATAATAATAATAAAAAGATACAGAAAACTGGGGGACATCCTCTGTGGAAGGTGTGATGCTGGCCAAATTCTGTGGCATGCATACATGGCCACCATGACATGAGTTCTAGGATTAGACTACATATTACCGCTATTGCCACAGGGTGTTGAGAAGACACAGGGGGTCCTGCTTCTCCAAAGTCCTTTAAGGAAATCCCTCCTAACATGGATCTAATGGCAGCGGTCTACCTCACACCTCCTCCCCCATCCTAACACAGGAAATCCATGATTGATGGGATTTATCCATATAACATGTCACTCTTGGAATTCAGACTTTGATTTTGGCGGGACCTCCTGGTCTTTGGGTGACCGCACACCCCTGATCATATACCACATTTGCCCAATGCGTTGTAAGTCACAGTAAGTGGCTGTATATAGGGGATCACTTATGGCCATCAGTAATTGGGGTCATTGGACCTCATGCAATGGACACATAATTATTTTGACTCCTTAGGCACATATTATGTCCCATAATATATTTATTGAGGATATTATGGCCTGTGTTGACTATTGCCCTCGACACAATGCTACATTGGTGTTGTCATTACAGTCCATACAACCCCCATGATCAATGTACACAACTCTATAGATAACCAAATTCAGTCTAGTCCAAACTGGACAATGAATGCACAGGCCTAATAGTTTGCCATGGGGTATTATACCCCCCTCCTCACCAGGTATAGTTTATGGAGGAAGTCATTAGTGGTGGCAAAGTTGACAAAACAAATGCAAACTAATACCCCAGGGGGTTCTCACCCTGACAGATATCAAAGATGACAACGTGGTGTACAGAGGTCTCCCCAGACATGCAAATAGGGTATAGAGGAGAGTGAAAGATTTCAGCTGCTTGGGGGAGGGGGGTCTTAAAATCTTATTCTTTTAGCAAGGGGGCATATAAAAAAAATCCCAGACAATGTGTTTTGCGTCATACACGTATGCTGGAAAGGGATATAAAAAATAAAAAAAAAACATCCTACTGCTTTTTGTGTATAGCCCTAACGAAAACCTATGTTTCTATGGTAACAGACTACAAACAAACCCTGTGTAGTCTGATCCTGCACCACACCAACAACCATTTGTCCATTTTTTTTCCTAATGGACTGATTGTACAGTAGTGTCCCAGGACACCTTTATTTCAGAATCCTAATTCCATCTGAATACTCCAACACGTAATTGGTCGGGGAGGGGCAACTTGGACCAAGGGCAAATTTTTCCAATGGGAAGTTGGACATGTAGCCGTGTAAAAAATTAGATTTGTAATAATGTTTGTGGTTTAACACACAGATTCTCCATAAAATCATAAGGATTGGATCCAGCTCCTTCATCTGTGTTCAGCACCAGGGACAACACGTCACATAGCTGTACATTACAGGGGACGTCACCGTTGTCGGTGTTACTTACTGAATTAATAACTTTTGAACTTTAAGATATATTACAAATCGATTGAAGCATTCGTTTTTGGAGAAAATGTTGGTCTTCTTTGATATGACTGGAAAAATGTACTCTTCATCCAATATGGCGGCTTTCAAGATGGCAGCCATCTTCGAGACATCCCCTCACCCATTACTTGCTAGGGGAACGAGATACGTCATCTCCCCTTTCCTATTTTATAATGATGCCCAGGAACTTTTGACTCTTCATAAAAAAGAGGAGCGATGGATGAATGTATACATGTATATATGGCTACAGTGTCTGTTTGAAGTCATAACTCCCAGAACAACCAGTCACAGGTACTACAGTATGTAGCTTTCATGATTCAAGATCAGAATAAGAAATGAAAAAAGTCCTGTGACTGGTTGTTTGATATGAATATACAGTAAGCTGTTCAGTCAGAGCAGTGGTTTATGGCGGCGGCCATTTTGACTGACTACACTGCATCATTTCACCTCAGCATAGATAGGGAACTTCTGACTGGATTCACACAGCAAACGTAGATGAAATCATCCTGGGGTATTGCAAATGTTTACACACAGGTGCATCCATAGGAGTCAGGTGTTGCTGGTTACTGTAGTCCCCACACAATGGACACTACAGAAGTACTTTCCAGTATAGAAAATGGCGATTAGGTAGTCATTTAGTATAACAATGGCAGAGCACTCAAATTGGCAATTATCTTATACCACAGTTATACCACATTCTGCTATTGGGCACCTACTGCCCGACAGGTTCCCATGGCCTTAAGGGAGATCACTGTGTAAAACCTTATCAATGTGTAGCCAGATTTACCTGCTGAATGTAACCCAATGAGGGGTATTTATCATAAAAGCCAGTTTTTCCAACCTCGAGAGACAGGGAGTGAAACATGAAAACGCAAAAAAAAAACTAAAATGGCCTGGTCCTTAAAGGGATTGTCCTGTCACAACATGAAATTCTCTATCCAACAGATGGAACTGTGTACCGTGCTTCGCTATCTTTATCAGGATGAGGGTGCGTGTGTGATCAGCTGTTTTGTTCATTTGGGGTACCCAGAATCCCCTTTCCCATGATCCATGGAGGTTCCACCACTGATCAACAAGTTATTCGCTATCCTGTGGAGTGGCTAATCCAACCATTAAGGGTGATGGCACAAGTGGCGTTTTGATCACGTTTTTGGCCCGATTTTTAAGCAGTCTGTCACGTGCGTTTTTGACCAGTTTGAATTGAGATAATTGGACAAACCTGTCAAAAAGAGTGTTTAAAAAAAAAAATGCATGCGTTTTTTTTAGCGGATGGCTTAAAAATGTCCCAAAAACACATTAAAAAGCCATGTGTGCCATCACCCTTAGGGTGCAGTCACACGTCAATCTAACGCATGCGCTTCAAAACGCATTGCACCGGCTGGAGAGAAATGAAATAACTGTAAACCCAAGTGTTAACAGCTAACTGTTGCATTTTGTAAACGCAAATGTTAACAGCTGTTTAATTCAGCAAATCACTCAAGTTTAATCCATGCTTTAATAATCCCCCTCTCCGCCTTTCAGCAAAACACATTTTAGGGCACTTTTATAAAGAAAAAAAAAAGAAGGAGACTCAATAACAATATAAGGAAAACACTTTATTAATAAAATGTAGACATTGTAATAAAATCTGCAGTAATACCGTCAGTAATTGATTATTCTACATAGTAAACACTTGATCACACCCTGCACTGAGAATCACTCGTCACCTCATGTATAATCTAATAAAAAATACTGAAAATCTGAAAAATCCCCGCTCTGCTACATAGAACTACATGTCCCAGCATGCCTTGTAGTTCCATCCTCCAGTAAGCAGAGTGCAGTGGTGTAGAAATACTTCTATACAGATATAGGAGGGCTCCTTCATGTTTTTGGCAATTTTTAACCGTTTTGAAATGAGGTATTGAAAAATTGGGATCGCTCAATGTCCCACGGAGTGGATAACCCCATACAGGGGACATTACACTCCTCCTGTCCACCCACATGTGAGGTGGAGCAGCCCCGGCTGTACACGGCTTGTCAGGTCTTCCCACGACCAGGGAGAAAAGAAACTTCATAGGATAGAAAACCATATAAACAGCCTAAAGGAGAGTTCACCGGATAATGCAAACGTCTACTATACAGAATCTGGCGCGGCAGGTGGGGCAAGGCACTTGGCTGGACAACCAGGTCTCTGGATGCTGCTGGTCCTGGCGGCTGGCGAACCACTTGCCCATACAGGTCAGGCACCACATGGGGCGGCAGTAGCACTGCTGGCACTCTCCCTCGTTGGGCTCGTGGCAGTACTTCACCAGCTTGATGTTGGCGTTAGTCTGCATGCACCCGATACAGGGCTCCAGTTCCTGGAATGAGAAGTTATAGGACTGACTTGTATTTACCAGATCACAAAACACAAAAAGAGATGCTCTCTCCAAGTAACTTGGAAAATCCATCATGATAGACCAGGGACACAAACCCATAGATCCAGGCACCGTGACTGTGGGGAATCTACTTATATGTGTTATCCATGGCCTCCTTCCTTCTAAACATTCACTTTTATTATTATGCTAATCAGCAACAAATGTTACGCTCTGTTTTCACAGGCTGTTACACTGAGCAGTATCACTTCCACTTCCCACTGTGTGAGATCCCAGCAAGCAGAGGGAGTGTGAGACAGCTGGTGAATCTTCAGCATGGAGGAGTTCTGGAAACACCATAATATTAGAAGTTGATTTTAGAAGGAAGGAGGCAATGGATATCAAAAATAAGAAAACCACCACCAGTGTCACAATGCGTGGATCTAGAAGCAAGTTCCCCTGGTCTATCAAGCTTAATTTTCATGGTAGGTTCCCTTAAAAGGAAATCTGTCAACACTCCACTAACGTAGCAGCCCCCCTAAGGTAGGATATGAGATATCCTTTTAAGAACTCCCTCCTTCAGAGTAAATCTCACCCATTTACTTATAACAAAAAAAAAAATCTCCTCCAAAGTCAGGTGAAAATGAGCTGAGAAGAGTCATATTTTACCTAAGATCAGTCAAGTTTGGATGCTGCAGGGGGAAAGTCACTTCAGACGCCCATAACTTATGTTCTATGGAACCGGTCACCAGATTTTACCCCATTAAACTACTCTCCCACTCAAGTAGGGGGATGAAATATCTTTTTTTTGGAGTAAACGTGAAAATCTGACATGTTTATGAATAATCTCACCCAGACTCATAAGAAAGTGGCCAGTCAGACCAAGATGAGTCAAGATTAGTGGCTGCAGGGGGAGAATCACTTCACATGCCCCAATCTTTGGCTCTACAGAACCTACAAACATGACATCAGGCTTGTGGTTCTGTGAGATACAGAACCAGGGATACAGGCAGTAAAAATCAATAAATAAATAAAGTTGGAAATGCGCGCTGCAGAAAAAGGTCCAATTTCTGCCTTTTCAGCACTGCCTGTATGTCTGGTTCTGTATCTCACAGAATCAGCAGCCTGATGTGATATCAAAGAAGAGATCTTTATCCATTATATGACACCAAGATCAGTTTTCTAGGTTATATAGAACCGAAGATAGCATCCCATACCTGAGTGGGGGCTAGTAGTTTAATGGGGTAAAATCTGGTGACAGGTCCTCTAAGTCACAACCAAAGATGTCAGCACTTAGAGTAGTCAGAGTTTTACCCAGTGGCCGCATTTGGAGTTACCTGATTACTCGGCAGCTCATAGACATTATTGACTTCTACCAGAGAGCGGAATGTATCCAAGAACATATCGCTCAGCGTCTGATGTATGACCACGTTGGCTGCGTTTCGGATGGGGGCGTGAAGCTTCTCCCTCAGTTCTCCGTATTCTGTCGAGTTCAATCTGCAACAGGATGACAGTATATTGTGGGTCAGATTTCTATGGGAAAATCCCAAACAAACACCAAAACATGAACATTCCCTAAAGGAAGAAATAGAAACTTAGTACCTGATGTCAAAAGGCTTGACGCTGGGGTTAATACTCGCCACCCGTATGGTGATAAACTGCACGGGGGTGTTGGAGTCCGGGGACAGCTCGTGTTGTCTGGACTCGGTGACAGTCAGATGAATGTCCTGCTGCTGCGCCACGTACACCTTGTAGGTGGTGACCTTCATCACCCACGTGTCAGTGACTATCACCCTGGCCCCGGGGACCCCAGTTGCAAACTTGTCAATCCTCCTGAACTCTGTATTGATGGAGGAGGCCACGACCCTCCAGTCAGACTGCGGCAGGGCATGATGGCACAGGGTCCGTGCCAGGGGGTGATTGCTCCATCGCTTCTGAGACCAATACAAGGCCAGGAAGCCGACAGCGGTGGGAAGGATGACCGCACACAGCGCAAACATCTTCCACCCCTCGCCAGCCGTGTACACGGAATACAACTGCTTCTCCGGAGCTGCAAAGCACATCCCGATGTAATAACCTGGAAGAGAGGGAAGATCGTCAGAGCAGGTGGTGATAGGAGGTAAAAGGGGTGTAGTGATGGCTGGGGAGGTGGTGATAGGAGATACAAGGGGTGTAGTAATGGCCGGGCAGGTGGTGATAGGAGGTACAAGGGGTGAAGTAATGGCCGGGCAGGTGGTGATAGGAGGTACAAGGGGTGTAGTAATGGCCGGGCAGGTGGTGATAGGAGGTACAAGGGGTGTAGTAATGGCTGGGGAGGTGGTGATAGGAGATACAAGGGGTGTAGTAATGGCCGGGGAGGTGGTGATAGGAGGTACAAGGGGTGTAGTAATGGCCGGGGAGGTGGTGATAGGAGGTACAAGGGGTGTAGTAATGACCGGGCAGGTGGTGATAGGAGGTACAAGGGGTGTAGTAATGGCCGGGCAGGTGGTGATAGGAGGTACAAGGGGTGTAGTAATGGCTGGGGAGGTGGTGATAGGAGGTACAAGGGGTGTAGTAATGGCCGGGCAGGTGGTGATAGGAGGTACAAGGGGTGTAGTAATGGCTGGGGAGGTGGTGATAGGAGGTACAAGGGGTGTAGTAATGACCGGGCAGGTGGTGATAGGAGGTACAAGGGGTGTAGTAATGGCCGGGCAGGTGGTGATAGGAGGTACAAGGGGTGTAGTAATGGCCGGGCAGGTGGTGATAGGAGGTACAAGGGGTGTAGTAATGGCCGGGCAGGTGATGATAGGAGGTACAAGGGGTGTAGTAATGGCCGGGCAGGTGGTGATAGGAGGTACAAGGGGTGTAGTAATGGCCGGGCAGGTGGTGATAGGAGATACAAGGGGTGTAGTAATGGCCGGGCAGGTGATGATAGGAGGTACAAGGGGTGTAGTAATGGCCGGGCAGGTGGTGATAGGAGGTACAAGGGGTGTAGTAATGGCCGGGCAGGTGGTGATAGGAGGTACAAGGGGTGTAGTAATGGCCGGGCAGGTGGTGATAGGAGGTACAAGGGGTGTAGTAATGGCTGGGGAGGTGGTGATAGGAGGTACAAGGGGTGTAGTAATGGCTGGGGAGGTAGTACTGGTATGGAGGGGGGTATGCTGGAGAGGGGGTATAGGTATGCAGTGTAGGGGGTAACACTTAGTGTGGGCACACTGGGAAGTGCATGGATGTAGGCAGTGCAGTAAGAGCCCGGCAGGGGGCGCACTCACCCAGTGGCAGCAGGGAGTGGACCAGTAATGTAGCCGTGGTCCTCCGTACATGGTAGTGGATGAACGCCACGTCCTCGCTCCCCAGCCAGCCGGACAGCAGGTTCTGCACGGTGATCCCGGCCGAGTGGAACTCATTGGGGGTAAACACGAAGCAGACAGCGAACACCACGTACGCCAAAGTAAACGTCACCGCCGGACTCTCCATTGCGGTGAGAAGGCGGGAACATGGAGAATGGTGCACACTTCCGGCCAGCGAGGCAGCTAGGAATGCCGGGAAATGTAGTCTATTTGGCTGTGTTCACATAGCAACCAATCACAGAATCACTTTCATTTGGAATGGAGCTCCTAAAAGATGAAACCTGCTCTGTGATTGGTTTCTATGGACAACAATGAGAGAATGCACACATTTATAATACATATCCATTTATAAAGAAAAAGTCACACAAAAATTAAAACTTTTTGGTTCTCTTTGGGCTGAACCCTCTCCATACAATGTGGGTGTTTGCTGCTAGCACCTATTAAAAACTCTGGAGCCGATAGCAGGCTGGCGGTGCGCAGAGGTCCTGATAAATATCCCCCAATGTGTACGGAAAAAATGTGACACTAATAACTTTTTCATACTTTGATGTATGGAGCTGTGTGAGAAGTAAATTTCTGACCTTTTGATCACTTTTAGGGAAAGGGGCGATTTGAATTTTTAGCGTTTTTCTTTATTTGTTATTTTTTAAACTTTTTCTTCACTATTTTTTAGACCATCTAGGTTTTTTTTTAACCCTAGATGGTCTGATCATTCCTACTATATACTGCAATACTACACTACAGTATACTGTATTGCAGTGGAAGACATTTTTACATAGGATTCATTCCGATATGCCACTGGCAAATTGTAACGAATCTGCAGAAGCCATAAAGCCTTTGATCTGACAAAGACCCAAGGTTATAATGACGCGGAACGGTGCAAACAAAATAGTATGTGAAGAACAATATATATGTGTGAAGAAGACATTGCAGATGTATGGAAACATCTGCAATGTGTTCTTCACACACATATATAGTGTTCTTCACATGCTATTTTGTTCGCACCGTTCCGTGCGTATCTCCCGACAAGTAAGCAGATGTGCCGAACATCTGTAATCTATTCTTCACTGTGTTCACTGTGTTCTTCACTTAAATGATCCTGTGTTCACTGTTTTTATTCTATTCTTCCTTCACTGTGTTTTTTTAATTAAATGCTCAATCTTGAGCAGGGGAATTATTCATGTCACCTAGCAACCCATCCATTTAAAACGCATTGCACTCGCATTGCACTTGCAATGCTTGCGAGTGCAATGCATTTTTGATGCGTCTCCATAGACTTGAATGGGGCGGGAAAAACGCGCGCCAAACGCAAAAGTAGAGCATGCCGTGATTTTGACGCGCATCAAAGAAAACGCAAGCACGCACATGAAAAACAACGCAAATGAGGAGAGACCCATTGGAAACAATGGGACAGAGTGCAATGCAAGTTCTGCGCGTCAAAAGAACGCGCAGAACTCGCGCGTGAAAAACGCTAGTGTGGAAGGGGCCTTAGAGTGACACACAGGTTTTAGTGTGTAATCCAAAACACGGAGTTTGGATCCAAGAGCCCGCCCACCGACATGACTGGATCTATGGAAGAAAATGATGGGCAATAAAGGTTTTTTTTGGGCTGAAGCACCAACGCAGAAGAGCCCCACCTGCACCATTACACCACCAATTTTCAGGGTTTATCGTGTGATTTTGAGGTGACAGGCTCGATCTAAAGGACATCTACCATGGGTTCCACTGATAGTAGATGTCCAGCATCACTTGACCTAATCAGAACTGTTTTAGTGCACCTTTGCTTAGAAAATTACTTAAAAAAAAAGTGTAAATGAGTGAGAGGGGCTCAGGCTTATGTCGCTCGAGTTCCTCTCGGCATCCCCGTGTTTTCATTTATTCTGCCCCCAGGCTGTGATCGTACCTCCTGCACCCAGCTCGTATATGCGTTTTTAGGGAAACGCTAGCGATCTGTAACTAGAATCTAGTGTCTTGCATTGTTTTAATGCAAGACCCTGGGTTCTGGTTACCAATCCCTAGCAAGTTGTAAACGCAGCGCTAGCGATACATGTGACCTCTCCCTAAAACCTGGCAATGCCGAGAGGTACTCAGGTGTCCTTAGCCTGAGAACCTCCGGGCGCGTTCACACGTTGCGTTTTGACCTGCGTTTTCATTGCGTTTGAAATGCATATACAACATCTGAGGAGAGTTGATTTGCCTAATTACATCACTGTTAACGTTTCCGTTTACAAAATGCATAGTAAACATGATGTTAACACATGCGTTAACAAAGCGCTAACACATGCGTTTTGTTAACACATGCGTTAACATTGCATTTACAAATGTAAACGGTAATGTAATTAGGCAAATTACCTCACATCAGCTGTTGTATATGCGTTTCAAACGCAATGAAAACGCAACCAAAACGCAACGTGTGAACGCGCCCTCCGGCTTATTGACATATTTTTAAAAAGTTGTTTTCTTAGTAAAGGTTCTCTCCCTTTATTTAAAGGAAACCTACCACTTGTAGTGGCAGGTTTCCGATGGCAATACCGAGCACCAGCTCAGGCTGAGCTGGTGCCGGAGCTTATTTTCGTTAGTGTTTTAAACCGCGATATCGCGGTTTAAAACACTTTTTAAACTTTATAGCCGGCGCAGGGAGGTACGCGCTCGGCGCTTACCATGCGCGCGGCTCTCATTCACTTCCTATGTAGCCGCGCGCACGGTAAGCGCCGAGCGCGTACCTGCCTGTGCCGGCTATAAAGTTTAAAAAGTGTTTTAAACCGCGATACCGCGGTTTTAAAAACTAACTAAAATAGGCTCCGGCACCAGCTCACCCTGAGCTGGTGCTCGGTATTGCCATTGGAAACCTGCCACTTCAAGTGGTAGGTTTCCTTTAAAAACAGCTCAAATTAGTGCATAAAATCAAGCATTTAATGCTGGACATCTACCTTCAGTCATTGTATACGCAATGCTACGTTTAGAAATGCCACGCTAGAGTCCTGGGATGGGCCTCATCTGGACCCGGTCGCATATGCATTTCCAATGAGACGCCTGCGGTAACCAGCGTGTTAGCGCTGTGTGGTAGCGGCTGTTAACGTTGTGTTGTGCAATGCTACACCATGTGTGAACGCGACCTTATTTTGCTATATAAAATTTGTGTGCGATATCCACAGGTGGAAGCAAAACCATTGGTATTTTACACAAAATACTTCGAAATGTTGGAGTTCCTAAAAAGCGCATTCATATGATGCGTTGTGGGTTACATGTGATCAAGGCTGATGTGTCAAAAACACATCAAAAAAAGACAACTTCCCATTGGTCATTACACGTTTTATTGCGCACAATGGTGGAAATTTATAAGAAGAGTCTGGAAGCAGAACTTTTCTAGTTGCCAATGGCAACCAATCAGAGTTCAGCTTTCATTCTCCCACAGCTGTTAATAACATTAAAGCTGCACTCTGATTGGTTGCCACTGAGAACTAGCATAGCTCTGCTCTCAGACACTTCTGATAAATCTCCCCCAATGAATGATTTGGCTAATAGTGAATGACATCATCTACATGACGGTGGCCTAACAACAAGCTTCTGTATTGAATTTCAGCCATTACAGAGCTACCGCGCATGCGCCTGAAGCGCGTTCCCGAATCGACATCGTCACCCGAAGCGCGCTCCCATCCATCTCCACCTTCCGATTGGTTGGTTCGTACTGGCGAGCGTGACGTCGTCAGCATCTCTGGCTTCTGATTGGATAGCTCTTGCGAGCAGTCGAAATTCAAATAGACACTGCAGCAGAGTAGTGGACGGAAGCGGAGAGCGAGCACAGGGTTAAATAGCGGCCCCGGACACGGCAGGTAACGTGTGGCGGAGGAGGTGTGCGGCTCCGGTGACCGGCCCGGGAGGGAGAGTGTGTGGTAGCCGGGTGTGCTGGTAATGGTCCTGCCGGGGGTGGGGGTTATGTGTATCCAGCCTGCACGTACTGTGTATACATGTAATGTATGTGCTGTAGTCATCTCTGTATCATATCATAATGCTAAGACTCATATATACCCGTGTATGTAATATGAAGCGCCCCTGTATGTGCTAACCCCTTGGTACTGAACAGGTTAACTCTGATTAGAGCAGTCAGGTGCTTGCACATAGGGCAGTGTTCACACAGTCCTGTGACTTCCACACTAGCCCTGGCTGCAGTTTCATGTCTTGGTCTCTACAGGGTTTCGTGCAGGTTATTCCTGTCTGTCCTGGTCCACTGGTGCCACTTACCTGCTATCCATCCTGTCTATAGGGGTAGGTGTAAGATTTCTGGGAGTCCAGTCCTCTGGAGTGCGCACTACCATGTGCATGCTTGGCCTGTGCTCTGGCTGTTTTTAGGGGACCTCTATGTTGCCTTCTAAGGTGCTGTCATGACTTAACCCTTTCAGGACCTGGCCCTTTTTTGTTTTTTTATTTCCATTTTTTACTCCCCATGATCAAAAATCCATAACTTTTTTATTTTTCCATGTATAGAGCTGTGTGAGGGCTTATTTTCTGCATAACAAATTGCACTTCATAGTGATGGTATTTAATATTCCATGCCGTGTACTAGGAAGCGGGGAAAAAAAATTCCAAATGCAGTGAAATTGGTAAAAAAAAAAACGCATTTGTGCCGCCTTCTTGTGGGCTTGGATCTTACGGATTTCACTGTGCGCCCCAAATGACATGTCTGCTTTATTCTTTGGGTCTGTGCGATTACGTTATGTTTTCATACATTTAAAAAAATTAAAACCTCCTGTACAAATTTTTTTTTTGGGATTTTGCCATCTTCTGGCGCTAATAACTTTTTTATACTTTGGTGTACGGAGCTGTGGGTGGTGTCGTTTTTTGCGGATTTTGATGACATTTACAATGTTATCAATTTTAGTACTGTTCGACCTTGTGATCACTTCTTATAGAATTTTTTAAATGACAAAAAAGTGCCATTTTCGACTTTGGGCACGATTTTCCGTTACGGGATTAAACACAGTGAAAAACCGTTATCATATTTTGATTGGGCATTTTCGGACGCGGCGATACCTGATGTGTTTTTTATGATTTTTATATACTGTATATGTGTGTGTGTATATGTATATATATATATATATTTTTTTTTCTGTTCTAGGGAAAGGGGGTGATTTGAGTTTTTAGGGTTTTTTATTATAATTTTTTTTTTTAAACTTTTTTTTTTTATTTTTAGTATTTTTCAGACTCCCTAGGGTACTTGAACCCTAGGTTGTCTGATCGATCCTACCATATACTGCCATACTACAGTATGGTAGTATATGTGTATTTTACTACTCATACATTGCATGGGTTAACCCGAAGTAGCCTCGGGTCTTCGCCGCAATCCTCGAAAAGATGGCGGCGCCGCAATCCTTTTGAAGCCGCCGGCAGCTTTGCTGGCGGCGATCAGCGGGAAAACACCCGCGCAGCAAAGACTTACCATGCAGCAAAGACTCGGCGCGTGAGCCCTCTCCATTCACCCGCGGCCGACCCGTGACGTGCTATTACGTCACGGGTTGTGAACGGGTTAAAGGGGATCTCCAGAGGTTGAAAAACATGGCTGCAACAGCGCCCTTTCTGACCATGGGTAGAGCGTGGTATTGCAACTAAGCTCCATTCATTTCTATACAGCTGAGCTGCAATAGCTGCACACACCATGGTCAGGTGTGGCACTGTTTTTGGAAGAAAGCAGCCATGTTTTTCCACCTCGGGAGAACCCCTTTAAGGCCCAGTTGTGCTTTATGTTTGAAAGAACCACATAGTTGTCTGCACCCTGTGTATGAGCCGACTATCTGAGCTGTAGGGCACAGACACGTTTATGTCCCATGTAAGCAGTGGGTGTGCAGACATCACACCGGGATGACCCGAGTATCTTGGTTTGTTTTGTGGTTCCTGTTTGGAGACAATCACTGGTGCAATACGTTCAGTTTAGCTGTACACGGACCTGCGGTCCTGTGTTATGGTGTGGCATCGGGCTATTTGGGGTCCCGTATTATGGTGAGGCATCTCTCCGGTGGTGACATCGGGCTATTTGGGGTCCCGCAATTTTCTCCTGATCGCTGAGGTCTGACTCCCAGTGATCTGTAACTCATCTCCTGCCCTGTGGATCATGAGACAACAACTTTTATAGTGCAGATGACCCAGCATGGATCTTCCAGCCTCACCCATTCATCCCCCACTGCAGGAATAAGGTCCAGCACTTGATTGGTGTTCTGTGTACAAATCCGCTGGAGCTGATGGCAGCATTGACCTTTCTCTTCGTAGTCGCTGGGAAGTGTGTGTGTGTGTGTGTGTGTGTGTGTGTGTGTGTGTGGCTGTGGCTGTGGCTGTGGCTGTGGCTGGCTGGGTACCCAGAAAAGTAATGATACTCTATTCTACCAATCGCTTTCTGGGTCCAATGATCCAGACTAGCAGCATTGTAAGGGTCAGTGATGCTGTAGGTTTGTTGATGTGATGTGGTTTGTGTAAACTCAGTCTAAAACTGTCTAAAGCAGAATTGTATATGAAAAGGGAGGGATTGGGTGCAGGTGGACATTGTTTTACTATGACTTTGCTTTTAGGTTGTATTTTAGTGATGGGGAACTATACATCACAAAACCCAGCACACCCCCTAGTACCATTGACTGCAAATGGATAGAATTTTGGCTCATCTGTGGTTTATATAATGTGTATTAATGCATTATCAATAGCCCCTCAATATCAGATTGATGCTGGTGAAGCACCCATAAACCCTATACAGGCGGTCCCCTACTTAAAGGGAACCTACCACCACAAATCTACCTATAAAGGTAGATTGGGTGGTAGGTGGATCAATGGGACGTGAGGATAGCCCTTTTAAGGGCTAATCCTCACGTCCCTGCACTTTTTTAATAACTTTAATTTGGTATTTATTCAAATTTACTTATGCGGCTACCAGGGCGTGGAGTAGCCGCATATGAGATTACACGAGGCGGCTACTCCACGCCCCGGTAGCCATTTTACCCCTCCTACTCACCCATCTTCGGCGCGCAGCTCCGCGTAGCTGCGCGCCCTCGTCCGGCGATCCTGCCGTCTGCGCATGCGCAGAAGAGCAGGCCCGCGCCTGTTTCGGAGTTGTGACCGCGCAGGCGCGGGCCTGCTCTTCTGCGCATGCGCAGACGGCAGGATCGCCGGACGAGGGCGCGCAGCTACGCGGAGCTGCGCGCCGAAGATGGGTGAGTAGGAGGGGTAAAATGGCTACCGGGGCGTGGAGTAGCCGCCTCGTGTAATCTCATATGCGGCTACTCCACGCCCTGGTAGCCGCATAAGTAAATTTGAATAAATACCAAATTAAAGTTATTAAAAAAGTGCAGGGACGTGAGGATTAGCCCTTAAAAGGGCTATCCTCACGTCCCATTGATCCACCTACCACCCAATCTACCTTTATAGGTAGATTTGTGGTGGTAGGTGCCCTTTTTTTTTTTTTTAAAAGATTTTATTTATGAATTTTTCATTTTTAAATTCAACAATAACACCTTAAAACATTAGACTACGGCGCAGCGTAGTAGTACTTAAAGGTAGCAAAACAGCATAGGCAAATATCGCAATCGGTCAAATGGCATTCTAGTAACAGAAATAGATGACCACAACAGTACATATACAGCATGTAAGCGCCGCAGTCGGAACTTAATGAACGAACATTCAGGCACCCATTCATGCAGACACACAAAGACAAGACACTAACAACACAATACACCATCCTCTTCGCATGGGGTTCGAGCCAGACAAAGGGATTTGTTTATGATAGTTACTTTACACCGTAGTGTTAGAGTTCATGTTCCATCTAGACCAAATAAATTCAAATTTTTGAGGGCATTGTCTGTTATTGTATACAGAGTAATACATAGGAATAACCTTATTGACCAGCGTTATCCATTTCTGCAGGGGAGGGGGGTCACGATCCTTCCAGGACATAATCACCACCTTACGCGCATAGTACAGAACGAGTCTAAAGAAGATCCTGTCATAATGGCCACCAATGACCTCATTTATTATTCCCAAAAGGCAAACCTTGGGGTTGGCTATATGGGGAAAGCCAAAATGACTGTTGAGGAAGGTTAGCACTTCTGTCCAAAAGGCACTGACCCTGGGACAGGCCCATACACAATGTAGGAAAGAACCACAGGCTCCCTGACATCTGAAGCAGTTATCGTCCTGTCTAGCCCCCATACGATGAAGTCTTACCGGGGTGTAATAAATTCTGTGGAGGAATTTTGTTTGTACTAGGAAATCCCTAGCGCTCACCACTGAATCAAAGTATGAGTGCTCAACTTCCCCCCATTCCTCTTCTGAGAGGTCTGGGATATCCTCCTTCCAGCGCACCTGAGCCCGATCAAATGGTCTAACTCCCTGTGCTTGCAGAACAGTGTACACTTGTGTGAGGGTTTTTGATAGATCAGGGGTTCCTAGCAGGGTTTCCAGTTTAGTGAATTCAGTGGACAGTTTAGTGGACCCAAACTGGGCCTTAAAGGCGTGCCTCAGTTGGGAGTAGTGAAAGGACGCCATGGGGGGCAGGGAAAATTTCTCCCGCAGTTCACTAAGAGAGAGTAGCTCAGAGTTCGAGGATAACAATTGACCTATGAACTTGACACCTGCAGCCCCCCACATCGTCCACCCAGGCAGGGAGAGAAGGTGTGGGAACCAAGGGTTTAACCAAATGGGAGATCTGGGAGACACTGGAGGGGGGGAGGAGGGGCTGACTAGCAATTGGGCTCTTCTCCAACATACAGCTACGGTACGCAAGGGAATTGGGATTGAGGCCGGGGATTTGTACCTATATAGAAGGTTCGTAAGAGCTTCATATGACCCCATCAGAGACCCGGCTAAAGCAGTAGCTGCATTCCCCCTATCTATGTCGATCCACCACTGTGCGTAGACAAGTTGGGATGCCAAATAGTAAAGGTATAAGTCAGGTGCCGCTAGTCCACCCCGGGATCTAGGAGCCTGTAGCACGGCCAGACTGAAACGTGGGCTGGTCCCTTGCCAATAAAAAGTTCTTAAAATACTGTCTATTCGTTTAAATATTAGTTTGGGAAGTAGTACCGGGCAGGAGTGAAGTAGATATAAGAATTTTGGTAGATAAATCATTTTAAAAATATTTATACGACCATATAGGGATATGGGTAATGTGGACCATGCTTGCAGCCGTTTCTCTGTGTCTGTTATCAGGGGGTCAATATTTAATGCAACATAATCCTGAACCCTGCGGGACACCCTAACCCCAAGATATCTGAAGCTAGATACCACCTGCAGGGGGATAGATAGATTAAGATTGGTATTTCCGGATAAAGGGAAGAGGACTGACTTATCCCAATTTACCCGTAGGCCTGAGATGGAACCAAATCTGTCAATTAGGGAAAGAAGGGACACTAGGGAAGCACCCACATCTCCCAGGTATACCAATGTGTCGTCTGCGTATAGCGAAACCTTCTCCATGATCGTCCCTCTTACCAATCCAACAATGTCATCGGAAAGGCGAATAGCCACAGCAAGGGGCTCAATGGCCAATGCAAAAAGTAACGGGGACAACGGGCAGCCCTGCCTGGTGCCCCGGCCCATGGGGAAGGGAGCAGACACATTCAGGTTAGTTCTGACCCTGGCTTTCGGACCCTGATATAAAAGCTGGACAAGGGCCAGGAATCTGGGGCCTATTCTCATTTTAGCCAGTAAGGCCCATAGATATGGCCACTCGACAGAGTCGAAGGCCTTGCAGTTGTCAAGTGATAGAACAAAGCCAGGATCAGGAGAGCCCGCAGCTGCTTCTATATTTAGGAATAGTCTCTGAATATTAATATCCGTTGCCCTGCCGGGCATGAAACCCGTCTGATCCGGATGCACCAGTGACAGAATCACCTTATTCAGTCTTGTTGATAAGATTTTGGCTAGGATTTTTACATCGGTGTTAAGGAGAGAAATAGGTCGATAGGAGTCAGGGAAAGAAGGGTCTTTCCCGGGCTTCGGGAGAACTACTATTAAAGCTTCTCTCATAGAGGAAGGCAGGGAGCCATGCTCCAGGGCTGTGTTAAAGACTTCAAGCAGCTTAGGGGCCAAGAATTCACATCTACTCCTATACCATTCTCCCCCCAACCCGTCTAAACCAGGTGTCTTACCTGTTGGAAGAGACTGAATAGCTAATTCCACCTCCTCTGCTGAGATGGGGGAGTCTAGTTCTAGAGATTGAGCAGGTGTTAAGCGCCACAAAGGGAGGTCATCCAAAAAGGCATCCATTTCGGCAGCCGTGGTAGATATGCTAGGACTGTACAGGGAAGAATAAAATTCCTTAAACACGTTATTTATGGAGGTAGGATCATGTACCAAGGCCCCATCCGCATCTGCTATAAAGGGGACCGAAGCACATGGTCGTTCCGCCCTGGAGAGGTATGCAAGTAACTTACCATTTTTGTCCCCAAATTCAAAAACTGAGGCTTCAGAAGCCAGAAGGCGTTTGCTAGTGCGTTCTTTGGCCAGAGCAAGGTGTTCCCGCTGCACCTGCGCCCAGGCCCTCTTATTGTCCCCACTGGGATTCTCTAGGTATCGTTTTTCAGCATCCCGTAGTATAGAGGTCAATCCTCTCTCCTTATCACCCAAAACCCTCCTATGCCCCGCCACCCCAGAGATGATCGCCCCCCTCGTAGAGGACTTGTATGAGTCCCATAGTAGCAATGGGTCTGGATGATCATGATGTGTTTCCCAAAATTCAGTATGATCTGTCTGCATTTTCATCTGCACTGTAGGGGAAGAGAGCCATGCAGGGTGTAGGCGCCAAATACGAGAATCACAGGGAGGGCCAATCAGTAGAGTGAGCAACACAGCGGAGTGGTCCGAGACACTACGGGGGCAGTGGAAGATAGATTCAACCATGGGGAGCACGTCAGGAGAGCCTAACGCCAGGTCTATTCGAGAAAACGTCCTGTGCACTGAGGAATAAAAGGTATACTCTTTTTCCAAAGGATATTTCCCCCTCCAGAGATCTTTCAGGCTAAGGGACATTATCCATTCATTTAATCGAGTTGATGCAGGGTCTACACCACTAGTGCGATCCAGAGATGGATCAGGCACCGCATTAAAATCCCCTATACATATTAATGGACCCGGGGGCATGGCTGCCAATTTATCTGTCAGTGCTTGTAATGGACCAGTATCAAAAGGAGGAGGGACGTACACTGAGGCAATGGTGAAGGAGGACCCCCATAAGGAGCAATGCAATACGACAAAGCGGCCAAAATGATCAATGGCCACCTGCAACACCTCTATTGGAAGGGATTTAGATACAAGTATAGAGACACCTCTTGCATACACTGAGTATGAGGAGTGGTAACCCCTAGCAACCCAGGCACGTTTTAGTGATAGAATTTTTTGTCCTGTAAGGTGCGTCTCCTGTATACAGACTATATGAGGAGACTGTTTTTTAATGGTATCTAAAATTATAGCTCTTTTAAATTTAGAATTTAGCCCTCTAACGTTCCAGCTCATTACTTTAATTGGCGCCATAAAAAAAATGAGGGGGGATATGGGTCTGGCTGGAGGGTTGGAGAATTGGAACCTGCAAAGAGAAGTGGAGAGGACATAGACACAAACAACCATGCGTACACACACACACCCAACTTTACCACAATAAACACATAAGAAAGCATTAACATATGCAAACCTGTATCCCAATTATACATTAGAAACAACCCCCTGTCTAACACTCTAACAACCGAAGTGCAGACCTATACCCTCGAACTATCTAACTACCAGGAACTGTGGTCCCTAACTAGGATAAACCCAAAAACTGCTTATCCCGGGAGCCTGACCCCTACAGTCAGGGGAATAGGAAGTAAATGACGGATAGCACTTATCGCTCAAGCACAGTATAGAGGGACTATCCCAACAGTTTACTAAGGGGGGGGGGGGGCGTAGGCACCCACCCTGAAGTATTGTGTGACATATCTGCATAGCTATATTAGAACTAGAACCCCAGTTATGACACTCAGGTCCTCATGACTAAGAGGGAAAACTTTGAGTACACTCCAGCCCCTGGTCAGGGAGGAGGGACTGCCCTAGCACTTCCAGGAGCCCTAGGGGCTGAGTCCACCCATTGCATGGCTTCGGACGGGGAGGTGAAAAACCGGGTCCTCTGACCGTCTATCACACGGAGACGTGCAGGAAAAATCATCGAGTATTTGTACCCCTTATCCCTTAGACGACTGCGAACCTCATTAAAATGGGTGCGCTGCTTCCGCACCGCAGCAGAAAAATCAGGGTAAAATGCTATTCTGCTATTACCCAAGAGGATCTCCCCTTTGCCTCTAACCGCTCGCAGGATTGCATCCCTATCCCTAAAATGTAGCAATCTGACCAGGAAAGGCCTAGGATTTCCCCCCGGAGGGCCAGGGCGAGATGGGACTCTATGGGCCCTTTCTACCGTGAAAAACTGGGAGAAAGTCTCTGCAGGAAGCAAGTCCTTCATCCATTTTTCAAAAAAGGCAACTGGATCGTGACCCTCAGCTTTCTCGGGGAGACCAACAACTCTTATATTGTTGCGCCTTAGGCGATTCTCAAAGTCATCCGCCCTGTCTGCGGCGGCAGCCATCTGACGTTGTAAATCAGAAATCTGAGCGGGCATTGGTCTCTGGACATCTTCAACATCAGAAATGCGGCGCTCCGTCTCGGTTATCCGCTCCTTAGCTTTATGGACGTCATGTCTCAGGATGACAAAGTCCTGGCGGAGTTCATCAACTTTGTTAACCAGCTTAGATTGGCAGGAGTTAATGGCCGCTAACACCTCAGCAAATTTCTTATCTAGCACATCAGATGGATCCATAGGGATGTACTCCGGATCGTCAGGTTGCAATGGGCTCTGAGAACCATCAAACATGGAGGGTGAGGGACCAGGAGACCCTTGAGGAGAGCTAGGCTGAGCACGTGAAAACCTGCCCAACTTCCTTGCCGCATTAGATTGTATTTGTGCTAAAACAGCTTGTGAGGTGGAACAAGCCTGGTTATCCAGGGGGTCCAGGGAATGGTACAGGGGGTCTCCAGGAACAGATTCGTCATCGGATGGCGGCGCGGAGGCTCCTGATGGCGCCTTACTTTGTTTAGCTGTTCTCCTCCTGTTGCCCATTATAGTATCTGTGTGAATTACAAGCATACAGCACCAGTATCCCAGTAAGCTTTCAAGGAGGATTGAATCAGACAGTCACTAAGGACTCAACAGGGTAGGCTGCAGAAGGTCTAAAACTGAGTTCTCTTTAGTATAGTGGAAGTTGCCCCTTCAGTGCCAGATAGTGATGGGGTCAGGGAGATCTCTACTGACCTGACAAGAATGGTCTAATGCAGGAGAGGCTCTGTGGCCAGGGGAGCAGACAGGCAGCCTACCTCTCAGCAGCAGCTGCTCCAGTGAGAGAGGACCCCGAGGCAGTGGATCTTGAGCCGTCCCTCAAAGTAACGGATGGCGGCAGCGTCTGGAAGGCAGGGGGAGGAAGTGTGCCCACTCCACAATGGCGCCGACGCGCCACTTGCCGCACACTCCACGCAGCAGAGCAGCGGCCGCCTTCAATCCCGGGCCAAAGGACCGACACTTCACCTGCCGCCGGGTCCCGGAAGGAGGTGCAGACGCTCAGGCAGCGCCTGTAGAGTAGGAGGAGGAGGCGCGCCAAATCTGCAATGGCGCCGGCTCACCACGTGTAGCACGCGCCACACCGCCGCGGCCGCCCCAATTCCTGGACGGGAGGCCCGAGAACACACCAAACGCCAGCACCGGGTCCTGGATTGCAGGGGCGCAGGCACAGGCAGCGGCAGGGTTCAGCCTTACGTGCTCCCCGACCTCTGGAACGGCGTCCGGACTCCGGGCCTGTCACCCCGTCACGGCTGGAGCTCCAAACGGCAGGTGCCACTCCGTCCCTCAGGTGCCAGGGAAGACTGTGCCAGGTGCCCAGGTGAGTACAGCCACGGATGGCTATCCGATTGTCAGGATGGAGGTCAGGATCCCGGGAGCCCGCCGGTATGCGTCCTCCTAGCTCGGCATTCGGCCACGCCCCCCGTAGGTGCCCTTTAAGAACACTCTACTTACATACGACCCCTAGTTACAAACGGACCTCTGGATGTTGGTAATTTATTGTCCTTTAGCCCTAGGCTACAATAATCAGCTGTAACAGTTATCACAGGTGTCTGTAATGAAGCTTTAGTGTTAATCCTGATTCTTATGACAACCCAATATTTTTAAAATCCAATTGTCACAGAGACCAAAAAAGTTCTGTCTGGGATTACAATGATAAAATATACAGTTCCGACTTACATACAAATTCAACTTAAGAACAAACCTACAGACCCTATCTTGTATGTAACCCGGGGACGGCCTGTATCAGCATTGTCTTAGTTGACACAGAGGGTAAAAGTAGAATTTGCTTGCGCTATGTCACTGTGTACTGTGATGAGGGGTCTCTCCTGTGGTATATGGGGTCCTGTACTATGGTGAGGAATCTCTTCTGTGTTGATTGTATGATTGTTGAATCTCTTCTTTATGACTTTTGGGTGATATTTGAGCTATCAATTCAATGATATTTCTGCACTGCTTGCTGTCAGTGGATGGAATCCTAAATGCCCAAGATACCGATTGAAGCAATGTACACTTCTCTCCTTTCAGTTGGGGATACTGGAGCTCTGTTTACATGAGGGGTGGGGGGTCTGTCATTCCCACCATCCCCTTAGGGTAGGTTTAGGTTGTCCTGGAGGTAGATAAAGTAGTTGTGTGTATTCACGTGTTTTGCTGACTCTGGTTCTCACTACGTCTTCTGTTCCCCCTCTAGAATGAGTCTACAGATACTAAATGACGAAAACTTTGGGAGCGACATAACAGCTGAGTCGTCTGACTTCCTGTTCACTCCTCCAGGCACCGGCAGACCGTCCATCCTGCGTCCCTCACAGAAAGACAATCTGCCTGCCAGCGCGCTGCCTAAGAGCATGAAGGTGAGGTCCAGCGGGGATAATGGTAGCTGTGCCCCGAGACGTCTCATTATCAAACCAAATGAGAGAGTCTTCCAGCCTCGCTGGCAGTGCACAGGAAGCGCTATTTATAGCCACATGTGTTTCTCATAGTCAACGTGTGATTGTGATGTGTGTGTGTGTATATATATATTTTTTTTAAGGTGACGTTTCAGACGCCGAGGAGGGACCCGCAGACTCGTAGGATCGTGACTCCCGCAGGGGCAAACAAGCAGGAGAATGTGTTCACACTGGACGACTGCGCTCAGGCACTGGAGCAGCTCAGCCTCTCCTCTGCCGGGTAAGTTTTATCTATAACGTATTGTGCCACTTTGTCTGTAATGTTCCTGTACTAACAGTAATCGGGTGTGAACTCGGTGTACATTTCTTCTATAGAAGGTGGGTGAGAGGAAGGCTACTTGGGTGAATTGGCGAGTAATAATACAAGTATTGTTGACACTTGGCTTCTTGTACTGTTGCATGTGGATGCAGGATGTGCACAGAACCCTTTCATGAGCCAGTTTTAATATGCAATTAATATTGTGTATGTCTAAGGTCTAGGCTAAAAAAAAATGATACTTTGTTTTTTGTTTTAAATCAGATTGAGCTGAACAAAACAATAATACAAACAATACCCCGTTTGGGGAAAACTTCCTTTCCAACCCCATCCTAGAATGGGTCTTGTCCGCAAATCCTGTCTTATGGGATAGCGTGGGCCCTTACATGCCCCAGCCCTTCAGCTCCCTTTCAACCATACCTAATCGCTTGTGCCCCCCGCCAAACTAATCCTTCCTCTCAGTACTGCTTGCAATAACAATTCTGGAGGGGCTCTGGTAACGCCCCCGGGAGATCTTATGACTAATTGGCATAATTTTACATTTTAGACAGGAGGCCATGGATAACAAAAATCAGATTACCTGGTTTATCAGGATGGAGTTTGATGTTAGATTTCCTGTTACAGGGGATGTCTCTAGTTAACAATCTCAGCAGTGAGACCCACACCAATCTGCTTGTCCTATTGATAGGGTGAAACTTAAAAAAAAAAAAAAAATCTTTAAACTGAACAGATATATATTAGTGTGTGTATATGATATTTTTTATGTAGCTCAGCATAGGTTCAATCAAAGCAACGATGTCGCTGATTCTCCTCCTGTTTCTGATACCTGTGGTGTACCCTCTGTTTCACTCCCATCATTCAAAACTAATGTCTGGGGTAACTGTAGGCTCCACCATTGGCACTTGTGACTCCAGCATGAGGTTGTTTATGGTTTTGCTGTGGTGATTCATGTATTGCCTTGCGCTTCCTGTCATTGTGTCATCTGGTGACATTTAGTCATGGGAAACTGAACTCAATGGATCATAAACTCCTCGAAAGTTAATGTTTTAAGTGGAGCTTTTCTTTAAGGAGTTGTTCACACTGGTTCTGACTTCTAATAGATGTCGCTGGTCTAAAACTGAGCTCATCTCCTGCTGATGTCGCAATGTACAGACGGTCCCCTACTTAAGAACACCTGTCTTACATACGACCCCTAGTTACAAACGGACCTCTGGATGTTGGTAATTTACTGTACTTTAGCCATAGGCTACAATAAACAGCTGTAACAGTTATCACAGGTGTCTGTAATGAAGATTTAGTGTAAACCCTGGTTCTAATGACAATCCAACATTTTTAAAATCCAATTGTCACAGAGGCCAAAAAATTCTGTCTGGGGTTACAATTATAAAGTATACGGTTCCGACTTGCATGCAAATTCAACTTAAGAACAAACCTACAGACCCTATCTTGTACGTAACCTGTACCTACAGATGTTAATGTGAAATTGATAAGTTGTTTTAACAAGTGTGGCTTTAACCTTTCTATGTATTGGTTATGTCCCCCTCTGGTGGTTTAGTCTCTCTCAGAACAGAGTTATCTGATGTCTTCCTCTTATTAATACTTCTTCTTCTCCCTCAGTCTGAACACTGAGCAGAGCAGTGTCCCCAGCTCCCTTCCTGAAGATGAGATTCCTCTGAAGAGCCTTGGAGCCTACACTGTTGACTTCGACAAGCTGGATGAAATCAATCCCTTCAAAAGCACAAAGATGATGATGAATTCACCTGTAAAATCCGAAACTCCGATCTGTGACATCATGGAGCCTCCACTATGTGACATTGCTGAGCCCCCTGCTGATTCGGAGGTGCCTATTGATGCCGTCCTTGCAGATCAAACTGTGGCTTTACTATCCACAAGCCTATTAAATCCAGATTCCCCAGTCACGGTACAGCTTGGTCTGGAAAGTGATGTAGTGCCCTGTAAAACCTCTCTAGATGATACTGTCCCACTGGAGGAGCCTAACCCCACACCTGAGGAGGTGTCCAATGTGGCAGCCGGTCCTGTTGAAGATGGGAGTAGTCCAAAAGCAGAGTCTCTTAGTGTTGAAAATGGAGCAGAACTAGTAGAAAATACTAATATAGATAACAATCCTTTACCACCCAATGCCCCAAATTCTCCACCGCTCCCTAAAGTCTCTTACAACTTTGACCTTGACCAAATAGATGCCATAGATCCCTTTAACACGGGAGGTTCAAAGTTGCAAAACTCTCCGAAGAAACCAGTGACCTCTGATGACACCAAAGGCGAACCCATGAAACTGGAGTTTGATTTTGGAGGTGGTGATGCTGCTGTCAAAAAGCCACCGCCCAAAAAGCTGGGCAAACGTCTCGGGGTTAAACCTGTAACCAAGAAACCAGCAGTGCCTAAGGAGGCCGCACCAACGAAACCTAAGGAACAGGATCCTCCCAAACCCCCCGCGCCTGAAGACGACATCATCGTGCCTAAAGCTTCTTACAACTTTGACTGGGACAAGTTTGATGATCCGAACTTTAATCCTTTCGGCAGTGGAGGGTCCAAAATTGCTGGTTCCCCCAAAGTGGTGAAACCTGTTGATGATGTGCCATGTGAGAAGGAGGAGGAAGGTCCAACCAAAACCGAGGTGGAGGAATCTATTGAGAAGGATCAGGATGAGAAATCTGTTACATCGGAAGACACTGAGAGGTAAGGAGGGTTTGTCAGTAGGGAGCTTGCTGATGGGTTTCAGTGGGGTCTCATAGGCATTAATGCCCCTCTGGAAAAAAAACATCAATAGTTGTGGCAACTACATTTTCGTATTAGAATGTTGATCGATTGGATTTAGTCGGGTTGATGTATTTGCAGCTGGGAAGGAATTTTCCTCCTTGTTCCAATTGGCATCAGCCTTTCCTGTCTTGGCAATGACCAATTAGCTATGGTCATGTACAAGAACCAGCACATGTGTAGTCACAGGCCCATTTCCTTCTATGGGTGAATTGGTTTGGACTGTCAGTGCATGCACTCATATACTAATACAGACAAAATTGACATCCATGAGCATGAGGGCCTATAGGATCTCCCGCTAGTTATAGGTTGGTCTTCCTATAGCAGTGATGGCGAACCTTTTAGAGACCGAGTGCCCAAACTACAACCAGAATCCACTTATTTATCATGAAGTGACAAAATGGCATTTCAAGCAGTAACTTATTGCTACCTGTTCTTCAACATCATTCAGTTTTATTGGCCCCCCTTAGGCCACCAATACATTTGAAAGAAGGTGGACAAATTCAGACCATCATTGTAGCTTCTCTCCAGGAAGAATGGTGGGTCCAGCATGAGGAACTCCAAAGATAATGCAGTTCTGTCAACACCTTCTCACTTTTCCTGCAGTTCCAAACAGCCAATGAAGTGTCATTTTAAAATGGCGCTGAGAGCAGCATCTTTTAAGTTGCTTGGGACTGCAGGAAGATTTGGTCCTGTTCGGTGAAATTGGGGCAATGGCCTGAGTGCCCACAGAGAGGGCCCTGAGTGCCACCTCTGGCACCCGTGCCATAGGTTCGCCACCACTGTCCTATAGGACCTGAATCTTTACTAAACCAAATTGTATTATATTGTGCCTGTTTTGGTTAAAATACTGGTGTACCCAATGTTGATTTTACTTTTCCTCTTGGGAAGTGACTACTATGAATGGCCTCTATCATGTGTCTACAAGCAGAATGGGTATGGCCGCATTATTTATACCTCTAAACTACCAGTCCTCTGAAATCCCCTGTAAAATCCGAAACTCCGATGTGTTACATCACTGAGCCCCCTGCTGATTTGGAGGGGCCTATTGATGCCGTCCTTGCAGATCCTTTTTTTTTTTTTTTTTTTCCCTCTTCCTGGAAAGCTCCTGTTTACATTCAGATATCTCCTCCAAAGTCATAGGCAAAATATGACTCTTCTACTTATTAGCTTGAGATGAGTTGCTTTTAGAAGCGATAGGGGCAGTGTCGCTTCAAATGTCCCTATAGCTAATGTCATTGTAAAGATGAAGATTCCTTCCACATTACATCAGGCTTGTGGCCTACAGAACCAAAGAGCTTCAAATAAAGATCCAATTTGACTCGCGGATCCATAATCCTAATGTGGTTTGAAAGTTAAAATTTTCTTTTTTTAGGCTGAACGCACACAATTTATGTGTACCCTGTGCAAATGGGCCCTTGTGTCTGCCAGGTCCCACAGACTGCACACCCTGTAGAGTCTGTGTATTGTACCAAAGTTCCTTCCTACTGGCTGTAGCCCTGGTATTGTATTAACTATTACAGTGCTGGTGCAGCAGTCTGGCAGTAACTGGGAAGTCCTTGTCTATGCTTTGGTATATTAAGGACTCTTTCTGTACAAGGCGTGCATGCTGACGTACGGTCCGGCTTCCACTGGGTGCGTTCAGCATTACAATGACTCCAGGACCAATGTTCTAGATGCTATAGAGGCCGGCACTTCCTGTGGTGTGGAGTTCACTAGTTGAGTTTGTGTGATGCTTTGTATATGTTACATTGAGTAAAACTTCTTCCTTCTTGTCTTTCCCAGACCTGAGCAATCCAACACACCGGCAGAGGAGCCCCCAGCTGTAAAGACAGATGATGTCACTGAAGAGAACAAGGTAAGAGGGGTATGGGGGGGGGGGGGGGGGTTACTCTATTTTGGTCTCTTACATGAGTGTAAAATTGTCTGCCCTATCGATGAGCACATCTGATCAGATATCAATCGGTTTTTCTCCTAGAGCGGCTTCTCTGTATCCTATTTTTATTATAGACCTAATCCCCTCTAATTGTACCTGTTACTTGTTAATGTAGCTTTGACAATTTAATTATTTGGCACTCTGTGGCCAACATATCAGCGCGAACGCTTGTTCATGTCCCGTGGTTAAAGAATTTAAAAAGTTATTCGAGAAAAAAAATACTCCCAAAGTCCGCAAAATGCACCAAATGATGTATATAATGTGAAAAGTTAAAATTATTACACAATCCTCACACATATAGTATCACTCTGTAACAGCCTGTAGAATAAAAATTGAACCTGATGAATGCTGTAAAGATTTAAAAAAAAAAAAAAAAAAAAACCCAAAAACTGTTAAACTCATCATGTGTGGGGTTTTTGTTTTGTTCCCCCCCCCCCTTGGGTTTTATTCTGAGAAATTTGGTAAGACATAAAGTATGGTATCCCTGTAATTGTATTGACCCATAAAATAAAAATAATATACGGTGAACACCAAAAAAAAGCCAGGTTACATAATTGATTCTTTTCTACTCCTCCACGCCCCAAAAAGTTTGCAACAATGGGCATTACCGACTCCAACATGGTCACTGGATATTGCATCTCAGCCCGCAAAAAAAAATTGCCCACACATGGCCACTAACAGAAAAAAATATATAATTTTATAGCCTACCAAAGGGTGGCAATGTCTATAGGACAAAACTGAAGCATGTGAGGGCCACATGTGGGACGTTTCTGTGCTCAAAATTTGCTATGCAATTTCTCTTAAGGTGGGGTTTTTCTTTATCTTTTGGAAATGTGTACTGATTTAATTACGATGATGATATCAAGGGGTTAACAATCTTCCTAAAAGCAGTTTCTGATAGTTTGAGTTGCAGATTTGAAAAATTGGTTGATATATTGGGGATCTCTAATTTCTTAATTATAAATCTTCAAATCTTGTTACTAACCTTAATGATCCCCAAAAAAAGTCCATTCTGAAATCTCCTTGAAACTACGGAAAACAGATGTTCGATATTTTTTTTAAGTCGTGTGACCTCAAAATACATTTTTGCAGAGATTTCAAAAAATTGTGACAATGTAACATAAACATAAGGGAAATGTTATTCAGCAACTTATTTAGGTGCTTAATCTATCTGCCTGATAAAAACAGATATTTTTTTAAATTTTGAAAAACTCGTTTTAGTATTGCATTTTATCAGACAAAATTTACCACTAAATGAAGTATATGTGATGAAAAAACTAACTTAAAATCGCTCACCCATCTCCACAGATTATTGGAATAGAAAAGTCATGCGCGGCTGTCTGCTCCATTAGTCTGATGTACCTCCATCGGACCCTTTCACAATCTGTGGGCGTCTCTGCACTGAGACCCCCACTGATCAGCAAGTTAGGCCCTAGCTTTTCTTTGTGGGGGAAAACCCCTTGAAGCTGCAAACTGTCTATGTCCTGAAGGGTTAAGTCACAAGAAACCAATTAAAAAAAATTTTTTTTTCTTTTGCAAAGTCTATAAACTTGGTGCCTAGAGATGCAATGGCGTCCAGTCCTGTTCGTCTATATGGGTGTTGCATTGATTCCAGTGGAAGTTTATGGCCCAACCTGGAGGAGAGGGTTGCTGGGGGGTTATTTTGTGGTATCCCTTTGTTATCGGAGGTCTCTGAGGGAACCCTTGTAACCGTTTTTAATAGGTTTTCCGATCTTAAAAAAAGCTTGCATATACCATCACTTTACATGATCATTTCAGTCTAATAACGTTACATAGACCTTATAGCGGTATCCTCATCTTATGTGATAAGCAATGGCTGCTCTCCTGCCGTGTCTTGTGTGATGGTGCGGTGCCGTTGGTTACACAAGTTGCCTGCAGACTTGCTCTGTGATGAGCAGTGATCTTCCGATGTCTTTGTACTAATATCTTATGTTCTCACACCAGGTTTATTGCGATGCAAAGCCCATCCCAGAAGAAATCCTGACCTCGCAGAATCCTGACATCCCAGAATCCAGTGCCTTGCCTATGGACCTGGGAGTACCGGATGTGGAGTTCACCGCTGACCTGCAGATGGACTTCAGACCGGCCGATGAGTTTGACTTCAAGCCGGCTGCAGACTGTGAGGAGACTCTGTTGTCTGGTGACTTGTACCTGTCTGGCGTATGACGTCTTGTAATAACTGGTTTATTGTTTTCTCTTAGTTGAAGGATTCGGACAACCCATAGAGATCGACTACCTGGAGAACTTTGGCTCCTCGTCAGTAAGTATTTTCCACCACATACAATCGCGCTGCAGTTGTGAATAATTGATGTCCTGTCCCATCTGATGTCTGGCAGCCCTGACATATGGGAATTTACTAGTCAACCTCCGCCCCTCCCTTTCTTTTGTCCTTTTTTTTTGTTTAGTTCAAGGAATCTGCTCTGCGCAAGCAATCACTCTACCTGAAATTTGATCCTTTGCTAAGAGAGTCTCCCAAGAAGAACGCCCCTGCAAGTGAGGGCCCATTGTGCGACCTGCCACTGCGCAGCAGGTAGGGGGCGCTCCAGGTGGTGGGTAGAGTCTGTAGTATGGTATGACGTTCTCTTATCACAGTACTTTGCTCTTTCAGTGCTGAGCTCTTTGGATCTTTACCTGAACCAACTTTTCCAGTTATCCCCTGTCTGGAAAATGAGGAAAAACCCAAAGGACTTGACCTCCTGGGGACATTTACTGTATCTGTAAGTAACACGATGCGTATCTGATAAGACAGTGACATGTGGTAATGGGAAAAAATTGTGGTTTTTATCCTGTTAAAGGGTTTGTCCAGAATTTAAAAATGATCCCATTTATGTAGGATTAGGGATAACCAAGCGATCAGTGGTGGTGTAACTGCTGGCACCCGTGCCAGAAAGAGGATAACTTTATCCCAAGTCTATAGGAGTAGCGGAATCCTGCACCCGCTCCACCAACTTCTACACCCATTATGGACAGCAGGATTTCTCTTCTCTATATTGTAGAGTCTTGTGATCGGTGGTGGTCCCAGCTGTCCCACCCTCGCTGATCACCTCATTATAATTTGTGCTGTAGATTTACTGGAGTTTCTGTGCAGCAAATTGATTGCACTTTAAAATGTTACTTATAACCCACAAATACCTTGCACCAGCTCAGGGTGATCTGATGCCGGGGCATAACTTCACTATTTGCAGAAACCGCTGTAGTCCATTAAAACAGTTTGATTCTTTATATTTCCCCCCCCCCCCTCATTCGGTTCACCAAAGGGGGGTTGAAATATAAAAAATACAATACAGCGATTTCTGCAAATGGGTATGTATGGTGCAAGGTATTTGTGTGTTAGTAGTGGCATTTTAACGTGGTAGGTTTCCTTTTAAGCTTTTCATAATGTTTTATTGGCTAAATTGTAATGTAACTGGTTCATCCTTTAATTGGTATAAAGGATTTTGGGCCATGGAAGGGTGCCCTAGCCTTTGATTTCCATGTGACCAGTCTTTCTATTGTATTTGTGGTCCATCCATGCAACTTGTATCTGCATCTGAATAGAGCAGTGGTCACACAAATGCACTGGTGCTACATGGACACTGGCTGCAATACCCATAGAGATGAATGGCGCAATGTTAGAAGACCTCAGTTACCACAGTTTCGGTCATACAGGAGTATAAGGGGCTGTATTTTTGTTATTGTGGGATCCTCAATAGTCAGATTCTCACATCTTGTATGGAAAGGATTGGGCTAAACTGTACTGGGAGAGATGCAGGTAAGGCTGTGACTCTTCCTCCGGGCTGTGATGACTCTTCCCTGGTTACCATAGTGGTGTATAGCTGTTTGGGTGCAGCCTCTCCTCCATGCTATCCAGTTACAGGCACAGCCGGCTCACTCCACTGCTGTGCTGCTTCTTCCACAGGACAGCGTTCCTTTAATCCCTGACCCCACCAACATTGTGCCGGCTCACGACCCCTTCCTGCTGCCGTCTGATGTGGGGGCAATCGTCGAGGTTCTCAAGTACAGTCAGAAAGATATGGACGCTGCCATAGCGCAAGTCAGGCTGGAGGTAAGTGGCTGCGTGCGATCTATAACCAACCTGCATTATCAACTCAGAATTGTAAAGTCTCAAATACTTCATTATGGGTTCATTATTTTATTTTTGACAATTCTCCCCAAATTGGAATTTGCCATTAGCCAAATTTCTAGTGTGTGTATACCACCTGTTGTATGTGTTCACTCCAAGATTCAACCTTTTCCTGTAGTTATGCAACTTTTTTTTTTTTTTTTTTTTGTGCAAAAATGGGAAGGTGTATTGAACTTTTGGGAGGTAGCTGGACTTGAAGTTAGGTCAGCTTTTCTATTTTGACACTTTGGTGTGAATAGATAATTCTGCCGTCCACTTTACAACTGTGTTACGGCCGCTCCGTCAATTTACAACCTAAGGCGCAACATATCAAAAAGCGTGCTGTCTCTCCCTTCTGCAAGAGACCATTTTGTCAATTCCAGGAGCGGAAATTTTGTGTATTTCCATTGAATACCTCAAGTCTTTTCATCACGTTCCTGAAAAGGCAAGATTTCAAGCAATTGCTTCTGCTTCCAAAGCATTAATTTTAATTTATGCAATGGAGTCAGAAGGCCTCTAGAGCGTGGTGGGGATCCATGCTGTGGATTCACAGGCTGTTATGCTTTGCAGAAGCCCCACTTTGTAAAATACAGTGTAACAGCCTATGAAGCTACAGCATGCAAGAGCTCTGGTAACATACCCCCCTTCTCTAGAGACCTTCAGGCTCATAAGCACAATGATTTAAGAAGGAAGGAGACCATGGATCAATGTAGTGACTGTTGTATTCATCTTGTATTTATTAAGTGACCCTGATTTTTGATGGTAATGACCTTAATGTTTGGCAGCAACCAGAGACCCCCTTTTACCATGTATACAGTATGTCGCCTTTCTATATACTGTAGTTCTAGACACAATTTAATCAATTTGCTTACCCAAAAGATCACTTCTGGAAAAAATGTTTTTGTTTTTTTTTTTTCTTTTTTAATAATTTTTTTTTTTTTTTTTTTTTTGAGACTCAATTTGTCGTGTGTGTTTCTCTCTTCCTCTCCCCCACTTACACAGGTTCAAGAAAAAGAGTTGGAAGTTTTGGATTGGAAAAATAAGCACGATAAACTTTATTTGGAATATATTGAGATGGGGTAAGTGTAGGAGCTGGGCAGAGCTCTGACCTCTTGTGGGTGTCAAGAAGTTGAAAATGAGGCACAAACCTGTTAATTTGGAGTATAATAATAATATTTTTTCTCCCCCCCCCCCCCCCCCCTAAATTTTAGGAAAATTATTGCAGAGTTTGAAAGCACGATCACACAGATGCTGGGTAAGTGTGTATTGTCTTCATTTATCCTGTGGATGGATCATATCTGTGCTGTACTGCTATGGAGGTGGGAAGCCTCTTCTGTAAAGCCCTGTTCACACGTGTCGGTGGTTTCTATTACAAGCTGTTTTATGAGATGGTATTTAAGACGAGGTGAGGGAGGTCTTCTATGAACCTCCAGTTGGTTACCCATAGACTGTATTGTACATTCCATTATGTTTTGGTGGGATAGGTGCTCTGTGAAGGTTGGTCCCTGAGGTGCTAACAGCCAAGGAAGACTCCTGGTACTGCAGCTCAACCTCATGTGGTGACCAGGTTCAAGACATTGGGGCAGATTTATCAAGCTGTCTGAATGTCGGAATATTTCTAGTTGCCCATGGCAACCAATCACAGCTCCCCTTTAAAATATTCATGAGCACTGGTAAAATGAAAGCTGAGCTGTGATTGGTTGCCACGGGCAACTAGAAATATTCTGACTTCAGACCGCTTGATAAATCTGCCCCATTGTCAAATCTTATTGTTGGGTTTTACTATGAGAATCCGAACGTCCTGGGCAACGCTTTCAATTTTGGGGCTTTATATGAGCTCTAGGAACCACTGTGTCCAGTCATTGAGGTGTATGGGGGGTCTTCACATCAGGTGCCTTACATTGTGGCACAATCCATATTTCTATCTTGGCATCATGAATAGTTGATCCTGCAGCTTTACTTTCTGTAGGGTTTGCATTATTTTTGTAACCTCTAATCCCTTCTAAAGAGGATTCACAAAGACAGAAGGAACTGGCCAAACTAGAGCTCCAGAAGGTAATCCAGGAGAAGCAGCAGGTGCAGGTGGACCTCAACTCCATGGAAAAATCCTTCTCCGAGATGTTCAAGAGGTTTGAGAAGCAGAAGGATGTACTGGAAGGATATCGCAAGGTAAGGAGGATGTCCTGGTGATGGTCTAGGGTCAGGTCATAACATTGCATCATAAATGTCATGCCATAAGACTTTAGCCAAAATATAATGGTGTACCAGGATTTAGTAGGATTCTTGTTTTTTAAAAATATACCTAAAATTACAGTAACCTAACTTACTTGGTTGCAGAATGATCAATGGACAGATATCTTGAATTAGTTGTACATTAGGTAGATCTTCATTGATATTCAGCTAAGTTTGGGTTAACTGGAATAAGAATGACCCATTCCAGTCAACCCAGATTTAGTAGGATTCTGCTGACTTATGCCATTCCCTGCAGTTTCTTACACTGGAATGGCATAAGCTTGGGTGCACAATGGTCTGTGCCTCCAGGGCAGTAACAACCTGAGGACTGAATTGTCTCTCTAACAATGGATGTTACGTGTAATGTGGCTGTACAGCCGGGGGAGTGCAGATATCACTGACTGACCTGAGATCTCCTCCTTTCTCAATGCTTCTGTGTTGCAGAATGAGGAGGCCCTGAAGAAATGCGTAGAAGATTATCTGGCCAGGATAAAGAAAGAAGAGCAGCGCTATCAGGCACTCAAGGCACATGCCGAGGAGAAGCTCAACCGGTACGTCAGGGCGGCCACACTGACGTGTACACTACTTGGGCTAGGGTTTCATTGTAAACTAAAGTCTCCACATGTGCTCCATGTATATACTCGTGTATAAGCCGAGGCCCCTAATTTTGCCACAAAAACCTGGTTAAACCTATATATTTTTTACTCGAGTATAAGCCAAGTTTGGGTTTTCAACACTTTTTTTTTTTGTGCTGAAAAACTAGGCTTATACTCGAGTATATAATGTATATTGCATTTTTTATGTACATGCAGCATTCTATTGCCAACTGTAACTTTTTGGCTGCTTTTAGACAAACTTATGCCTGCATGGCTACGGCCGGGCATACATCTGCCGCGACGGAGAGGTGGTGGGTTGTCTTCTCACCTCTCCATAGACATGCACAGCATACGGGGAAACATAAGACACCGTATCGCTCCTGTTCAATATGACACAAGGTAAAAAGGTTTAGGAGATATAGGCATTTGAAGTGTGTCCCCCTCCAGCCGGTCAGCTGAAGACTGGATTTAGAAGAAGCTGCAGGAAAGACTCGCTTTTCAGAATTGTAGAAGTACATGCACCCTCTGCATCTGTAGCTAAACAGGGAAAGGGGGATGGAATAAAGCTGTACATAATTGGAACATAGTTTGGTAAAAGTTGTGGGTGTTTTTTTTTTTTTTTTTTCTGGAAATATAACAAAGTTTACATTTTTTTAAAGTTGTTAATTGACTACAGATGTGAAAAAAGTCTCACGTGTCACAAAGTGACCTCTTTTCAGCATATGCGTTTGTTTGTGTAATTCAAAGTTATCCAAATTTCCAATATGGGCCAACTCTGCATAATTTTTTTTTTTTTTTTTTTTTTCCTGCTTGCTGTCACTCAATATGAAGTTTCACTGTACGCTTCCTGTGGATAGAAATCTGTCCCTGGTCATGTGGTGTCACACAAGTGCTCAGCTCATTATAGCCGAGTAATTGGACTTGTGTGATGTCACATGACTAGTAGGTAAACAATGAAGCTTCCTCTAGAATGACAACAAGCAGAGATCTAAAAAATGGCGAGGAACTGATACAATAAGAAGATTGGAAAATTGGTGTAATGAAATGTTATACAATTATTTGCTGAAAATGGATATCCTCAAGTATAACTGAATCTGATGTTGAGACTGGGCCGCTACAGTCCTAAACGTGGTGTTGTAGGGCCCAGTGTCATTACCACTACCTCTCACGATCTGTAGATTGCATTTCAACCTTTTTCTTTTTATAGGATGTATTGTACACATTGGTCTTTGACCTTTCCCCGTGCAGTGTGGGATTTGTTTTCATTCTTGTCTATCTTCTATAGGGCTAATGAAGAAATTGCCCAAGTGCGAAGCAAAGCCAAAGCGGAAGCCACGGCTCTCCAGGCCACGTTGCGTAAAGAGCAGATGAAGATTCAGTCACTAGAACGGAGTATAGAACAAAAGGTGGGACGGTGCTGGTCTCTATACGAGTGACTCTGACTAGATCTCAGAACACGCAACTAGTTTGTCCCCCTTATAGCCAGTGTGGGGTTTGGGTAGTGCGTGGCTGTAGATGCTCAGACACAGTGGGCAGCAGCTATTGCAGCATGAACTATGGCTCCAGTGTGTCAGAGGGTAATAACATAGGAAATTTCTTATACTAATCCCCCTATTCATGAGTCTAGGTTACCCTGGTATATGGCTTCCAAAATGAATTCACACTTGGCCTGTCCAGATTTGCAGCGAGGCTAAGTTGCGGTAGACCGTTTCACACATCTATTAGGCATTTTCTTGGTGTTGAGCTTGCCTCATTGCCAGTCTCTTTAGTAATACAGACCTGATGACAGGTGTCCTTTAGTCCTCTCACCACTACCTGTTGGAGCAGCTCACAAGGATCCCATCCCAGCCTTTATCTAGTCATTTCATACATTAATCATTGTAAAATCACCTATTCTTTATTATGTAAATGAGGCAGGTCACAGGCAGTGATATCACCCCTGTTTCCCCTCCCATCTCCTCCCCCTGCTGTCTGTGTGTAATGTATAGTAAAGCATAGTTAGTGTATCTGCTGACATGTGTAGCTGATGTCTGAGTATCACAAGTATCTGACATGTTCTGCTATACACATGGCTGCCTGCAGCCGTTGTATCTCTCCTGCACGCATGCCAGCACCAGGAAGCACATGTAGCAGCCATCACAGCATTACACAGGCTGTCAGTCAAGCGCTGGGGGTATGGCTGTGCCTCCCACTCATGAATAAGCTGGACAGCTTGAATATGCTAATGCCTCATTGGACATTTCACAGGTCATTTGCATACAGCTTTAGGACCTCATTGCTTAGGTTTACAGGCATGTAAAGGGACAATGAAGGGATACAGACAATGCTTTCTAATGGTAGTTTATGAAAATCTAGATTAGAGGGGTTATTTTGGATGACGGGTTCTCTTTAAAGAGGACCTGTCACCGTGAAAAAAAAAAAAGGCACCAGGAGCTGCTTGCTAAAGTAAGCGGCCCCTAGTGGTAAAACAGAAGCAGCAGTGTTAGTGATAGCATTACCGGAAACCTCTAACGCTTACAAACACTGCTGCGCTGTACAATACAAATGCTGGATCGCTCTGAAAAGTGGTCCGGTGTATTCATGAGGGGGGCCGGGATTAGGGGAAGTGACGCGCAGTAGTCACTGCTGGCCTATGGAGTGAGCGGGGTGGTCCGGGGAAGAGGCAGTGCAGTACAGCTTTCCGAGCGGTCCGGCGTTTCTAATGTACAGCGCGGCAGTGTTTGTTAGCGTTATCGGAAACCTCTGTTAACGCTATCAGTGTAACACTGCTGCATTTGTGTTAGCACTAGGAGCTGCTTACTTTAGTAAGCAGCTCCTAGTGCAGTTTTTTTCAGGGTGACAGGTCCTCTTTAAATTGACCTTGCCCTTGTCAGCCCATTGTTTGTGATGTGCATAAGGCTTAAAGGACACCTGTCATCAGGTCTGTGTCACTAGTCCTGTCACCTCTACCTGTTGGAGCAGCTCACAAGGATCCCATCCCAGCCTTTATCTAGTTATTTCATACATTAATCATTCTGAAATAATTGATTCTGTTAACACTCCAAAATGTTAAAAGGTCGATACGCAACTTGCAGTTGACGTCAAAAGCACGCATGTAATAACAATAATACTCACACATGATGATATTCTTAAAGGACACCTGTCATCAGGTCTGTGTCCTGTCACCTCTACCTGTTGGAGCAGCTCACAAGGATCCCATCCCAGCCTTTATCTAGTTATTTCATACATTATTCATTGTAAAATCATCTATTCTTTATTATGTAAATGAGGCTGGTCACATGGTCAGAGGCAGTGATGTCACCCCTGTTCCCCATGCCCTCTCCTCCCCCTGCTCATGTCTGTGTGTAATGTATAGTAAAGCATTGCTGGTGTGTGTGCTGCATCTGCTGACATGCTGCATCCTCCTAATATACAGGTGAGAGACACAGACATCAGCTACACATGAATCTGACATGTTCTGCTGTAACATGGCTGCCTGGAGCTGCTGTATCTCTCCTATACACACACACATGCACACACAGGCTGCAGGGGGTGTGGCCCCAGCACCAGGAAGCACATCATTATACAGCCTCACATCATTATACAGGCTGTCAGTCATGCACTGGGGGTGTGGCTGTGCCTCCCACTCATGAATAGAGTGGACAGCTTGAATATGCTGATGCTTCATTGGACATTTCACAGGTCATTTGCATACAGCTTTAGGACCTCATTGCTTAGTTTTACAGGCATGTAGAGGGACAATGCCTTGGTTGAACTTGAAGGACAAGTGTCTTTTTTTTTTTTTTTTTTTTCCAACTGTATAAACTATGAATGAAGGGATAGAGGCAATGCTCTCTAATGGCAGTTTATGAAACTATATTTAGTTAAGGGGGTTATTTTGCATGATGGGTTCTCTTTAAGACTCTCTATTGTGGGTTGGGATTACAAAGCAGATGCCAATTGAAGACTCCTATGCAGTGGATGTGGCGACCATTGCCAGACTCTCTGTTGCTGTGTAACATCCCCTGGTGTCTCTAGGTCTGGAAGTTGTGCTTTTTAGCCCATGTCATCTTAAATAAATATAATTTTTTTTTTTTTTTTTCCAGACAAAAGAAAACGAGGAGCTTACCATAATATGCGACGACCTGATCCTAAAGATGGAGAAGATCTGATCCGCTGCTCCTGTACTTTGTATATTTTTATTTGTATCACTGTTGCGTCTCTTTATATGTTTCTAATGGACTAATAAATAGATTAATTTAACTTATTATCATTTATCAGGGACCATCTCCTTACCGTCGGGTTTTAAATATTTTAGGGTTTGACGGTTGTGACCCCCTGGAGAGTGCAGCTTCTGATGTCAAAGGGGTTGTCCACGTTCAGCACAAGTTTGATATGGCTTGTGTAAGGATAAGTTATACGGATGCTTTCTATAGCAGGACAGCAAGCGGAGATCTAGAAAACTGTCAAGAATTGATAAAGTATGTTGAAAAATTTGTAGAACTTTTTTTTTTTTTCCTTACACAAACCAAATGAAATTGGACAACCCCTTTAACTGCATGCTATGAACTTGGGCATCATGTGAGTCTCAGACCATGTGCTGCCTGGATTTCGCCACCAGACCGTAGGGCTATGGGCTGGACTCTGGGCATTATACAGCTCTGTCCTTCAGGGACTCCTTATATCACAGTCTCATCCACAGCAGATCATGGTTGTGTGTTGCCTGTTAACATGCAAAAATCATCAATCCTTCCCAGCATTTGGGAATGAATCGGGAAGGAGTGTTCTGCCTGAAGCACATTTTTATTTTGGTTTTTGTACTTCTAAATAAGCCTAATTGACCGGACCAAGTGAGGTGACACCTACACTGGTGTCTGCCTTTCTTTTCCTGGTTACACAGTTCTGATCAAGCTACTTTCACACGACTATGTGCCTGCTGAACTGTAGCATGGTGGGCACATGTCGGCGCCCGGGAGAGGAGGAGGGGGTGAGCGCTGCCTGCCTCCCCCTCTCCATAGTGATGCATGGTGCCGTATTGCCGGGAGAAAGATGGGACTTGTCCTATCTTTCTCCCGGCCATAGAAGGTGCAGCCCCAAACGCGCCCATTGGCGTCTACGGCCGTATATACGGACCCCATACAACTGTGAATGTAGCCGAAGTGTGGTCTTTATTGAGCAAGTGCTGATCCTGGTATCTGTAGACAGCTGCTGGCCATCATGCCATGCATTCATCTACATGGGTTATAGGTCACCAATAGTCTTATCCTGGGGGGTACATCCTCCCACTGGTACCTGACATCCCTACTACCTCACAATGATGTCCCAGTGCTGAGCTGTAATAACAGCTGAGACCTGTGGATAGAAGATGGCAGCGTTGCTGTGGACTGTCTGATCTATTCTAGACCTGGTACTTGTCAGGACAAGGTGCAGAGTGGTGCACGGAGTAGGAGAGTCCCCCCGCTCTGCTCTGCACTTTGTTCTGGTGCAGGGGCCTGACCCCAGAGCAGTATGTGGGGTCATAGGAGTGTAGAACTGTGCGCAGGAGGGGGGTGAAATTTTAAACTGCTCTGAGGGGAGTTTCCATTATGTCCTGGGCTGGGGGCTTTCTTGTCCTCTAAATGGAGTATTTTGGGTGATGCTTCCAGGGCGCTGGTTACTAGTCCCCTTAGGAGATTGAAGGGAACTGCCACGTTCCTCACTGATCCTGAACAATGCCCTGCGGAAACAGATGATTGCCGGACCACTCCAGGTACATGTGGATCTTTATACTCCTCCAACGGAGCAGTTTACAACCAGGTGGTCTGCAAAGTCCTTGACCAGAGGCACCATTGGAACCGAGGCCTCGGTGCTGTTAGTTCGCAGGGGGCAGAGTTCATGTATTGGCCTCTATTGTCACCAGACGAGCTAATGAGTCCTTACAGAACTCCCTTACACTCTGAGTCTGTACTCCATGTACAACATCTAGTCATTGTGCTTCTCTATTACAATGGGTGTACCCCCTGGTATGTGACTTGTATCTGCTACAATGTTTCCTATCTGATGGGATTCTGTTGTTGGCATTTACAGTACAGTATTATGGGCAGCACTGTGGCTCAGTGGTTAGCATTACAGCCTTGCAGTGCTGGGGTCCTGGGTTCATGTCCCAGGGTCAACATCTGCAAACAGTTTGTATGTTCTCTCCATGTTTGTGTGGGTTTCCTCTGGGTCCGTTTTTTTCCACCCTCCAAAACATACTGGTAAGTGATTTTATATTTTGAGCTGATTTGGGAAGCTATGTGCAGCGCTGCATAATCTGTGTGCGCTGTATAAAGGAATTCTTTATTGGCAGGGATGGTGGACTAGCTTTGGACATACTAGAAGTATGTTTGTTTAAAAAAAAAAAAAAATACACCCAATTATTAACCCAGTGCAGTGTTGTTTGGATTTCTCTAGTACCCCCCTTTATTGGCAGTATGTTCTATGATTCCTGCTCCTGTACTGGGTGCTAGGCCTATTCTGTGACTGCTCCCTCTGAGTGGGTGACTGAAGTCTTGTATCATGCAGCTTCCAAATAAATGCCTGACTTTCATGATATAATATCACTGGAGGGGAAATTTGTGCTGCAAAGACCAATATCCCTAACTTTATGAAGTAATGAATGTGTTCACTGTACTATGAACTCATCCTCATCAGCCAATGATTGTGGAGTTTTTGCCCTCGGTGGTTTGCTGCTGTTCTGATTTCCACCACTAGATGTCACTAAAGTACCTAGAATATACCTGCGGCACAACTCCTCATGGGGGAACTGATGGAAATTGGGTAAAATGCACATCCTAGTTCTAGAAGTCGCATTTGTCAGGGGTGTTGTGCTGCAGCGTGAACAGACGGTCAATAAAGTGTTGTATACGGGGGTTTCCTGAAATGGAGATTAAATATTAGAGAACCATGTATGATCACTTGTAAATGTACCACTAGAACAGTTAGTTTAGTGTGTGAGTGTGTGTGTGTGTGTGTGTGTGTGTGTAAAACACATGACTATTATAATTAGTAGGGAGTGGACATGTCTTTGCTTTGAATAACTTACACTTATGGCCACAGGACATCACAAGTCCCTCACGTGGCTTTGCTGGGATTATGCTCTTCTCTTCCAGTGTCTTCCTCAGTTCTGTGACTGTTTTTGGGTTTCTTGGCCACAACTTTGTCACCAACGATTTTTCAGCGGTTTTCTATTGTTTTTAGCTTAGAATTTTGGGCTATGGCCATTCCATTTGTTTTCCTGTTTTTAAGGAACTGCTTTACCTGTTTCGCTGTATGACGGGCATGAAAAGTGCTAACTGATTCTGTAAAGAACCCAAGGAAGGAACCAAGTGTTGGTTCTGATACACATTTGCATTCATTATGCCCTGTAGCTGTATGAGGGGTCCAACAGAAAACATTCCCCAAACCAAGACACTTCCTCCACCACATTTCACTGACTACTTTACACACTTTGGGTTTAGTCTTTCCCCAGTTTGTCAACGAACATAATGGCCAACATTTATTAGTGTTTGCCAGTTTTTTTTTGTCTGACTTTGCACTAAAAACAATGTGCAAACTGCTCGCACATGTATTTGTGTCTGTGCCAGTATTGTGTCGTGGCTGCATTGTCCACAGCACCACCAAATTCTGCATATAAATGGTCTTTCCAGTGCAGAGTTGACGCGTGCGCCACTTTAATTTCCACGACTAGAATAAAACCTTTTGTTAGTAGTTTTTGTAGATCCAGTGAGTTATTCTGACCCCAATGTATTAGGAATCGGGAAGGACACTTTTTTTTTTTTTTTTTCCCCTGCTTTGGGACGATTGGCATTGACCATGCTGTGGGGTTTGGTTTTCTTCTGGGTCAACGCAATATAATGTACAGGTTGGACCTGATGGACTGATCTTTTTTTTTTTTTTTTTTTTTTTTTTTTTTTTTAAACTATGACTCAAAAGAGTTGTGTTGCACACTCCGTTAAAGGTGCACTGAAAAAAAAGTTGGTCCACACTTCTCGAACAATGCATGGGGGCGCCAGATTAGACCATACACCAGAATTCACCCTGCACATTAGTGACTGCACATAGATCAGGCTGCACTAATTGCTGATGGGGGTCACCGTTTGGGCGGTGGAAAACAAAAATTAAAACTTTTTGTGTTCACTGACAGGATTGGATCAGTGGAAGAAACTTAAAGCCCAGAAAAGAATGGATCAGTAATGTATTGGTGACAAATCGCTGAAACCAGGTAGAGAAAACCCATCTGTACTTGTCCATAAGCCAAAATGGGTTCAGTGAAAAATCAGTGATGTGATTAAAAAAAAAAAAAAAAAAAGAAACCCGCAAGAAAGGAACCGCATGTTACTGAAGAAGGTTCTGATACAAACTTACATTCACTCACTGTATGAGAGGTCCAACAGAAAACATTCCCCAAACCATGACACTTCCTCCACAACATTTCACTGACTACTTTACACATTTTGGGCTTAGTCTTTCCCCAGTCAAATCCCACAGAAAAAAAATTGGTCAGTAATGTGGAAGAGAAAACCCATCTGTACATGTCCATGAGCCAAAATGGGTTCAGTGAAAAATCAATGATGTTATAAGAACGCAATGTGATAAAAAATGCCCTAACGTGAAAGAACCCTAATGCTGCCAGTTACACAGGGTTAGTCAAAGAATTTAAAAAAATTAGAACCAGGTGCCAGATCAACACCAATATCTTGCAGGTATCAAAAAGTTCTCTAATTTCGATCGGTCTCTTTTACAATTATGTTATTTTATATTTTTATTCTGTGCTTTAGAATTAATCAATTTACGAATAAGCTTAAAGTCCTGCTAGGACGACACAATGACCTTGATATTTACGAAAATTGGGTGTGTTCTCTAATTTTGATCTCCTGTGTATATGTATAGAACTTGTATATGAGTCTAATTTTGTAACATCCTTCTAACATGGTCCGTGCTGGTAATGTATGGGGTGTCCTATGTCTTCAACGGGAGCTGTATACATCCTACGGCTTTGAGCTCCCCCTAGTGGTGCCTGGAGCTATCAGAAATACATAATATGACTCTGCACTGAATGAAAAGTTCGATATATTGAGATAAAACTTCACGTCTGTATAATACATCTTACATATCATTTAGAATATTTTAGTAACTTAACCATATGCAAAGCATCAGTCACGTTGCAGATACAGAAATACAGTAGTAGAGCGGCTGAACCACAATCCCCTATTAGCCCTCAAATGACACGAGTCCCATATTTAAGCTTGACCCCACTTGATACTTGTTCTGCCCCAGGGTGTGATGGGAATTATATTTAGCATGTTATGGCCTTGCCCTGTGTCTATAATATGTGTAATCTGCAGGATGGGATGCATTTGGGTGCGCTCCGAGCATGACCCCAATTACATAAGGCTGGTGCCACCACCGCGGCAGGAGCTGCACATTGTCCTCTTGTGTCTCCGCTCTACATATTGATGCCGGGGATCAGACTGTCAGCAGGCTCACAGCAGGACGCTTATCTCCCAGCACGACACAGAACTATGAATCCCATTATGTCTGCGCCGCAGCCTGAATCATCTGCTGTAACAATAGGAATGTTTCCAGAAGATTCAGTCAATGCATAATCTATATCTCCCAACTACAATGTACTGTCCTGGTCTCCTCATATGGAAAAGTGACACCTTATGGGGGCCCCAAAATGGCCCCTAGGGCCACTATCTTCCTTCCAAGACCGGTTCTTCTTTAATAGCTGGTGCCAGCTGTGGCATCCAAGCGCTTAGATGGGTTTAGAGATGAGTGGACCCAAAGCTCCCGTATAGGTTCAGGTGCGCCCCGTCTGACCTGGACATATATTTCCGGACTGGCGGACAAAACGCTGATTCGGCAAATTCACATCGCAGAATCCCCTAGTGGAGTGTCCATGGCTACATACCGCCACACGCCTACAAGGCGGTCTTAATTGGCAACTCTTACTTCCCGACCCCTGGTCAAGCCGTCACAGCCATGGCTGGTTGGTCAGCGGCAACAATTTACCAGATTCAATGCTGATCCGGCAATACGTCCGGGTCAGGTGGGAGACTCCCGAACCCATACAGAATCTTCAGCCCTACTCATCTCTACTTTTGAGCTACCCATGTCCCCCAATACCCGATTTATAGATGTTGAGTGGTGGCTGGGGGCCATACATCATACACCAGTTCATAAATCAGTTACAACCTGCCACCCACAGAAACTGGTCAATACCCAGAATCTGTATAATAGAGCCACAGACAGAAGAAGAAGAAGCTGTTGGGGGCAGATTTGGCATTTCTAAAGAAAAGTATTGTCTGGGGAAGACCCCATAATGCGCAGCTATTCCACCGAACACTACAGAAGTGAGACCTTTGCTCTCTGCTCTGTCGTAGTGTTAAAATGTATTGGCCTCATTTATAGTTTAAAGGGGAAGGTCACTAATATCAAACTTTATCAGTGGAAGTACAATACCTAAATAGGTTTCCCATATTGTACATACCCCATTAAAGGAAATCTACCATCAAGATCCGTCATGATAGATCAGAGACGGAAAAAAATAAATAAATCAACTTTTAAAATTATGCTAATGAGTCAGAAGGGCTTTGGAGGTGTTACCAGAGCCCCTACTGCAGATTCACAGGCTGTTATACTGTGCAGGAGCACTTCCCCCTCCCATTGTGTGCTGAAACTTCCTGCTGTAGTGAGAATGCATCAGGCAGAGAGAGGAGCGAAGTGCTGAAGGAGCAGAAGGGAGAATTACACTGTGTAACAGCCTGTGAAGCTAAAGCACAGCACGATATGTTAAAATGTTAAAAGCTGATTGGGTAGTTTGAGAAAAGAGTAACATAACACACACCTCCCGCTACAAACCCCAACTCCTCCTGTCTGACAGAACACAGATTACAATGATCAGATACTGGGACTGATGCCCAACCATGGTGGCTAGAAAGAAAATTCAACACAGTGCGTTTGTGTTTACACTATGTTCACGTTTCCATTGCATTTGCATCCCATTCGCATCACAATTTATAACATTGTGTTTTGTAAACATGGTGTAAACGCAATGTTAACTGAATATTAGCAGAATGTTCACACAATGTATGAACACAGCATCTAGATGAGTATAGATCACACACTGTCTTCCACTGATTGGGCAGTATGAGAAAAGATTAGCAAAACACAACTCCAGCTCAGGCCCCAGCTCCTCCTCTGACAGAACACAGATAACAATGGTCAGAGACTGGGACTGATGTCTCCGCAACAATGGGGGCCAGAAAGAAAATCCAAAGTGCCCCTGAATCTATGTAGAAATCCCTACACACGTGTGAGGTGGTGACAGGTCCTCTTTAAAGTAGCTGTAGCTGATATGGGAGTGGTTATGACAATGGGGGCGCGATCACATTAATGACTACCTGAAGCCTGCACATGACCCATTTACCAGGGTTAGTACAATCTGGGATACTCTGGCTCTTGAACTTATCCTGGTAAAGTTTGTTATTAGTGAACAAACCCTTTAAGACCTACCAGGATTATGTGGGTCAGCATCTCGATGAGAAAGCAAAAACGTGAAACTGTGGGAAGGGGTTAAACACTTATGAAGCAATTACGGGGATTGGGATTTTTCTGGAACAACATGTCTTTTCGTCTAAACGGAAGTTATTTTTACACAAACAACATTTCCAGTCTTCGCACACAACGTGAATAGCGCCACTTGTGATATCGCTACATCCGTGTTTGAGGACTGAGGCTGTTTGCTGCACGACATCTGGTGACGCGGGAGCCCCTCATTTACCCAAAGGGGGGGGGGGGGGGTCACAAACAAACACAAACACGCCGCCTCCTGTTTATCTGTCAAAATGTTTAGTCTTCTGAAACCCTGGAAAATTTCATTGCTCGCTGCTGTATACGCCCTTGTTGTGCCATGGATTATGCGAGACGGTGTCCTTTACGGAAAAACAAACCCAAATGAATGAGAGGGGATCATAGTTTAACCCCTTAACGACTTGGCCTTTTTTAGTTTTTTCACTTCCATTTTTCACACCCCACCTTCAAAAATCTATAACTTTTTTATTTTTCCACATTATTTTCTGCGTAACAAATTGCACTTCGTAGTGACGGTATTTAATATTCCATGGCGCGTACTGGGAAGCGGGAAAAAAATTCCAAATGCAGTGAAAATGGTGAAAAAACACATTTGCAACGTTTTCTTGTGGGCTTGGATTTTACAGCTTTCACTGTACGCCCCAAATGACAGGTCTACTTTATTATTTGGGTTGGTGTGATCACAGGGATACCACATTTGTACAGGTTTTATAATGTTTTCATACATTTAAAAAAATTCAAACCTTCTGTACAAAAATTTTTTTTTTGATTTTGCCATCTTCTTTCGCTAATAACTTTTTCATACTTTGGTGTACGGAGCTGTGGGTGGTGTCATTTTTTGCGACATTTGATGTCGTTTTCATTGCTATCATTGTTAGGACTGTGCGACCTTTTGATCACTTTTTATAAATTTTTTTATATTTTCCAAAATGGCAAAAAAATGTCATTTTTGGCTTTGGACGCTATTTTCCGTTAGCACATTGTAATGAATGGGTTAAAACGAGACAGCTTCGGGCCTTCGTGAGGCCCGATGCTGTCATGGCAACGGATCACCGCTCCCCGTGACGTCATCGGGGAGCGAAGATCCGCGCCAAGATGGCGGCGCCCATGCGGCGCCATCTTTTTGAAGCCTCCGGCAGGGTGTTACCGGTAAGCCTTTGCTGCAATATGCAGCCAAGACTTACCGGCTATGGAGAGGGCTCGGCCCGGAGAGGCCCGCGCGTCGGGAAGGGGTTAAGGGATAGGATCAAGGCTAGGAGCACTCTACCTGGGGACACTTTTGTTACTATAGAGTTGTACTAGGTTTTTGCTCCATTCACATTGCAGTGTACATATTATACCCATATTTATCAGAACCAATACCAGATAGGGGTCCCTCTAGGAATCTTATCCCATCTAATCCGCTAATCCTTACTTACAGCATTCCACTCTGTAGTCTCTGTCTGTAAGTTTACACAGCACTGCACTTTGAATTGATGTTTGCAGACATACCACAGCTGCATCTCCCTCCTCCCCTCTCACAGCATTCTCTCTCAGAATTACAGCGGGGGAGATATATACTAAAGCTGCAACCCCCTCCACCCCTCTTACAGCATTATCTCTCAGAATTACAGCGGGGGAAATATATACTAAAGCTGCAACCCTCTCCTCCCCTCTTACAGCATTATCTCTCAGAATTACAGCGGGGGAAATATATACTAAAGCTGCAACCCTCTCCTCCCCTCTTACAGCATTATCTCTCAGAATTACAACAGAAAAGAGACACTACATCTGCATTCCTCCCTTATCCTCTCACAGCATTTCCTCACAGAAGTACAACAAAGACAACATAGTACAGTTGCATCCTTCTCCTCCCCTCTCACAGCGTTCTCTCTCAGCATTACAACAGGGATGAGATAGCTCAGAAGCTTCCCCCTCCGCCCCTCTCACAGCATTCTCTCTGAGTATTACAACAGGGAAAATATAGTACTGCTGTTTCCCCCTCTGCCCCTCTCACAGCTTTCTCTCTCAGTACTACAACAGGGAAGAGATACTTCAACTGCATACCCCTCCTCTCCTCTCACAGCATTATCTCTCAGAATTACATCAAGAGATACTACAGCTGATTCTCCCTCCTCCCCTCTCAGATCATTATAACAGGTAAGAGATGCTACAGCCACATCCCCTCCTTCCTTCTCACAGTATTTTTTTGCACAATTGCATCATGGAAGAGATACTACATCAGCACCCCCTCCTCTCACAGTATTCTCTTTCAGAATTCCAAAATGGATGAGATACTTCAGCTGCATCCCCCTCTTCCCCTTTCACATCATTCAACCTAGGTTGGGGATGTACGATCTCTCCTTAGATGCTGTCTACAGTTGGGAATTTGTTCCTTCTGGAATAGATATACTGGTTTGGCTCTAATTTCACATCATGTCATTAGGCTTCCTCAAAGTCATGCTTGATGTTAAAGAGGGCTGCCTCACACTGTAGCTAAGAGGCAAGGTTTTCCTTATCCCATCCTGGGAAATGTATTTGCATATTCCCCAGCATTCTATCGTGGATAGGGAAGAGATACTAAAGCTTAATTCCCTTCCTGCCAAAATATTACTTTTTGCATAAAAATAATATGAAAGTAAGATATTTATAGACCAATTCTATATGGATTATATGGCCCCTGGTGTAGCAACAAGTTCTGTAAAGCTCTACAACATATGTGACCACTTATCTGGCCATCAGCCGAGCGCTCACATCCGGATTATGACCTCAACATTTCATCCAATATGTCAAACCAACAAGGAAAATATACATCTGCTGTGAAATAGAAAATCCTGTATTCTCATCACCAGGAACCTGAACAGAACGAGCTTCAGCGCCATAATTAAATTCTAATGGGAGGTGACAGCATCGCGCCTCAGAATCAATGGGTTGTACGTTTTCTGGATATTCTACACTGGAAAGACTTCCCATTATAAGATCATTTGGAGACCATTATTATCCCACTTACCTTGTACTTTAGAGTCATCAACATTTACATTGTACCAGTTGTTTGCACAGTCTCCGGATGAGGCCTTGTAGTTTACTTCCTAAAGTTAAAGGGGCATTGCAGAAATGATCACCATCTACTGGATCAGTCATAACTAGTAGATCGAGGGGAGTCTGAACATCCATCGTGAGAGTGGGGGTCCTGTATTCTGTGTTTCAATATCCACTGTGCACGTGTGTCGGATCCTCATTGGGGGTTCCAATGTATGGACTATCACCAAAATATCATGTCTAAACCTTGGGGAAGGAGGCCGCTTATGTTAGTTATGCTCAGCAGGATGGAAAGTCTTTGAATACGCTGACATTATAGGTTGGGAGCTTTCCTGCCATACACACTCAGCAGTGGCGTAACTAGGAGCTGATGGGCCCCAGTGCAAAGTCTGTGCCAGGCCCCCGACTATAATGTATGGTTTATAATAATAGTCTTCTCAAGTGGGAAAGTGACACCATAAGGGCTCCCTAAACCACTTGGGCCCGGGTGCGACCGCACTCTCTGCACCCCCTCAAGTTATGCCCCTGACACTCAGCGTATACACAAAACAATGTGAACCTAGCCTAAAATTCTGGCCTAAAATAGAGGTCCGCTCTAAATTGTGTATCCACAGCCAATCAATCCTCCTCCTTGTGTGTGCCGGCTGCCGGCAGAGAGGAACATTTACCGCCTGTTACCTGCTGCTTAGTTGGACTGTGTGCCATTAAAGAGACTGTGGGGGAGATTTATCATCAAGTTTCTGAGGTAAAACTGTTCTAGTTGCTCATGGAAACCAATCAGAGCTCAGCTTTGATTTTATAAACAGCTGAAGGAAAATGAAAGCTGAGCTCTGATTGGTTGTCATGGGCAACTAGAACAGTCCTGCTATCAGAGACTAATGATAAGTCTCCCCCTGTGAGTTTATGTTCAACTTTTCTGTCTTCAAGAGTGATCCCTGGCTGCTGCTAACACCATGGGCCTCCCCTTCACTATATGGCCGGTGATCAATCACTACGTGTACACAGGGCATCTCCCCGCTGGCCCTGATGGACGTGGACGGGGCCTGTTCTCTTGGACCAAAGCACCATGACATATTCCCGGCGCTAGGCCGCACTACAAACCAGCCACTCCGGTCCTAGGGAATCCAGCTGCCCCGAAACTGCGGTCAGGGCCTGGTGGGTGAACGTTGCACATCCAAAATAAATCCGCCATATATAGTGCTCATATCTCATCGGGATATTTCCACACTTTTCCGGGATTCTGGGTGGTGTGGGAAACTTGCTGTATGTTCCCATAGTTACACTATAGTATTCTGTATACAATTCCAGCCTTAATATGAAGTGGCCACTAGGGCAATCACCTGATTGGTGGACAACCAGGCACTTTCTCTACAGCGCCCTCTGCAGGAGATATGTAGCATTACACCTGACATTACAGATGCTTGTAGTAGATGGACATCATCTCTGTTTTGTGTCATAGAGAGGTCTCAAGCAGAACACAAGGTCTTATCCTGCAGTTGAGGCTTCTACTTGTCATCAGGTTCACTGATATTTCTTTCAAGGTCATTATATTTCCCTAAATAATCAGATAAACTGCGCATCCAAGTCCGACCATAATCATCTCTATGTCTCCTTGGAGTCTCGGGCGCAGACCTCGGAGGAGCCCACTACCGGGTAATTATCCGTCTTAGAAATCACAACACACGAGGCGTGGGGGGCTTTGGTTTACAAACCAGTAATGGAGGATGGGGGGAGGTCTGTGAATGCTGTGAAATTAGGAGCAGGTGCGGCCGACTCAGGACAGCTGCCCCCAATTTATTTACTTAAGGTCGGACTTAGATGTGATTTACAATGTAACTTGTAGGAAGCCGATGACTGATACATACTGGGTACATTTACATCTGTGTTTGGGGTTACTGTGTCCCTCACTGCTCATACAGGGTAGTGTAGTGTGATTAGACACCTATAGCTGTCACTTACCTTTTATTTAAAACAGAACTAATACAGAACTGCAATTTCCCTGCAAAGAAACATATTGATATAAAAAAATTCTGGCTACAACTCCCACCACAAGGGGGAGCTCAAAGGGAATCCTGACCATCAGCACTGAAGACAGTGTTAGGGATTATCCCTGTTTAATCGACATTTGTGTGTGGTGTTAGTAGCAGCAGGACTGTGAAAATTGGATTTACATTCCAGGGTTGCAGCTGGACTTAGCTCTCACACTGCAGTGCTCTTAGCTGTCTCTGTTGTTCTAGTCCACATTCTCTTTTATCCATTGAGTAAAAGCTGTAGCAGACTACTACAGTGGTCATTAAGCCAGGGAAGGGTCTGTGGGGCAGTACAACGCTGAGAGGATAGAGAACAGCAGTGTTAGGATGCACCTCAAATGCAATCAAGTCCTGCAATATATAAATGCGTTTTCAAAATTATTCTACTAACAGGTTCCCAAACTTTTGTCATCCAACATATTAAATTCTGGAGGGGTGTTGGGGTAGTGTCATAAAGAAACAGAGAACCAAACCTTATAGTGATATGTAATACTAGTACATACTGGCAAGTCAGAGCATGGGTTATAGATGGGAGAGAACAGGACTGTGCCATCTGCTGGGCAATGAAGGTACTGCAGAGTCTTATGGACAGCAGCAATCATACATGAGAATATAATTTGGGAAACTTGTCTAGAACCCTGAGACTGTATTATGTATTTTACAGATGCCTGAATGTGACACATGTATATGTTTATCCCTACATATCCTAAATACTAGCCAATAAATTGGCAGTCATAAGTCAATCGAGCTCTGCCAACACAACTACAGATTGCCGCCCCCTACAGTCAAGTAGGAGTGCCGCCCGAGGCAAACAGCTCATTTTGCCTAATGGATGGTACAGTCATGTTAAAAATTGTGATCACTTCAATTGCCACCCAACTTTCCTATAAGCAGATCTAAACCATGTCATTCTTTAAAGGGGGGTTTCTCTTTAACGATTAAAGATGAGACTACGTCGCTGTGGAATGACTATATACAAGCCAATCCCATAAATGAGATAGAAAGTTTAGTCTGGAATGAGATAAGGGGAAGCAGAGATGGGAATTCTGATATTCCCCACTTTATAGCACAGTAAAACATTTGCAGCAATTTATGGAGCACTTAGAAAGATTTTGCAAGCGAGATAATCACAGCAGACGCCGGGTGTAGTGTTACTGCCGCTCACTTTATGTCTTATCTGAGGTTTATGACTTCTGCGCCGTAAATTAAGGCAGATCTCCAGGTATTACTAGAAAACCAATGATGGAATATCACTTCCACCATAGCTAGGAAGAATACGGCTCCATGACTAGAAGATTGCTACATACCTGGGCAAAATGTCTTCCTATAGGAAGGAGCAGGAGTGAACCTAAACTTCCTGCCGCCTGAGGCAGGCTATACAATGGCACCACATCTAGTAGTAATATGTGAGGTAAGTGGGTTCTCAGTGCAATGTCTCACATCAATTCTGACATCGGATGTGAAGAGACAATATTTTTAAAGTTAACTGCTCCTTTGATCCTGCCTCCCTTCTTGCTGTAGATGGTGCTGCCTGAAGCAAGAGGCTCAACTCGCCTCACGACTGATCCATCCCTGAGAAGGAGTATAACTTATATTGAAGCTGAACTTTTCATCATGACCTAAATAATAGCCTAATACTATGAAGAGGGAGCATAACCATAAATAATAAGAAAGTCCTTATGTAACAGTCTGCAGAGGCTGCTGTGAGCTCCTGTCCTCTAGAAGTGATGGGAAAGGGACATCACTGGCCTTGGATGCTATATAAAGCGGGTCACTCACCGGTGTCCTGAGTGTGAGCACAGTGAACCCATGTTCAGGTTCAGTACACCTCCTAGTCCTGTGGGACCATCAACTGGTACCTCCATAAATTTCCCAGTTGTTTGTTTCTCCGGCTCCAGCCAGTCTTCTCCTAAACTCTGACTATGCCCCATTTTCTAGTGTCCATGTTGATTATTCCTGATCCAACCTGTTCCTGGACATTGGACTTCATCTGCTGTTTCTGGTACCACTATACGGTCTGACCCAATGGTCCACCTCACCACCCTCCACTTGATCTTCTAGTATGAAGATGACTATCCTGTCTATCTTTTTTTAACCATTTTTAACCACAAAGATTCACTAGTCACAAAATAGCATAAAACACTTAGACACAGATAGAGGGGGTTGAAGAAGTTGGGCTTCCAATTTGATGAAACAATAGAGTAAGATGAGTTTTCAGCCCAGAAAAGAGCACAGACAATGGGGCAGATTTACTTACCCGGTCCATTCGCGATCCAGCGGCGCGTTCTCTGAACAGGATTCGGGTCCGGACGGGATTTATGAAGGTAGTTCCTCCGCCGTCCACCAGGTGGCGCTGCTGCGCTGAAAATCATCTGAACGCGCCGGAATACACCGAGCTGGACCATTTTCGGTTTTTAAATGTGGCGGTTTTTCCGAATACGTGGGGTTTTCGTTCGGCCACGCCCCCCGATTTCCGTTGCGTGCATGCCAGCGCCGATGCGCCACAATCCGATCGCGTGCGCCAAAATCCCGGGGCAATTCAGGTACAATCGGCGCAAATCGGAAATATTCGGGTAACACGTCGGGAAAACGCGAATCGGGCCCTTAGTAAATGACCCCCAGTATCTTCAAATTTGCAGAGGCTGCTATAAGCTCCTGTCTTGTGCAGCACAGGATGACATTTGTGGCATCAGCCAACCTACTGGCTGAGGACATTAGGCAAAATAACCACTAGGGGGCTCTGTAAGCAGAAAAAAGTTGAAGTTTATAGTGAAAAATGAATCTTTGTGTCATTTCTCTTCTGGTCTTCTGATGTTTTTGTGTTATTTATGGTGAATTCAGAACGTGTTATCTGAAAGAATTTTCTGTCAATTTGTCTCAGGGGGGAAATGGTTGGCGGTAATCTGCATATATTTCCATGGTGTCGCCGCTGCTGACTGTGCAGACAGATATCACGGCAGTTATTGGAGAGCAAATTATCATAATCACACGAGGAGGCGCCGTGTATATCATCCCTCTCCCCATAGAAAGTTCAGATGTATTCACAGCGTCTGTATAATGGAAGATTACATATGGAAATCAGAGCGCCGCAAGTCACCGAACAACCTCCAGGCTAGAAATGATCTCACACTGATTATTACAGAGCAGAAGTTTTGTTACTTTGTATCATTTGTAAGATCAACATTTCACCTGTTGGGCTGCATGGCCATTGAATGGGAAGTGAGCAACATGTATCTATACATCTATGTATCTATCTCATATCTATCTATCTATCTATCTATCTCATATCCATCTATCATCTTTCTTTCTTTCTCTTTTTCTTTCTTTCTTTCTTTTTTTCTTTCTTTCTTTCTTTCTTTCACATATCTATCTATCTAGCTAACTATCTATCTCATTATCTATCTATCTATCTTCTATCTCATTATCTATCTATCTATCTATCTATCTATCTATCTATCTATCTATCTCATATCTATCTATCTATCTATCTATCTATCTATCTATCTCATATCTATCTATCTATCTATCTATCTATCTATCTATCTATCTCCTATCTATCTATCTAATATATCTATCTATCTATCTATCTCATATCTATCTATCTATCTATCTATCTATCTATCTCATATCTATCTATCTATCTATCTACTTGAAGAAAATGTAAGCAGCACACAATGCAGTAGGTGATGGTGGGTGCAGGCACAGTGGGACCGGGCCTCGGGTCCTTTGCAAATAGAGTACGGAAAAAGGCAGCACACCAAAAGACTATACTTTTCTGTATTTTGAAACATGGAATAAAACGGAGCCCACTTTTTACACTTGATACCGGATCTTTCGGTGTGCTGCCTTTTTCCGCTACTTTATCTATCTATCTGTCTGTCTGTCTGTCTATCTATCTATCTATCTATCTATCTCATTTCTATCTATCTATCTATCTATCTATCTATCTATCTATCTATCTATCTATCTCCTATCTATCTATCTATCTATCTATCTATCTATCTATCTATCTCATATCCATCTATCATCTTTCTTTCTTTCTCTTTTTCTTTCTTTCTTTCTTTTTTTCTTTCTTTCTTTCTTTCTTTCACATATCTATCTATCTAGCTAACTATCTATCTCATTATCTATCTATCTATCTATCTATCTATCTCATATCTATCTATCTATCTATCTATCTATCTATCTATCTATCTATCTATCTATCTATCTATCTATCTCATATCTATCTATCTATCTATCTATCTATCTATCTATCTATCTCCTATCTATCTATCTAATATATCTATCTATCTATCTATCTCATATCTATCTATCTATCTATCTCATATCTATCTATCTATCTATCTACTTGAAGAAAATGTAAGCAGCACACAATGCAGTAGGTGATGGTGGGTGCAGGCACAGTGGGACCGGGCCTCGGGTCCTTTGCAAATAGAGTACGGAAAAAGGCAGCACACCAAAAGACTATACTTTTCTGTATTTTGAAACATGGAATAAAACGGAGCCCACTTTTTACACTTGATACCGGATCTTTCGGTGTGCTGCCTTTTTCCGCTACTTTATCTATCTGTCTGTCTGTCTGTCTATCTATCTATCTATCTATCTATCTATCTATCTATCTATCTATCTCATTTCTATCTATCTATCTATCTATCTATCTCCTATCTATCTATCTATCTATCTATCTATCTATCTATCTATCTATCTAATATCTATCTATCTATCTATCTATCTATCTATCTATCTATCTATCTATCTATCTATCTATCTCCTATCTATCTATCTATCTATCTATCTATCTATCTCCTATCTATCTATCTCCTATCTATCTATCTCCTATCTATCTATCTATCTATCTATCTATCTATCTATCTATCTATCTATCTATCTATCTCATATCTATCTATCTACACCATACGGTTACGCACATAGCACCAGTGGATTTACCAGTGTACATGTTACTTTATTCCACTACAACCGTCTCCCACCTCCCTTGTTAGGGGCCGATGCCATTCACCTATTTATGATGAAGCCTAAATCTGGTCTTAACCCACCAAGAGGCAGGAGGTATAAAGACTGGTGCCCCCCCCCCCCCCCCTTAGTGAGAGTGAACACTTTCTCCTGTTAGTATCACAGTTGTCCAGTAGGTGGCGCTCTTGTACTGGATAAATGCTTAGTTCCCAGTCCATTCAGTCATGTGGAGTGTAGAGCGCGGCTGCAGCAGGAGACATCCCATGTACCAGGTCCATCCTCTAATCCGTCACACGTCTTGTCTTATCCAGTCATTTTATTTGTTACATGCAGGAAGATGGATCTGTGGACTGCGACGGGTTATCCAATTTGGCTTCAAGCTTTTGTCAAAAATAATCCTTCAGATTGGCCAAAATGTATAATCACAGAAGCGGGACGGGTACCAAGACGTAGAGAGGAAGAAATCTTATTCTCCTGAGATGCTGGGAGCGCATTGATGTCACCAGAAAGTCTTTACTATAAGAGTAACGAGTCTATGGAAGTCTCTACCGCAGGGCATTTTAAGGGTTAAAACGTAGGCCTGTCTCCTATAGGTCACCACCAGTGTATAAGCCACATAAGACAGACACATGGATAAGCTTTCCCTCCACCATACTTTACACTGTGCCCAAGAACAAGATCACCAGAGGTTTGTAAACTCCCCTTTAAAGGGGTTGTCCCACGTAAGGAAGTTATCAGTTATTACTTTCCTAATCATTGAGGGTCCGACAGCTGGGATCCCTAAACATTCATGAGGACGGAACCAACATGATCACTGGTTATAATGTTGCAGCTCCAAGATTCCGAGTGTTCTATAGTTCCATGATGGGTGGGGGGGCCTATTGCCTGTCCCTAATCTGTGGATTAGGGATAACATTTTATGTTGGGAAAACCACTTTACATTGGATAAACACTAGTGTATGCAATGAGCTCCCCCTAGTGGCACCTACAAACAGCGAGATTTCTTATGCTTTAGTCTTTCCTATGCAGGAAATCTAGTAAGATCTATAGTCAAAAAAGTTTCCGTATTACCAGAAATGAATCTTTTTCTGGCTATAGAACGATAGATAGAATAGAAATGAATAGAATTCTTACTTTACATTCTCGGATGATATTACATTTTCTCATCGAGTCTTTCATGGAGGACGGCTACAATTAGAATAACAAACTGACACAAGATAAAAAAAATCAGGGAAATATTTCCATCTGTGGTGCTCGGGTGCAGGTATTTGTGTGGTGTTGTGATGTCCGGCCAAGTTCCTCGGATGGGATACACTGCTTGTTATTCTTTGCCTCCCTGTGAAAATCTAACTTCAAACAGCGCAGGGAAAATGAAAGGTTCAGATGTGGAGGCTCTGCAATGGAGGCCGACGTCAGGGAGGTCACAAATACCTCCAGTCATAGGCCTGGATTGATACATCTGGTGGAGGATTGCTATAGCTAAGCTGCAGTAACACAGACCGGCCACTACACAGAAAATGGCGCTGTTCTTCCAGCTCCGTTATGTGTTCTGATTCCAGTTCTCAAGTCTTTCTGGAAAATATTACTGTATAGTTGCCATAAGCAAGATATCCCCAGTCCTTAAGAACTTAAATGTTTCATGGAAGTCCCAATCTCAGATGTAACTTCTTGGACTGTACTAGACAGGTTTAACTCTCCTTGCTGCAGCTTCACAGGCTGTTACACATCTCCCCTTCCCCACTGCTTCCTCAGCACTTCTACCTTCCCTCTGCTTATCTAACACAGTGGAAAGCGGAAGTGTAGCAATCTGTGAAGCTACAGCTCATTAGCATAATTATAAAAGTTGATTTTAGAAGGAAGGAGGCCATTGATATCAAATATAAGAAGATTACCACAGTCACAGTGCCTGGATCGATGGGTAATGTCCCTGGTTTATCAGGTAGATCTGATGGTAGATTTGCTTCAAGGCCATAATCCTCCTTGTACTGGAGCTGAGCTGTTGGAGGATTTGCTGCTCCTCTTCAGAACCGATGCTGGTTTTCCTGTCCTCGCACTCTTCAGGAGCAGATAATAGCAGAGATTTTCTCTTCCCTTTCACTAGCAGATTGTATATGTTTATAACAAGCTTTATAGATGTAACGTTGCCCGAGGGCAGCAGCATTACTTTAGTTTTAGTACACACCCTGAGACAGAGCATGGATGGGGAGGAGTCAATACTTGAGAATGAGAATACACAAAAAATTCTGTAATGAAATTGCTATATTATTTAAAGGGAACCTGTCGCCAGTAATGTAATTTTTAGCTGGTGACAGGTTACAATAGCCTGAGCTATGCTGATTGTATAAATGACTTTGTCAGCATTCTGAATCATTTCAGTACTTTATAATAGTTTACTTCACATTACCTAGCTCCCTGCCAGAAGAGTGTGGTGAGTCCTGGGGGAGAAGCAGATGCAGCCTGTGTCACCTCATACATTCTCCTCCTCCCTGCTCAATGCACATGATAGGAAGTGGGGAGGGAGCTGCATCAGTGTGGAGGAGAGGAGACTAGGACACAGACACACACATACTGCAGCTGCCCTTTCCCTGGGACTCACCACATGCCACTGGCAGGGGGCCAGATAATGTGAATTAAACTTATTGTCAGGATTCAGGAGTAGTGGACCCGTTGTACCACCCTGGACGATGACATAAGCCAATACCTGGGAACGGAGTCTAAGTGGCACTTAGTTTTCACCAGAGCCTGCCGCATAGTGGGTGGGACTTGCCGCGGCGGGGTACGACCCGGACGCTCCACAGGCACGACTTTGTCCGTGGTGGAGGCCAAGGCGAGGTACAGAGTTGTGAGGCAGAGACGGAGTCGGGGACAGGCAGGAGGTCAGGACAGGCAGCACGGATCAGAGTTGGGGATGTAGCAGAAGGTCAGGACAGGCGGCACAGGAGTGAAGTCAGGAACGGAATCGAGGTCACAACGGGAAGTCACTATAAACGCAGAGGAGATAGGGAACATAGCTTTTTCTGAGGCACAAGGCTCAAAGATCCGGTAGGGGACACAGAAGGGGACGGAAATTTTACAGGGAAGGCGGCCGGTCAGCCCAATTATCGGCGCGCTAGGAGGCAGGGACCTGCACGTCAGAGCGAGGAGGCTGCCGGTGGAACGTGGACAAGTAAACAGGGCTGCAGCAGGCATGAGGGGACACAGGGAGGCACACAGGTGCCCCTGCGACCCAGGAAAGAGATCGCAGGAGCACCCGTGACATGATAATACAGTATTCACACAGAGCCTGGGAGAGGGGCTGTGGAGCAGTTCAATGCAGGAAGCAAAGAGCAAAGCAATGTGAGGACATGCCCCCGGTGCACTTGAAGAAGCAAACAACTTGGCAAAATGAAACCATTTTGAGACAAAAAATGGAAATTTTATTTGCCCTAAGCCACGCCTTTTGCTCCGCCCTTTACTCCACCTTCACACTGGATAATTTCCTCATTAGTGCCCTCCATCTCCCCCTCACATTGTGTCCCCCAGCTCCCTGTCATATTGTGGCCCTCTTCTTCCTCTCACATTGTACCTCCCCTGATATTCCTCTCTACCTCATATTAAAGCCCCTTCTTATTGTTCCCCCAGCAGCTCCCCCTAAGCACCTTCCCCTCTTATTTTGCAACCCCCCAGGAGCTACACAATTTATTTTGCCCCCCAGAAGCTCCCCCCTCTTATTTTGTCCATTTGACCAGCTACCCCTGTTATTTTGCCCCTCCCATAGCAGTTCCCTCTCTTATTTTGGGCTCCCAAGCAGCTCCGCATGCTATTTTGCTAGATGTTAGATGTTTCTTTTTGTATCAACACAAAGAAAGTTTTTGCCAAGATAAGATTTCTTGCTCTGGGGCTTATATAATGAGCGTTATCACCCCCTGCTTCGGCTGCTTACTGATACAGTAACTACTGACCCCCGACACCGGGAGAGGACAAAGACCTTCCGAGTGCAGTTAATAATCTACGCCGCCCCGGGGGGGATCCGTCTTTGTTACTGTGTAAGTGCTGGAATTTATTAAATTAGCAGCTTTTTTCACAAGGACTATTTACTGGATGGTAGGTAATTGGCGCCTCTCCCTGGTGGATGGACTCATGTGCATGGTAAAGAATCTACTATCGTAGGATTAAAAAAAAATACATCTTTCATATTTGTATACTAAGTGTTATATATTTTGTGTATTTACTTCAGTCTTATAATAAAATAATACAATAAGACTTTTCCAAAATTTACCTCCATAATTATGGCTCTATAAGGTCCCTGGGGTGGTGGATGAGATGATGATGGTGGAGGCCAGAGAGGGTTCACACTAATCGCTCTCACATTTCTCAATCATTGGGTTTCCTTATCCCAAAAGGATACAGCCTTCCAAGTACTTCCAAGTAACAGTATTGAATATTTCATGTCATGTACTGAGAAGTTGTAAAAAAAATTCCAAATACGGTGAAATTGACACCTCCCCTTTTTTCTTTGGGTTGGTACGATCACGGAGATGCCAAATTTATATAGCATTTACTTAACCAGTACACGTAGTTCCTCGCAAGTGCATTGTCCGACCGGAATGAACTGTGCCATGATTCACTAAGATCGTGTATCCTTCATGTGTCGCTTCCCCGCTCAGGTCCACCGGAGTTCACCTTCTTCTTCCTGGTGCATGTAAGTGCTTGATCTTGCGACACAATTTGAAAGTTAAATCCTGCGCTCATTCCGATTCAGTCGGATTGTCCAACGGGCCGCCCTCGATTTCTGTCGCATGAAAGCCAGTGCCGCTGCGCCACAATCTGATCGTGTGCCACACAATCCACAGTTATATACCCGTCCCAGTGGTGCAAATCCCGAAAATATCAGAAAAACCAACCAAATTGCGCCCGTGGACCCTTAGTAAATAAGCCCCATTATGGGTCGCAGGGGCAGCCTTGACAGTTAGGATATGACGATAAGAGAAACTGCAAAATGTGGACCAGACCAATAAGGCAATACAGGAATAGTTAATTTTAACTGGATATGCGAATTAGTCTGCAAGTGCACTGGGGGCGGTCTCATTTATCTCACTTACCTATGTATGGAAATCTGACAACTCATACTAGTTTCTGACTACAACACTTTAAGACTTCTCCTGGGGTAGTGACCTGGCTGTAACCTGCCACAAAGTCCAGATCTCTATGTTGGAGTTGAAGGGTGAACACCAGGAGACAACTCCCTTGAAAGTAGCTCCAAGTCAAATCAGTTGGTTTCAGAGAAGTCCACATGTGCCTCCCCTACAACAACGGATGACTCAATTACCTGCTGCACTGGGGTCTTCAAGGCCCTTAGTAATATCAGTAATATTCAGGGTAATATCCATTGTACTGTACTAACTCCCCAGGAGATGTAATTTATATATCCATGGAACAATTATGTGGATGAATTATAATTGTATCAGTCTTACTTAGGAGTCAAGTCTTGACCCGGTTCTATAGTCGGCAACCATGGATCCTGGAATAGTCTCCTTGGAACGTGTCGTGAAATGAAACAATCTGATATAACACAGAGGTTATATATTACCAGAGCTGTGTGCGAAGACATCTCCCGGTGATCAGAATCTGGTGGACACTTCCCTCCGCCGCTCTCTTCACTTACTTCTTACTATTTCCACATGCATCCAAGCTCTGCATGAGAATCGCACAATTCAGGCACTTATGCCAATAAAAAACCCAACATAAAAATACGTGAAATCTCAAGTTTTTGGGAATGATGCGACTGGAGTCTTCAATCTATGGTAAATCACTGAATTGTCTTGTCCCGTCTCGAGAACATTCTTCGACCATTGATTCATTGTGGTACAAATGATAAGGTAAGTGTCTCTTTATGACCGATTGTACCAGGGATAATAGCCAAGCCCCATCTACGTTGCGAGACGTGATCTACAGCGGTGCACCCAGAGATCTAAATTCAAGCTCCTGGGATCCAGGATGGTTATACAGTAGAGGGCACTTTGTAGGTCAAGGTCTTAGGTGCAAATATTACCCTTGATCCCCCTATAGTGAACCCCTTGGGCACACATGTTACATAAATGTTAGCAAAGTCTATCGCAAAGATGGTAGTAGTCAGAAAAGATTAGGATTGGGCATGTTAGATTTCAACATGCCCAATCTTTTCTGCTTACAAGATATAATTCATCACCACAGGTGTTAGACAGTCGCTCACTCCACTCCTCCCATATATGTATGAGAAAATGTACAATGGCCCAGCACATTGCATATATATGTTAAAGATCATCATTGGAGACAAAACAATTGTGGCCTCCCCAATGGTGTAGAGTTTTAATAGTTTTATAGCTAAACACATTTCATGGGGACAGTACCAAAAAATTAATTTTACTACGTATATACAGTATTGGAACCAAGCTAACTACATATACAGGCAGTCCCCGGGTTACGTACAAGATAGGTTCTGTAGGTTTGTTCTTAAGTTGAATTTGTATGTAAGTCGGAACTGTATACTTTATCATTGTAACCCCCGCCAAATTTCTTTTGGTCTCTCTGACAATTGGATTTGAAAAATGTTGGGTTATCATAAGAGCCAGGATTAACAATAAAGATTCATTACAGATGCCTTTATTAACTGTTAGAGCTGATCATTGTAGCCTAAGGATAAAGTACAGTAAATTACCAACATTCAGAGGTCTGTTTGTAACTAGGGGTCGTATGTAAGTCAGGTGTTCTTAAGTAGGGGACCGCCTGTATAAGGAACCAAAACCAGGATACAGCACCAGAACCAAGTTTACTTTTCAGATACAGGACCAGAACAAAGAATACTTCATAGATACACTAACAAAATCAACATTAATAGAAATATATGTCCCCACAATCAAGGTTACTACTTAGAAACAGCACCAGAACCAAGATTACTGCAAAGATTTAATTCATAATGACCAAGGACCAGAACCAAGCAGAGTGAGATAGAAAGTATCTGAAGATAAACCTGGCGCAGGGTAGGACTGCCCTATGTAACTCCCGCTTATAGGAGGGGATAACAGCACAAGGGAGATAAGGCAGAATTGTGGGTAATACCAGCACTGCCAATCTGGTGACTCACAGATTATGTCTTTGACCTGGCAGCCATTAAGTAGAAGAAAAAAATTAGGTCCTCATTCCATCATCAACTTCTTTTCTTTATTACTACTTTTTCTGCTGTCCTAGAGATCGTTATAGCCAATATATTCTCAGTGCCCAACAGTAGCCAATAGTCACAGTTCTCCCACAGTAGCCCCAAATCACTGTGTTCACCCCAGTCACCAATGGACACAGTATCCCTTTAGTGGGCAATATACTCACAGTGCCCAGCATAAGCCGGTAGTCACAGTGCAACCAGTAGCCAATAGTTACAGTTCCCCACAGTAGCCAATAGTCACAGTGCCCACACAGTAGCCCATAGTCAAGGTGCCCACAGTCACCAATGGACACAGTATCCCTTTAGTGGGCAATATGCTCACAGTGCCCAGCAGGAGCTGGTAGTAACAGTGCGACCAGTAGCCAATAGTTACAGTTCCCCCACTGTAGCCAATAGTCACAGTGTCCACACAGTAGCCCATAGTCAAGGTTCTTACAGTGGTACATAATCCTACCAATTGTACCAGTGTCTAAGAGATCATTATTGTAAAATAGGCCACTCCTGACGAGGTTGGCCCTGGTGTAGTCCAGCAGTCCAGGCCCTTTCACTAGTAATGAACTATGCAGAAGATGAGTCAATAGCGGTTGATCATAGTGGGTGTGATCAAGGAATCAAAGAGCTCCACCCATGATGTATCAGCCTCATGCCCATTCTAGAATTTTGCTGTTTTCTTTGCAGTTTGGTTGATTCTGACCGATCTTGCTTTAGATGAGCAAATTTGTCAGTAACAGATGTAATGGCAATGTGTGCCTTTATTTAAAGGGAATGTGAAGTACAAACTATTTTCATAATTGTAATTTTGCTAATTAACCTACTGGTTCATTTACTTTGTTCTCTGTCTTGTACATATTTTTTAATGTGCTCAATCAAAAGACATTGGCAGCACAACTGTGTATTATTCACTTATTAAAATTGTGTTTCTACATAAAAGTAACTTAAAGGAAATCTACCATTTTGTTTTTATGTCTTGTGAACCAAACATACCTTGAGAATGCTGTAGTGACACTGATGCAGAAACATATCTTGTTTAATCCCTTATTTAATTCAGTAGCTTTGCTTAAAAAACAATGATAAAACTCAGGACCTTGGGAAAGTTGGGTTGCATGCAGGCTGCCGTTCATAAACACATTGCACGGAGCTTCCAGACAGGACTAATCAACCTGAGTTGGATGACTCATACACAGCAGTGGGGGGGGGGGGATAGTGCTGCGATTGATTACTTCTGCCTGTCAGGGACAACACAGTGATGACGTGTTCTTGGCTTATGCTGGGCAGGACAAGGCTGGAGCAGTGCATAATTAGGATAAGAGGAGAAGCGCTGAAGAAGCCACAAGTGCAACAGAGCCTCATTATCATAATGTTATAATTGTTTTTAAACAAAACCACTCAGTTCAGGGATTAAACAAGATATGTTTCTGCATCAGTATAGCTACAGCATTCTCAAGGTATGCTTGGTTCACAATGCATGAAATCAGATGGTTGTTTCAAATGCTAACATAACAATCCGGATAATTCCATCGGGTACCGTTTTCTTGTCTATCTTTCTATATCATATCTATGTAGGTATGTCGCTCCCTCCAGCTGTTTGCACAGTCTCCTTCTGTATACAGGTTGATGAATGGCTGCGGCTTACTATGACAGGCGTTTCATACTGAACATGACACGGTATGTGATGTATTATATTATGTTGCTCTTATCTTCACACCTTGTGCACGTTTTCTACAACTTGTTTGAATGACTTCTTGTCTTACTTGGTCGTATCTCGTTTTCGTTCCTTTTAGTCATGTTTTGTACATAAGGAAGGGATCTCGGCTCCTGATCACGGAGGTATATCTGCTATCAGCAGCTTGGGAATTGTCATATGGGTCATTACTACTACTAGACATCTCTTATGTGGAAGAGCTGCCTTTGGGCTCAGCTAATTTTACCCCTTCTATAGGACCTACTGCTAAACCTTGTAGATAACAGATGTAGCATTTACTTTGGTAGCCGCTTAGCTTACCCTGCAGTATATTTGCACTGTGGTCCTTATGGTGTCTACAGTCAGCAGTTAAAGGGTTCGTCCACTTTCACCAAATAATTGTTTATGTAATGTAATAATTTTGTTTATGTAATGAAGAGTTATACAATTTTCCAATAAACTTTCTGTATCAATTCTTTAATGATTTCTAGATTACTGCTTGTGGTCATTCAACAGGAAGCTTTATTCTTTACTTTCTGCGGGTATAAACCAGTCCCTAGTCATGTGATGTCACACAGGTGCATTACTCATTGTATTACAGAGAGTCAATAGAGAGGTGTGCTATTGCGAGACGTGCACCTGTGTGACATCACATGATTAGGGATATAACAAGCCATGGATCGGTGTGAGATCACATGACCAGGGATATAACGAGCCATGCAGCTATGTAACATCACATGACCAGGGATATAACGAGCCATGCACCTATGTGACATCACATGATCAGGGATATAACAAGCCATGCACCTATGTGACATCACATGACCAGGGATATAACAAGCCGTGCATCTGTGTGACATCACATGACCAGGGATATAACGAGCCATGCACCTGTGTGACATCACATGACCAGTAATGTAAAGAGCTGTGCACCTGTGTGACATCACATAACCAGTAATATAAAGAGCTGTGCACCTGTGTGACATCACATGACCAGGAAAATAACGAGCCATGCACCTGTGTGACATCATATGACCATGGATATAATGATCCGTGCACCTGAGTGACACCACATGACAAGGGGTATAATGAGCCGTGCACCTGTGTGACATCACATGACCAGGGATATAACGAGCTGTGCACCTGTGTGACATCACATGACAAGGGATATAACGAGACGTGCACCTGTGTGACTTCACATGACCAGGGATATAACGAGCTGTGCACCTGTGTGACATCACATGACCAGGGATATAACGAGAAGTGCACCTGTGTGACATCACATGACCAGGGATATAACGAGCCGTGCACCTCTATGACATCACATGACTAGGGATGTACCGAGCCGTGCACCTGAGTGACTTCACCTGACCAGAGATTTAACAAGCTGTGCACCTGTGTGACATCACCTGACCAGGGACCAGTTTATATCCCTAGAAAGTAAACAATAAAGTTCCCTTTAGAATGACAGCAAGCAGAGAGGAATTGATATAGAAAGCATACTTGAAATCAATTATAAAAACAATATGAATTATTTGCTCCTTTAATAGGCGATAAAATTGAAGGAAGGAGGATCAGACTACACAGAGGGCTAGTTTGTAGTCTGTAACAGCGGTGATGCTTTCATCTGTATATACAAATAATAAATACTGTATCTGTTCATCAGGAAAGTTAATACAACATTCTAAATGCATTGAATAATAACAAAAGATGATTTCAACCACTTTTTATCCAGGACACATGCAAAGTATGATAAAACCTTAAAGTAGATGTCCCCCCCATGGATCACACATGTGTAATAGGGACTTGGAAGAGATGTCATTCAGCTGAAGGTGCGCGGAGGACAATGCAGAGAGTTTTTAGAGTGGGTGCTCTATGATAAATGAATGAAGCGCTACATATGTCTGTATATGTCCTTGAGCGTATTGTAAACTACATAGCTTAATGGGGGTCCACCAAAGTTTACCAAAATAACTTGCCCCGCCCCCCAATGTTGACTCCTTCTCCAACTTTGCCCAAGAACTTTTTTCTAAAACCTGCTCCATGATATCTGACAAGTGGAGACATGAAGCCAAGGAACGCAGGGTCCATTCTCCCTCGCACCTCTACATCTACATATACATCACTAATTCCTCTCCTTCGTGTTTCTTCAGAAGATATTATGAGCCCCTGGTTATTGAGTTGTCTGGGATCGGATATTAAATAATAGAAATCACACAGGTCTGGGGGCTATGAATAGAAGGGTCAGGTAATGATGAGAGATAGTCCCTCGTTTCCTTATCAGGAGCTGAGGTTGATTAAGCCTAAATACAATGGCTATTGTCTCTTATAATGTAACGAGGGCCTTGAGAATTATATTGCGGCTTTTCAGAATAGATTGGTGCGTGATACATGCCCGATGCTGGACTGAACCGGATGGAAGAGGACTACATAGAAGGGGTTAACTCTTATCGTGAAATATTAAAAAGTGAACAATATACAATGTAAATGTTGCAGGTTTTATGCTCTTATTTTACTTTATTGGATAACAAAATAATAACATAAAATTCACAGCAAATGCATAGAATATTAATATTACTTTATGTAATGTTCTCATACATGGAAATACCGTTAGGACTTCTTCATTGAATAGAGCAGGTTCTAAGTTTCAGAGTAGAGATGAGCAGACACAAAGCGGGTCATTTACTAAGGGCCCGTTGGGTTTCCCGAATATTACCGTTTTGCGCCGAATTGCCCCGGGGTTTTGGCGCACGCGATCGGATTGTGGCGCATCTGGCGCCGGCATGCATGCGACCGAAATCGGGGGGCGTGGCGGTCGGAAAACCCGACGAATTTCGAAAAACCGCTGTATTTTTTTTAAAAAGAATGTGTCGCTCAACACGCACTTACCTGCACCCAGGAATAGCTTGGTGAACTCCAGCACTTCAGCACAGCAGCAACACCTGGTGGACATCGGGCGCACTACCTTAGTGAATCACCGGAAGACCCGATTCAGCGTCGGAGAACCCGCCGCTGGATCGCGAATGGACTGGGTAAGTAAATCTGCCCCAAAGTTTCAGTTCGGGGACACATTGGAGGACATTAATCATAGTGGGTCTCAGGTTCGCCCATTTTTGCGCCTGTTTTTTTCTTTTTTCTGGCTTGTGATATATGATGGATCTAGTTCTGCCTTAGTAAATGGGTCTTTGAATTGTCGCATGTCCGATTTATTTGCGCCAAATTTGTCTCAAATTATTCCCCTACAAAGTAGATCTCATCCGTGACCAATAATGAAACGAGATTGAAAAAAGATGACAGAACGTTCAGGGCTTAATTATCAGCTTGTACAATATCCGGACCACATTGTGTGTAACTGCAGGGACTAAAAGTTACAGATATGTAAAAAATAAATAAATACATTAAAAAAAATCTTGCTAAAATGAGTCTTTGCCTTTTTTTAAATTATAATTTACAGGAAATGGAGACTGATAATATTCTCAGATCTGTACAATAAGACAATAATCACTCCCAGAGATGATCCCATAGACAATGATGAAGTCGTTACTGGAGAAATTTTACATTTTAAAACTAAAGGTATTTTGTTACGTTGCATAGAGGGAATTTTTTAATTTTTAATTTGAGAAGCAAAGACCCTGTTTCCAGTAATGTAAAGGGAGTTTTTTTTCACGTGCACCTGCTCAGAGTAGGTGCATTTTTGTGACTTTTTTTTTACTTTTTAGGCCCAAAATTGTAAAAGATGCCATGCAAACATGTGCAGCCACAGCCACTCACTGGGGCACATTTACTTACCCGGTCCTGTCGCGATCCCGCGGTGCGTTGTCCGAGGAGGATTCCGGTCTGCTATGACTCACAAAGATCGTGCGCCCGAGATCCTGCTTGTGTCGCTGCTGCCTGAGATTTGCCGGAGTTCACCTTCTTCTTCCCGGTGCATGTGAGTGCTTGATCGTGCAACACAATTTGTTTTTTTAAATTCCGCTGTTTTTCCGAATCCATCGGGTTGTCCGACGGCCACGCCCCCCGATTTCTGTCGCATGCAAGCTGACGCCGATGCGCCACAATCCTATCGCGTGCGCCAAAAACCCAGGGCAATTCGGCGCAATACGGAAATATTTCGGAAACCAGGCAAAAGTGACGCATTAGGATCCTTGTTTAATGAGCCCCACTATGTCAGATAAGGCGCAGGGACTCCAACCACTAAGTGCCAGACTTTTGCTTGCACCCAAAAAAGTTGCAAACTAGAGAGAAATATAATAACTGTGCCAAAAAAACGGCACAAACAGTCTAAAAAACTATGATCAATGTCCCACAAGATATTCTGTTCCGGGTCATATTGCATCCCCAGCAATTACCAATGGCTATGATTGGCCAGGGGGGGTCCAGAAAAAAATTACAAAGAAATATGGAAGTGTACTTGCCAGGGCTGTTGTTAATATTGTAAAATATTTTTTTTTTTTAAATGATGAATAAGAAAACTTTTATTTTTTTTTTCTGTTATATCTCTACAAGGTTTACTGAGATACGACCTGTTAGTAAAAAACCTGTAGTTTAGAATATGAGAGGGAGTTTATACCAATTTCCGAAACATTTTAGAATCTTATGAAAAATTTAGCAAAGCTTCGGAGCAGCGAATCTCTTGTATGTGTGCGACTTGGAGAATAGGTAAAAAAATCTCCCAACAAATAGATAACATTGTTGTTTTATTAATATACCTCCTCAAAAGCAAAATCACTACAGTCAATTTTATGGTTAAACTGATAAGTACCGTATATACTCGAGTATAAGCCGACCCAAGTATAAGCCGAGGCCCCTAATTTTACCACAAAAACCTGGTAAAACCTATATATTTTTTACTCGAGTATAAGCCGAGTTTGGGTTCTCAGCACATTTTTTTGTGCTGAAAAACTAGGCTTATACTCAAGTATATGAGGTAGTTCTGAAAAAACCAGATCCTCACATTTTGCTTGTGTTATATCTATATATCTTTTATTTTGTCATTTTTTAATGGCATGTATTAGGTATGAGAGAATCTATTTATCAATTCGCAGATGGAGGCAATTTTCAGGCACCGGATTGAATATTTTCACTTAAAATGCATTATTTATATACGACAATAGCGTTAGTCTAAAGATAAAATATTCAGCTCAATGGCCTTTTTTTGATGGTTTTGGTTTTTGTCCATTTGTACCACGTCTTGTAGGCTTCCATTATTATTCTTTTATTGAAAACCAAAATCTTAAAATTAAAAAAATAAATTAACAAACTGATATATGACCAGTTTTAGGAAAAAAAACTATGTTGGTTCTATACCAATTTCCAAGGCAATTTTAATATTTTTCAAATCTTACAATAAATTTGGCAAAGCTTCATAGAACCGGATCTCTAGTCTATAAGTCTCCACGCACCTACAAGGCGACCTTAATTGGCAACATTTCCTACTTCCCAAACCATACTAGCCAAAACCTAGTCAAAATCAGCTAAACCAGTTATGAGGAGACACAACCATGTAAAAAAAAAGCGCTGTCTACAGTTGGGAATCTGTTCTTTCTGGAATAGATCTACTGGTTTGGCTTTAACTGGTTGGTGTCATAGGATGATATAGATTGTCCTAATTAGCAGACAGTTGAACATGCGCTTCCTCTCATACTGAGCAGGATTAGGCCTCTTCCACACTAGCGTTGCATTTCACGTCAGGGTGCAATACGTGAAAAACTGACGTTTTTGGCTGCGTTTTTGTTCCATTTTTCCTTGGAGTCATTAGCGGTTTTGCGTTTTTCACGTGCGTGTTGTTCGCGTTTTTTTGCGTTTTCGGTGCGTTTTTCACGCACGTTTTTTAAGTCAATGGGACTTTTTCAAAGGGACCATGGTTCGGGAATAAAATGTGTTATTTAATTGAAAAAGAATGTCTTCTGATAAGTTAGCAGATGTATGCAAACACCTGCAATCTATTCTTCACTGTTCCGCGTGTATATTATCTCCCGACAAGTTAGTAGATGTGAAGAACAGTGAAGAATAGAATAAAAACAGTGAACACAGTGACCACAGGATCATTTAAGTGAAGAACACAGTGAAGAATAGATTACAGATGTTCGGCACATCTGCTTACTTGTCGGGAGATACGCCAGAACGGTGCGAACAAAATAGCATGTGAAGAACAATATATATGTGTGAAGAAGACATTGCAGATTTATGGAAACATCTGCAATGTGTTCTTTACACACATATATATTGTGTGGGGCGGGAAAAACGCAAACGCAAGCACGCGCGTGAAAAACAACCCAAATGAGGAAAGACCCATTGGAAACAATGGGACAGAGTGCAATGCAAGTTCTGCGCGTCAAAAGCCTAGTGTGGAAGGGGCCTTACTATTGCGACAACACATCATCAGTAGGTCTCATTCGGAGTACGAATCTAACCGTTACTTTTTCCAGCAATTAACAAGCTCTAATAATTCTCTTTTGATTGAGGAATAAAAACGTTGCAGCTCTCAGAATATGGTGACACATAGGCAAATGTTTTGTAAGTGTTTTCCTTAAAAAAGTGTTTTATTTTTTAAAGTAGTAAAGCATAAGAAAACCTGTACATGTTTAGGTATACAAACCTACAGAATAGTTGTATTATGTTTATTATTATAATCCACGGTGAACTGTGTAGGAAAGAGTTGTTGCAGGAAAGAGTTAGTAAATTTGAATCATTATGCTATTTTTACCATGAAAATTAACCCGTTGGAAAATACAAATCTTGCCGCAAAAAACAAGCCCTTAACTGCCAATGTCGGATAAAAAATAAATGATTTATGTCTTTTAGAATTTGAGCATGGAAAAATGAAATAAAGTGCTGTGTCCTGAAGGTCCTTAAGGTGTTAATCCCACATCATATCATTAGGCTTCCTGAAAGTCATGCATGATGATAAGGGGGCTGTCTTATTGTGTATAATAAATAACCCCCTATGAGGAGTCCTTAAAGGGGGTTAGTACTACTGCCTAAAACACGTGTAAGGTCTACTTAGAGATGTTCTTTTAATCTCTTAGACTTCAGCAAACATGATAATTTCTACGGGATAAAGTGCAGCCCTACAACTAAGATAAAAATATGAAGTGTCCTCCTGATGAGATATGAGCATGTCTGAGCACTCCAGTAATCCCCGTCTTGCCCTTTTCCTAACCCTCGTCCTAGAAGATATCTTACATTATTCAGCGCAACGTGCCACTGTAAAATCGGGAATGTCTTACCGAGAAACATATCCGGAATTATGTCAAACATTGTGTAGGCAAAGTGAAAACATGTGGGCATGAGAAAGACAACGTGGAGGACGAGAAGACAGATGAAGTGTCTGCGAGAGAGTCTTCTCCACACTCCGCTGAGTGTCTACCGGTGGAAAATATTACACAAAAAGTAAAAAAAAAGACAACATAAACCTCCAACCGAAGCAATTCATCCCGAATTATGTAGTGATGTTTTTATATGGTTAGTTGTGCTGGTATGGTACGTGTTATATTTTTATAGATAACATCATGGAGCTCTTGTCCATGCTACACACAGTAGGGTTCACGAACAGGTAAGATCCTGTTTGATTAGGGAAGTAAAATTTTATTTAAAATGAATAATATTGACATTGAATGTAAGGAACTGAATATTTTTGAGGACACAATCATGAGGAAACTTTGTGGAGGTTTATTATTTTATATGTAGTATTTGGTTTGTTCTGAAATCTAGTTAGATGTCTAATCCTAAGGGCAGGGGTATAACTAAAATATGTGGGGTAAAATCCTTGCTTTGGACTCTCAAACAAAATTTTCTCATGGCTATCAGTACCTATCAGTAGCTCATGTGACCAGGTGATGAAGAACTAGCAGTCAGGTTCAGTTCCATGTTTGGTGGATGCCTATATAAAAACAGCTTAGATACAGCTGTAGATATCTCTATAATATATTGGAGCTGTACACACTTAGAAGTGATAATGCTCCAGTTGCATCTGGTGACGTCTCCTCTGAATGAGTGAGAATGGAGTGTAAATGGAGAACACTGTAACCCTTGCAGCTGCATATTTCTCTATAGCCTCAGTTACTTGACTATATACAGATCTATTGTTACTTCGAACAAATGTGTTTTATGATACAAAGACATGAACGTCTAGCAGCCAGGTTCAGTTCCATGTTTGGTGGATGCCTGTATAAAAACAGCTTAGATACAGCTGTAGATATCTCTATAATATATTGGAGCTGTACACACTTAGAAGTGATAATGCTCTAGTTACATCTGGTGACGTCTCCTCTGAATGAGTGAGAATGGAGTAAAAGGAGAACACTGTAACCCCTGTTGCTGCATATTTCTCTATAGCCTCAGTTACTTGACTATGTACAGATCTACTGTTACGTCAAACAAATAAGTTTTATGATACAAAAACAAAGACCTGCTAACAAAATTACTTAAATTGTAAGATGTCAGAGGGGATCAAAGTGTTATACAGTGGCTTATGGTCCAAAGTGTGACCTTTGAAACCTGTATAGTTATATCACTGCCATAGCAGAAATTCTGGCAAGTTATTATATAAAGCAAATGGATAAATTTTAAAGGATTTGTCTGGTCAACCATCTGTTTTAGATGGTTGGCCCAAGCATCTTTGTCCTCCCCCGGATTAGCTCTTCTAGCCTTTAAACTATACAGTGCATGTTGAAAGCAGAACACAATGTTGTATATGAGCACAATGCTGTATATGATCTATACCGATCATTTCAATATTTGGGTCTCCTACTGATCCCATTTGCTCTATCTACTTCCATCATTTAATAAAATTAACAATCTTACTACTGCCGGTTTTGCTACCAATAACCCACTGATCTTCAGCAGAGTCAAACTATCTCCAAATCTGCAAAAATCGATGCAAATTTGATTTTTATGCTTCCTTTCCAAATTTATTGCTGTAGAAAATTTCCCATATTTTTTGTCCAGGGCCCTATTAACTACAAAATTGGCTATCCTAACATGCCTAGGGTCTTATATAAGGTGATCTATAAAGTGGTGCCCACTGCCTTTGGTTTTAGTGTTACATATTGTACCCACTAATGTTTTGAAGGACAAATTTGAAGACCTTCACGTGAAGAATGTTATGCAATAATGATATGTTTGTTTTTTCGTATACATATATATTTTTGTACATCTGCATAGTATGGAGAGACAACTTCCCGAAAAACGTTTAGCCAGGAACAATGTGCATGTTGTGAAGATACAGGTGAACCCCCAATGGAATACATACAAGCTGCTCATTTGCAGTTAAATAATTTTATTGTACATCCTTCTGTCAAGTTACTGGAGTGAGACGAAGAATATGTCAAGAACCATCAAGAATGTGGTATCTTAGTGATAAGGGTTCTTCAGTTTCAGAGGCCTCCACCATCATCTGTTTGTGGAAACAAGTGATAACAAAAACTTGTGAAGAAGCAACAGATATACTCATGTTATGAGGAGTTCACTCTTCTGAAGACATCTGTGCCACCATAGATGATATCCATCAGATGTAGGTCATGCATCCAGAATCCATGAGAGTAAATATCAGGGAAGCAGCTGTTGTGAAGTCACCGGGAAAGGGGCCTAATTCTACTTTTAAAGAATCATCAGAAGTGAATTCCAGTAACAGAGGACCTTTCTCCATCTCCAACTCTTTGCTCCACTGATTCTGGAACAGTTGGAATTTCTCTTCATTCATCACTGTTTTCGGACTATCATTGCCTTGCTGCTGTTTGCTAGGTGACAGTACCTGACATTAGCCTAATTAGGATGTTGGGTGCAAAACACTAATACAAGTGATTGCTTGGGAATGGTGGAGGATAGAGAAAAAAATCCTACGGTGCCGGAATCAGCAAAGAGTTGGATCTAGTGTAGACGGGGCAAGATCCTTTTTATGATCCCGGAGGATGCTCAAGGGTTAAGGAAATAGTGTTAATGGAAAAGCTCTTCCAATATCAGTGTATACTGTGGTTACTTATTGTGCCCGTTTATCCTCTTATCGGACTTCTCTACCCTTACCCTGAGCTTTCAACACTGTACCCTCACTCTCCATAAAGCTGCTCCAACCTATCTTTGTACACAGATTTGTCTCTAAAAAGACAAACATATTCTCCCTCCACTGCTTATTCCTCAGCCTAATGTGCCTTACTCCAAAGTATATTACCTCCTTGTGACAGTCTGGACCCCTGCAGAGTATGCAAGGTCAATAAATTATTGTTTTTATAGATACTTCCTGCATGTACGTGTTCCGAGAGGCACAGGAAGTGAGTTAATGTTGTCCACACAACCTCCGGTATGGCACAACACTTGCTCAAAAACCCCAAAAGTCCCCTTTTACAAGTCTCAGTGAAACAGAGTCTTATTAGTACAGTAGATTGCCACCAACTTCTCATTTGATATAAGGTTGGTCCGTAACGAGATTATATCGGGTCGCAAGTCCACCCGGTAATGTGGCACGGAATTGGGGGTTTGTTGATTGAGATAAAAGAACAATGCAGGTTAAATTTATATATTTAATTGTCTTAAAGGCACACTAGACAAAACAATACACATAATAGAGTTTAGTTCACACTTGAAGATCCTTCCTGCTTTTGATGCGATGATAAATAATTCCCCAATGCAAAGACCAATGAACAGAAGGGGTGACTTGCTTATATTAAGTGTAGACACAGCCCATTAACACCCTTAGGTGGCTCTATAGAACATCCGACCTTGGATCCTTGACCTTGGATGAGTTCTAACTTCTTAATGGGAGGTCATAGAATTATGCTTTTCTTCCCATATGATTCATCCAGATCTTTTGTGTCTGTGGAGACCAAGCATGACCTACTTACTATGCCCCCATTGAGAGTTCTTTACATCTCCTTTTCCAAGACGCCACAAAAAACGGAGACCTAGGTACGTGTTCACCTCGCTGCCCTGATCCCAGCTATCTATTTGGCCTTGGACGGCCTAAAATAATTGTGATATTACCTTTTTTTGTGTAAAAAGGGGAAATTCTAAGAAAAGCCTTGGTGCCAACAGGTCTGTAGAAGTGTTAGTTGCTACCCCCCACCCAGGGAGCCAAAGACCCCACCACCACCCAGACCTGATACAACCATTACAAAACGCATAATACAATTCATATCATTGCTAAAAATAGTGTTATTCCTCCAGTATATATTATATACATATGATAAATCTGAACATTTTAGCACGGGGCTTAATGCTCCTCATTTAAATAGATGATGTCACAAAGGCTGGATTTGCAAGGTAACTGCACTTATTCTTGTCCTCAGTGACCTCGAAATGGCGTAAAAAAGTGAATCAAGTTAAAAGCGGGATCGTGTAGACCCGATGCCAGGAAACAGATCTGTTCTGTTGCTTGGTAAGTGCCCGCTTCGTAGAACAGGCTCCGTAAACTCATGCCAAGACAATGTGAGACTCTCAGTCTACAGAGAAAAGAAATCCAACTGTGATATAGATTATATGTAAAGTGATATTTTCTCATTTGCAGTAAATGTTTGCTTGCACTTTCCAACTTCATTTTCGCGTATTTACTTATTTTGCCTCTCTCCTAGTTGAATGCCACAGAAAATCCCACATAATCCAGGGAATGGAAGGGCGAGTGCCTGCCAAGTACCTCAAATACATAGTAAGGGTTATACAAAATGTTTATGACAAATATATTCTGTAATACCTCACCAGTGCTGCCAACCCCCATCCCCAGTATGGTTGGCCTCACGATGGGGGCCACAACCTTAGATGAAAATATTTTTTTTCTCTTCTTTTCTGTACTGATACTGATCAGTTTGAGGAATAATCAGTTTGAGAAACTGAGATCAAGTTTGGAAACTTTCCAAGTTTCCAATCTAATATCTTAAGTTCAGTAGAGAGGTCTGAGGTCATAGTTTGACCCTAAAATGAGGCCAACACCACCAGCGTCCTTTGAAAGCCTGAGAAATGTTATTGGTTTCATCAGAGAAGTTGGTCTCTAACCATAATTTGTTGATTTTGGCTCAACTAAGGTGTGGCGTCTGAGTAATCTCCCTGCTCTTTACCCTTGGAACGGCACAAGTAGATATTTTTTGTTTGTGGTCTAAATTTGAAATTTTGGTCTCCTGCATAGAGTTAGAGAGGGGTGCACTATAGAGATATCGGGGGTGGTGTGGAATCAAAGTGAAGTCACCATCTTTTTAAAATTGAAACCAAGTCAGAGTTGTCCAAAAGTCAGAAGACCCCAGACCATGTGCAGATAGTTATTAGCTGTGAACCAGAGAATGGCAGACCAGAAATAGGAGCGGTGTGGAATTAAATTCAATTAGATTCATACTAATTATAATAATAATTATGCATCCATCTGGACCAGCAGTCTGAGTTCTCCTGGCAGGTGTATCACAGCAGGTGTATGCTCTGTAGATGGTTGCTTGATTGACTAAATCAGGGGTCTCTCAAAGCTGGGAATGTGTGTTCACATGGTCCTATCAAAGAACTGAGTGCCTTACCAATCAGCTTCTTGGGCTGTGTCCAGTCACAACATATATTCTGCCTTGAAACATATACGTGTGACAAGTCTTTTGGTTCTTGGTGATCCATTTACCCTGCTTGCTTTTGCTGTGATTTTGACCTTTGTCTTGTAACTGAGCCAAATAGTAACTGACTATTCTACTGGCTCACGATTTTGTACCTCACCGCTATTTTATTTTTGACTCGGTTTATCTGACCTCACTATTAGTCTGTGTTGTCTCTGTTATTCCTTGTCTTATTAAAGCCCCTGTACCAATATTTTGTCTGACTTTGCACATTGTTTTTAGTGCAAACTGCAAAAATTTTGGTAAATTTTCATGATTTTGGCTTTAACCCATTTTCATGTGAATTGACACACACACACCACACATACTCATTATAAAAGTGGTCCTAATCTGCCTTAAACACTTCTGCCAAACAATTCTGTCTTAAACATTGTACTCCATTGTGTGGGTGGATAGAGGGGCCCTTATTAAACGTTTTGCATAAGGACCCGTAAGACTATCGCTAAGCTCCTGGCAATAGGTGACCTTTCTAGATCGTCTGTCCAGGTTGGTTCTATCCTAGGTATTGCTGGAACCTGACTAGTAGGGTTCATTCAGACGGACATATCCATTATGTGTCTGCAAAAATGTGGACATATGATATCCGTGTGCAGTCTGTATTGTATTGTATCTGCATCCATTTTTTTGATTGCCATATGTTGCCCATTTTTCTTCGTGCAAAAAAATATGGATGATTTATTAATATTCTTTCTGCCCTGTCCAGTTCCTAACAACATTTGAGAAAAAACAAACCCATACGGATCATCCTTGTGCCATCCCTTTGCATATCAGTTGACTTCTATGGAGGTCTGTGGTCTACATGTGAGAAAATACCTGTCTGAATGAGCATAGGTGATGCCCCTGGGCAGATGCCATTCAGTACCAGTACCCATCAGAAATATTTACATGAACACAACTTTTCTGAGTTTGTTTCTAGAACAGAAAGAAATTGTCAGGTAATGTGTAAAGTAAAAGAATATTTATTATTTGGGGAGAAATGAGCATTTCATGGAACATTTAAACAAATGGCTCGCTCTATATTCTCATTCCATGAAGTTAATAGAAGTTGGGTTGAATGTAATAAATCTCACCGGGGGTTTTCATAATGAAGATTAAAGATTTGCACGGAATAACACAATGTTTCTAAAAACCATTTAAATATTAAAAGGAAATGGCTGCCTCTGATCTCAGCAGTTTACTATGTTAATGTTTGCTGTTTTAGTGTCAGGGGATATTGCCGGAAGATAAATGCTGGTTTATTGTCAGGATATAATAACATTATGCATATTTTACATAGAAACTCAACCTAAATACATAATGACCCTAAAACTTTTTCGAGTTCTTCTATAGAGAGGGTCAGATTGGTTCATCGGAGGATTAGAGGAACCGGTGGACTTTGGCAACCCAGGAGGTGACTCTGGAGCCATAATCTGAAATTTGGGTCTATTTCTCTGGGATGGAATTCAAAAATTATAGAGGAAAAGATCTTATTGATCCATTTATGGAGGGTGAACTCTCAGACCAAGGTGACTTTGTCTGATATGGTATGGATTTTATGTACTGACCCAACACTCATGAGGCCTCGTTCATCAAAATATAGCAAACTTCCACTGCTAAAAGTCCCACCACGACCATGAGATGTCCACAAAATGGAACTGATCCCTAGGTCCTTCACTGGAGGCCTGTCTTGAAAATCAGTCTTGGGGATGTTAAATAACTTGACCCAGACTAACCAGGAAAAATGAGGGCACTAATAGGTCCACAGTCCATCATCATCTTACACAGGGTCCGACTGGGGTTCCTTGGGCTCACCAGATAATTTATGCTGGGGGCCCTCCCTCTTTCAACTTCTAGAAATCAGATCCTAGTAGCCTTCAAATTTGGTTGTCTTCTGCTGTACCTCCGAGGTCCAGTACTGGGTTAGAGTTTGGGCCCACCAGAGGATCCTCTGGTACTCTGATGGTCCAGTCCGACACTGCTCAGTAGAAGTTCACTAACATAAAAATGACCCTACTGTCAAGAACTTGAACTGCTGAATCCCCATAGTTGCTTAGGGTTATCAATGATCCTGTTGTAATGGAAATACCTTCCCTCCTGGTTATTATCACCACTCCAACATGGATGATTACATGAGGATGTAGAAGCTATCATTTAGCAGTATAGCTGTAGATGGGGGAACTTTACTCATAAAGCGCAACTGCAATCTGTACATCCACTTCCTCAATAATGTCATCGGATATTTCATAATGACCTAATCTCTTTAATCTCTACCAACCGTTATAGGATTAGCGACTTCCATGTTTACCCTACTACAGGATGTAGAACTATGTACTTTATATGTACTCTTATTCTCTCAAAAATGTTGACCATAACTGTCTGCTTATGACATAATAACAAGAACAAGGGGGAAATTCATCATACGCCGGTGCTCATCATACGATGGAAGCCATGCTACCCTGTCAGGACGGATACACCAGGAGGCTTAGGGTGAGTTCCCACCTGTGTTTTGGCTTCCGTTTTGCAGATGAATAATGGATCTGTTTACAGGCGGTCCCCTACTTAAGGACACCCGACTTACAGAAAACCCATGGTTACAGACAGAGCCCTCTGACCTCTGGTGAAGCTTTCTAAATGCTTTACTATAGTCCCAGACTGCAATGATCAGCTGTAAGGTGTCTATAATGAAGCTTTATTGATAATCCTTGGTCCCATTACAGCAAAAAATGTTTAAACTCGAATTGTCACTGGGGCCAAAAGATTTTTTTGTCTGGATCTACAATTATAAAATATACAGTTCCTACTTACATGCAAATTCAACTTAAGAACAAACCTCCGGACCCTATCTTGTACGTAACCCGGCGACTGTCTGTATTCCCATTGATTTCAATTTACCTTCAATGGTGTCTGTTAGTGTATGTTTTTTTTTAAGTTTTTGAGTATTTGAGTGAATAGTTGGAATAAAAAAAATGGATGGCTACAAAAAATAAAAGGAAACTAGCGGAAAGCAAGGAATACATTTTTTTCCTGCTTACATTTAACTGTTATTTACACATTAAAGTTAGACATATTAGTAGTCAAGAAAGCAAATAATTTGTATAAATCAGATAGGATGGGTATCATCTCCTAATGAAAAGCGGGGGAGGCTGTAGGAGTCACATTCAGATGGGCTATAAGAGGAGCAGCTGCTACTGCAGAAGATGATTGGGAGTCAGGGGGCTTCCAACCCCGTACTCACTGAGAACCCCCTGGTCATCTCCAGTGGGGCTTCCTGGCAATATGGTGGTACCCACTGATAAGGCTGGCATTCCTCATGGTTAGTGGTATGGGAGCTATGGAACCAGTGAAAAACTGCCCAATACCCCTTCTAGGTGCACTGGGGTGTTTAGGTGGTCTTGGCTGGACCTCTTCTGGTGGGTTTCCTCATACTAGGAGTGCAGGTACCCGTAGATTGATAGGGGCACATAGCATAGCTCATGGTCTTTGCGTCCTTACACTAGCATGGCTAGACACACCACCTCAAGGAATCTGGCTGGTCCAGCGCATCACACATATCTGTTTAAACTACAATCCCTGGTCATGTGATGTCACACAGGTGCATGGCTTGTTATATATCCCTGGTCATGTGATGTCACACAGGTGCATGGCTTGTTATATATCCCTGGTCATGTGATGTCACACAGATGCACGGCTTGTTATATATCTCTGGTCATGTGATGCCACACAGGTGCATAACTCGTTATATCCCTGGTCATGTGATGTCACACAGGTGCACGGCTTGTTACATTTCTGGTCATGTGATGCCATACAGGTGCATGACTCGTTATATCCCTGGTCATGTGATGTCGCACAGGTGCATGGCTCGTTATTTCACTGGTCATGTGATGTCGCACAAGTGCATGATTACTCTGATTACTCTCTGTGACATAATGAGACGTGCACCTGTGTGCCATCACATGACAGGAACCGATTTATATCCACAGGAAGTAAACAATTTAGCTTCCTGTCGAATAACAAGCAGAGAACTAGAAAACCATAAGAAATTGATACAGAAATGATATTGGGAAATTGTAGAACTTTTCATTGCACTAACAGTATCAATCATCTGCTGAAAGTTGACAACTCCTTTAGGTGATCCAGAAACCTCACTTGATCTCTAGGAGGATCTCAAAAATTGCCACTATTTTCCCAAAACCTCAGATATAAAGTTTTTTTTCAAACAAAAGTTGACATTTTCAAACATATTGGAAAGTAAGTGGATCAAGTTCTGTAATGTAAGTAAAAGTTGAGCACAGGACCCCTTACTATGACCCCAATTACCACTCATAACGATGAAAGTTTTTTTTTACATTGCACAATATGAAAACACATTAGCAAACTTTTATTCTTTGATGCGGCTTTATTAGTTATACATTTATTTTATACTTTGCCCTAGAAGCGTTAGATCATTCTTTTATATACATCTTAGTCCTTTTATCTTATCCGTCTCCTTGGATTTTTTAAGACGTTAATAGAAGGCTACGTTAAGATAATTGTCTCTCTACATCGGAATCCAGCACTTTGTCTGTTAATGGTCCTCACAGAGATTACGCTGCCTTGCATTACCCTGGAGCCCGCCAGGCCTCAGCAGTTGGGGGCAGTGACCCCTTGTTCTAGCACATGTCACGCTCTGTAATATGTAACATTAGATAATAATTACTAGTCCCATCTGGGAGTGATACTGAGTCCTCTGCATGCATACTAACCTAGAGGAGCCAGATAGGAGACCCCGGGATAAATCTCCTCTGAGCCATTCGAAAGATGGATATGTCTAACATTTAGGGAGGTAGAAATAATTCTCTCGTGAGATTGTTTGTGCAGCTTCATCTAAAGTCGTCTAGGTATTTCTAGGCTAAGGCAAAGGCTCCTTGAGATCGGGAAGGAGAAAACATTTCTATCTTTATTGCTGACATTTTCCAAAAATATTACTGCGCTCCACCGTTAATCCTCTTAACTTAGGTCGAAAAGGACAAGTGGGGAGAAGTAGCAAAGAAATACATCCTTTATACAATAAAGATATCTACCGAAGAGCAGGGCTGTATGGGAAGGCGCCCTCCTCGATGAGAAAGTTTGCAGTATTTTTGGGTGGATTATGTATTATGTGCCTCATGAAGGTGGTTGTTCCATCAGAAATAACAAGGGGCATAGTATCCCACCAGACAACCTTCCAGGAGGCCCAGGTGTTAGAACAAATATGGGCACCAGAGTTTCAGCAGAAGACAATCCTGTTTCGAGACTTCAAGAGTCTTTTCCCTAGAGATGATCCTCCATTATTTTATCTAGTAGGTACTAGGAACTTCTATGAGCCTCCAGTATTAAATCATCTGGTAGGTCCAATGAGCTTCTATGAACACCCAGTGTTAATTTATTTGGTAGGTCCATGGAACTTCTATGAGCCCCCAGTACTAATTTATTTGGTAGGTCCACGGAACTTCAGTGAACCTTCAGAATTATTTTATCTGGTAGGTCCTTCTTCTGAAAATACCCATTTTCAGAATGTGGACCCCAAGCTCTTCATTCTTTGTCCCGCCCTTGCCCCCAAGCACACAGTTGATTCTGCAAGCTAAGGTGTAGTATGACAAAGAAGCCATCTAGATGAATGGCAAACCATGTAATACACCCCAGTTAAGGAGATACACCAACAAGAATCTGTCCTCTCATGAGTGATGGCTATGGTATCATTATCACATCTATGAACAGGATTTGTCTTCATTGGAAAACTCCATATATATAATGTTATATGTCCAAGATTTCATGAAATATTATGTGATGTCTATATCATATGACCTTCCATAACTGAGAATGTCATGGACAGAGATGAGCGGACTTGATGTCAGGTTGAGGCAAGCTTGCGGCCGTACATAAGTCCCCCGTATGTTCGTGTGCATCGGGCCAGTTTTCAGTTGGACATTGCATGTTCTTTTAGGTGTAAACTGCTTGCACAGGTATTAAAGAAGTGTCTGCACCACAAAAGTGTCCACACTACCCTTTTGTGGTGCAGCTGCACTAGGCACCATGTAACACAAATTAGGGGGCGTTCAGGCGCTCAGTCTGACCATGCGCCAGATTTATCATGCAAAATCTGTCGCACGTTAAAGAAGCACCACAAAAAAGTTGGTGAACTCTGTCAGGCCAGTGCAGGGAAGCGACAGATTCATAATTTCTGGCGCACGTTCGTAATGAATCGGTCCCATCCAGCATTATACACGGGCAGAGCACTTTTAGTGAAGTTTCCGACAATCTTAGTAAATCTGCCCCAGAGAGTTTGCAGACAGCACTAAAGTAAGTTGCAGGACTGCTGAGTCACTCGATGAATATTCAAGGATTATTATTAAGGGAGTAAAGACACATGTGTAATTTATGTAAAATAGTGGCCAGCCCCTTTAAAACCCCCCTCCCTACCAGTGCACAGTGTGACCTGGATATACTGCTAAGAAGCTTCCATCTCTGCTAAGTTGGACATGTTTGGACCAGGTCTGACCTGACTGAGACTTCAGAAAACTGGTGGTTACTACAGTAAATTTGGCCCTACTCAAGCTCCAAGATGGATCTTGTTATGTGCATTCTCCACCTGAATACTGTTGGAAAAGGCATAATATATCTCCTCCATTGTCTTTGTGATGTCATACAGTGACATGTGAAGTCATATTTCCTGCAATGTCATGAAATAACCTTTGAAATCTTAGGGATACTCTGCACTGGGACATTATATTTTGTATTCACATGTACAAGTAACTCCTTTCTTATTTGCGTCTCACAAACTCTTTTAGAAGAACGAGGTGTAAGTCAAAATAAGCATTTAATAAGATGAAGTCATTTTCCTTCACATTAAAGACTATTGTCTCCGTCTTGACAGATCCTCTTTACTGTCAGTGGCTCAGCGATTGTTATAATCTCACATTCATCGAAGAGGCAATTTTAATGATAGTTCTACAGTAAACAATGAAATTGAGAATGTTACGAGAGCTGCTTGACACATGATTATCGCATTGTATCGCTTGTTTGGAAGCGCCTGCCATTCCGTCCTGTTGGTTACAATTTACTGACGTGTTCCGCCAGCCTCCTGACTGGTGGGGGAGGGGGGGGGGATCGGATATCACAGTCGTAAAAAGTTCTGCAATTATTCCTGTCCACAAATGTCTGGAAGCATTTGTGGAATGTCAACCCCCTTTGGTTCGTAGTGATCGGACTACCGCTGAAATGTTGGCAATTAAGCTCCGTCCTGGAATCTGCCAGGAAATGTCTTTGTTCAAATTTTGCTTATACAGATGTAAAAGGATAAAAAAAATCATGTTTTTGTATATAAGGATTGGTGTGAATATATGTCAAAATTGCAAAAGATCAGTAGAATTGGATGGTTAATAGTATGTATCACATCGATCATAGATATTTTGCAAGCTACAGAAAACATGATGATGTCATCACTGATGTCATCACATTTTCTGTGCCTCTGATATGCAGGCCCAAAGTTAACTATTGGATTTGATGAGCGGGACACAAACCAATATGCTTAATGGGGACAGCCTCTAATAACAAACTTTACTGGGGTAAGAATAAGACCCTACTAAGGTCCCCCATATCTTACGGTAGTTCGTGGGAACCTTCCTGTCACCACCTGCGTCCTACTGGCTGCTAACAGATGGAAGGGGATGTGTAGTCATTACTGTTTTTACGCCCCCTTTGTAGTAAGCAATCCCATATCAGTGGTTGGGGGGTGTGTGCAAAGGAGATTCGATCGCTCCTCCAACCACTTATATAGGAGTGGTTTTCACAAAGGAGGTGTGAAAATGGCCCCCTCCATCCACCAGAAAACAGCAGGACATGGGACATCACAGGGAGGGACCCCTGGCTCCCGAGAAACTTTACCAGGGTGAGTATACTATGAGCAGTGTCGGACTGGCCCACTAGAGTAGCAGAGGATCCTCCGGTAGGCCCTGGCTCAACCCAATACGGAACCCCAGAGGTCCATCAAAAAATAACACAATTTGAAGGCTGCTAGAGTATATTTCCTGGGAGATAATGAAATGTGGGCTTCAAGATTAATTTTTTCTGGTGGGCCTAAGGAAACCCAGTCCGACACTGACTGTGTAGCACATGGTGTGTTCTACTTATTACATGGCGGACCAAAGCATTTGGATGGGACTAAGCTGCAAAACCTCAATGATGGCACAGGATAGGTCAGAACTTGCTGATTCGTAGGTGTACAACCACTCTGATTTTGAAATTGGGGTCAGGAATAGAGAGGCAAGCTCAGTATCGTGCTCACCTATCTCCGGTAGTTCAAGAGACATTGAACGGAGAAGCATTACTTGTGTGAAACTTGCAGCTGCATTGTGTGGGCACCTTGCATGATGGGAAACTTTTTGATAGAAGAGATAGAACCTTCTCCATTCAATCTCAGTGGGGCCAACTGAGATATAGCAAAGCATTCTATTTGGTTCTTTGTCAGTTCCAATATTCTGAATGAGAGGCTCAGGGTCAGCTTCAGGTTATAGTAGGCCCCTGGGCGACACAATCTCACTAGGTCCCTTTGCTGTGAACTCACATGGTGGCATTAAAAATTCAGAAATTAGAACAGTTTCATAACCATTTCTTCATTTGAGGGACATGGGACCCGTCCTCTTGGGAGATAGGTGCCTGTCTGTGTAAAATGCTTCCACATACTACTGCACCCCTAGAGAATATAATGGAGCAGATTTACTTACCCGGTCCATTCGCGATCCAGCAGTGCGTGCTCTGCGGTGGATTCGGGTCTTCCGGCGATTCACTAAGGCAGTTCCTCCGGGGCAATTCAGGGAAAATCGGCGCAAATCAGAAATATTCGGGTAACATGTTGGGTAAATGCGAATCGGGCCCTTAGTAAATGACCCCCATTGTCTGTATTTGTCTAGATAGTCCAATAAGAAGTCACTGTATGTTTCGGCTAATTAGACTGCTCCCACAGTATTGGTCTCATACTAAGTGATAACCTCATGTAATAAAAAATCATTACTCTAATAAACTGAACTTGAGGACTACCTCGGCCATGTACCCCTTTACCTGCCAATCACACCTTTGGGTGGGCTACATAATTTTTATGCATTTTTTTTTTCATTGCAAACTGGAAAATGTTTTGGAAAAATTGACTGTGTAATTCAGAAGCTTTTCACTGATTTTAATACTACCTTTCCTCTCAAACATGTTCTGGCAGAGGATCCAGTATTTGCTTTAGTTAGACTGGCAGGATTAACGACAGACGTTGTTGGCATGTGCCCTTGGCATGGGGGCGAGGTGTAGGAACACAGCAGCATTCATCCACATAGGGCTGGTCATGGTTACACTGTAGGTCTGAGCCTCAGACATCGGTGGTGCTGACATTAATACCATAATATCTTCTCTATATGAGTTCTCATTATTCCTCCTCCTCCTTAATGGGTATTTCTGTTTCATTAAATAGTTGTATCAATTTCTAATATTCTTTTTTATGTCAAATTCTCATGGACTTTTCAAGATCTTTGCTTAAGACATGTTCTGGTTTGAAACGGATAGACTCGCCCGTTTTTAGGGAGGGTGGCGAAGTTAATAGCTTTGCCCATGTCCCAATTTTACCACCTTTAAAATTGGGTGACTTTTGTCCCTACAATACAACCAAATCCTATTAAACAGCAAAATATTGTTTATTCTTTCTACTTCTCAATGTGCTTTGTTGTTTTACAGGGGGTTATCCACTTCAAGTATATTCTAGCAAATTATTGATATTGGATGTGAAATGAAAAGTTATACAATTTCCAGATATACATTCTGTATCAATTCTTCATGGTTTTCTAGATCTCTGCATGCTGTCTTCTCGCTGTCATGCAACAGGAAGCTTAATTGTTTACTTCCTGTAGATAAACAGCGGTCCCTGGTCATGTGATGTCACACAGGTGCATGGCCGTTATATCACACAGCCTGTCATAACAAGTCGTGCACCTGTGTGACACCATAAGACCATGTACCATGGTGTTTATCTACGGGAAGTAAATGATGCAGCTTCCTGTTGCATGACAACAAGCAGAGATCTCAAAAACAGTAAGGAATTGATACTTGAGTCTACTGGAAAATTGTATAACCTTACATTACACAAACAATATCAATTATTTGCTGGAATGTGCATAAAATGGACAACCCCTTTAATATTTGTAGCTACATATTATGATGTCATCAGGATCTCCTGTCTTTAGTTTCTGTAAGCTCTTGTGTCATCCCCTCATCCTCATAGATTGTAAGCTCTTTACCCAGTTCTAGGAGTAGTGGACCCATTGGACCACCGCGGACAATGGTGTAAGTCAACACCTGGGACTGGAGTCTAAGTGGCAGCCAAGGCGAGGTACAAACACGTTATCATAGTCAGGGACAAGCAGGAGGTCAGGACGGCAGCACGGGATCGGAGTCGGGGCTGTAGCAATAGGTCAAGGCAGGAAGCGCAGGAGCATAGTCAGGAACAGAACCGTGGTCACAACAGGAAAACATAATAACAGCGCAGGGCATGAGACAAAGCGCCAATTAATGGTGCGCTGGCCCTTTAAATTTTCTTAAGTAAGCGCATGGCCTGAGGATCGGGATCAGGAGCTGGGCAAGGTAAGAAGTGCGAGTGCCGCACCAGCTTGACGGAGGGGCACGGGTGAACCCGAGATATGGGTCATGGGAGCACTTGTGACACGCTTTTGTCACCCCCTCATCCTCATAGACTGTAAGCTCTTGTGTCACCCTCTCATCCTCATAGACTGTAAGCTCTTATGTCACCCCCTCATCCTCATAGACTGTAAGCTCTTGTGTCACCCCCTCATCCTCATAGACTGTAAGCTCTTGTGTCACCCTCTCATCCTCATAGACTGTAAGCTCTTATGTCACCCCCTCATCCTCATAGACTGTAAGCTCTGGTGTCACCCCCTCATCCTCATAGACTGTAAGCTCTTTTGTCACCTCCTCATCCTCATAGACTGTAAGCTCTTGTGTCACCCCCTCATCCTCATAGACTGTAAGCTCTTGTGTCACCCCCTCATCCTCATAGACTGTAAGCTCTTGTGTCACCCCCTCATCCTCATAGACTGTAAGCTCTTGTGTCACCCCCTCATCCTCATAGACTGTAAGTTCTTGTGTCACCCCCTCATCCTCATAGACTGTAAGCTCTTGTGTCACCCTCTCATCCTCATAGACTGTAAGCTCTTGTGTCACCCCCTCATCCTCATAGACTGTAAGCTCTTGTGTCACCCCCTCATCCTCATAGACTGTAAGCTCTTGTGTCACCCCCTCATCCTCATAGACTGTAAGCTCTTGTGTCACCCAAGTATATATCCCCTGTGATTTGTAAATCTACGGAATATGATGGCGCTATATACATAAAGATTATATTATAACTAGGGTGTCGCTCTGCTGTGAGTAGTGTCCTCATGTATATGGGTCCACATAGTTAGGAAGAAGTCTGCAGAACATACAGATAAGCTGTGATAAGAAAGACGTCACATGTTCTGTACATAGGCACATAGTAGTTATTTACCGGAGGCACAATAATAACAATAATAGTAATAATAATAATAATAATAATGGGGCATAGGGGTTATTCTACTCTAGAAGACATATTTACAGACTGTTGCTGATTTTGGGTATCATTTTTATTTTAGGTTTAGAATTTGCTTGGGTTTTTCCTCCTGGACTTGTCGGCAGCTGCTCCTGGATATAGAGGGACAGACCATTCCCCTGCCGTAAGATTAATGCTAATGGAGTCGTATCAATAAACACTCGTGTAAGTAGCTTAGACGGCTTGGAGGGCGTCTTCGAGTGGTCTGGATTACTTTACGCAGCTTTTTTCCTGTTGTCAGCGAGCCATTTCTCCCATTTTATGTTGTACAATGTGAGAAAATGTAACAAGACATGACGGGGAGATGTGAAGAATCCGGCCAAGGTGTCCCAGAACACAGAAGCGGAATTCTGGGAGGTTGACGGATGAACCATATGTTTTCAGTCTGCGAGTAGAAAGGTGATTTGGCCGAACTTGTCGAGGAAAAACAGTAACATTGAGAGCTATATGTAAGAGCCTCTCTGATATGACTGAGCTGCAAATGGGTCATCACAATGAGCTGCCAATCATCTCTGGGGCATGAGGGTCTCAGTGCAACTCCCCTCCGATGATTTACCAAGAAGGACAGGAATTTGGTATGATGGTCCATATCTTCTGTGTAAGCCACTGGAATGGATGTCATCACTATCTATTGCTTCTGTGACCTCAAGGGCAGCAGGAAGTAAACTTAGAAGCTTCCTATAGAAGCAAAGCAAGCAGAGATCTAGCAAAATGGCGAGGAACTGATACAGAAAGTACATTGGAAAATTGTATAACTTTTCCTTACTCAAATAATATTCATTATTTGCTGGCAGTGGACAACCTCTTTAACTTAATTGACTTGACATAGACCCCTCCCTGTCCAATGACCTCTATATAGATAACACTTACCCATCATTACATCACTACTGACAATAGATGGTGTCACAGCTTATCTCCTCCCCCTCCCTGTACTATGACCTCTATATATACAACACTGACCCATCATTACATCACTACTGACAATAGATGATGTCACAGCTTATCTCCTCCTCCTCCCTGTACAATGTCCTCTATATAGATAATACTGACCCATCATTACATCACTACTGACAATAGATGATGTCACAGCTTATCTCCTCCTCCTCCCTGTACAATGACCTCTATATAGTTAACACTGACCCATCATTACATCACTACTGACAATAGATGATGTCACAGCTTATTCCCTCCCCCTATCTTTGCAATGTCATCTATATAGATAACACTGACCCATCATTACATCACTACTGACAATAGATGATGTCACAGCTTATCTCCTCTCCCTCCCTGTACAACCACCTCTGTATAGATAACACTGACCCATCATTAAATCACTACTGACAATAGATGATGTCACAGCTTATCTCCTCCTCCCTGTACAAAGACCTCTATATAGATAACACTGACCCATCATTACATCACTACTGACAATAGATGATGTCACAGCTTATCTCCTCCCCCTCCCTGTACAATGACCTCTATATAGATAACACTGACCCATCATTACATCACTACTGACAATACATGATGTCACAGCTTATCTCCTCCCCCTCCCTGTACAATGGCCTCTATATAGATAACAATGACCCATCATTACATCACTACTGACAATATATGATGTCACCGCTTATCTCCTCCCCCTCCCTGTACAATGACCTCTATATAGATATCACTGACCCATCTTTACATCACTACTGACAATAGATGATGTCACAGCTTATCTCCTCCCCCTCCCTGTACAATGACCTCTATATAGATATCACTGACCCATCTTTACATCACTACTGACAATAGATGATGTCACAGCTTATCTCCTTCCCCTCCCTGTACAATGACCTCTATATAGATAACACTGACCCATCATTACATCACTACTGGCAATAGATGATGTCACAGCTTATCTCCTCCTCCTCCCTGTACAATGACCTCTATATAGATAACACTGACCCATCATTACATCTCTACTGACAATAGATGATGTCACAGCTTATCTCCTCCCCCTCCCTGTACAATGACCTGTATATAAATAACACTGACCCATCATTACATCACTACTGACAATAGATGATGTCACAGCTTATCTCCTCCTCCTTCCTGTACAATGACCTGTATATAGATAACACTGACCCATCATTACATCACTACTGATAATAGATGATGTCACAGCTTATCCCCTCCCCCTACTTGTACAATGACCTCTATATAGTTAACACTGACCCATCATTACATCACAACTGACAATAGATGATGTCACACCTTATCTCCTCCCCCTCCCTGTACAATGACCTCTATATAGATAACACTGACCCATCATTACATCACTACTGACAATAGATGATGTCACAGCTTATCTCCTCCCCCTCACTGTACAATGACCTCTATATAGATAATAATGACCCATCATTACATCACTACTGACACTAGATGATGTCACAGCTTATCTCCTCCTCCTACTTGTACAATGACCTCTATATAGTTAACACTGACCCATCATTACATCACTACTGACAATAGATGATGTCACAGCTTATTCCCTCCCCCTCCCTTTGCAATGTCATCTATATAGATAACACTGACCCATCATTACATCACTACTGACAATAGATGATGTCACATCTTATCTTATCTCCTCCCCTCCCTGTACAATGTCCTCTATACAGATAACACTGACCCATCATTACATCACTACTGACAATAGATGACGTCACAGCTTATCTCCGCCCCCTCCCTGTACAATGACCTCTATATAGATAACACTGACCCATCATTAAATCACTACTGACAATAGATGATGTCACAGCTTATCTCCTCCTCATCCCTGTACAATGACCTCTATATAGATAACACTGACCCATCATTACATCACTACTGACAATAGATGATGTCACAGCTTATCTCCTCCCCCTCCCTGTACAATGGCCTCCATATAGATAACACTGACTAATCATTACATCACTACTGACAATAGATGATGTCACAGCTTATCTCCTCCCCTCCCTGTACAATGACCTCTATATAGATAACACTGACCCATCATTACATCACTACTGACAATAGATGATGTCACAGCTTATCTCCTCCCCCTCCCTGTACAATGACATCTATATATATAACACTGACCCATCATTACATCACTACTGACAATAGATGATGTCACAGCTTATCTCCTCCCCCTCCCTGTACAATGACCTCTATATAGATAACACTGACCCATCATTATATCGCTACTGACAATAGATGATGTCACAGTTTATCTCCTCCGTGTACAATGACCTCTATATAGATAACACTAGCCAATCATTACATCAGTACTGACAATAGATGATGTCATAGCTTATCCCCTCCTCCTCCCTGTACAATGACCTCTATATAGATAACACTGACCCATCATTACATCACTACTGACAATAGATGATGTCACAGCTTATCTCCTCCTCCCTTTGTGTACTATGACTCTATAAGTCGGGTGTCCTAAAGTCGGGGGCTGCTTGTAAGGGGTAGGTTTCTGATCAGTAGGGAAGTGACATTACTTGTAGTTGCTGGGCCTTAAATTATTGTTCGTGGCACTGCTCCCTTCAGAGCTAAAAGGGCTCTGGGGGACATTACTAGAGCTACTCTGTGTTGCAGCTTTACCACCTATTACAATTACCCCCTCCCTCTTACACAATTGGAGGGGGAAGTGATCCTGCACAGTGAATTTGGATAGGGGAGAAGCGGCAATTAATTTTCAACTACATTTTTTTGATCTGCACCAATTTCTGTGAGTCTTGGTAGAACATTTTGTAACATAGGAGTTAAACTTTTTTTTTGATAAAATGTAGTTAAATGATGTTTTAAAAGCTGCTCCCTACGATTTCTGCCTTTCACAGATATGTCCACCTCGTAATCTCTTCTTGTTACACCTAATGCTCCTATGACCCTCATTTTACCAACTGCTCTATATTGTCTTTCAATTTACAATCTGCTCTTACATCCCCCTCCAACAGACTGATTACCCCGCTGCACAGGTTCCTTGCTGATCTTTTGCAAGAAGCAAAGATTGTTAAGATTCTTTTTACTTTCTGCAATGATTATACAACTAAGGACAAGGGATGATAGGGAGAACTGTGAAGTAATTGTATGTCTGCACAGTACTCACCATCATCAGGAAGGCTCATCCCAATCATGAATGGGATAATTTGTGGATTTTGTACAGCAGAAATATTCTAAACACAGTTAGCTTTGAGTTGTAAGGGGACAGTACTTGTCTCCCTTCTCTTCAGAAAGTTAACGGTAAATTGGTAAATCTGTTTAAACAGAGTCTACCAGCTGCTAAATTAAGGAGGTGGGGACATGCTTGCTGGTACATCTTTTCTTTTCCTTTTATGCTGCCAATAGCTATACAGCACCATCCCCCTACACAGGGGTCAACATCCTCTGAGGACACAGAAAATGGGTGTGCCAGCTGTGGCACCAGGAGGCTAATTTGCATAAAGATTCAAATGCCATTTCTTTAAACTGACAGATCACAGGGAAACAAGGAAGTTTTATACGGAAAACTTAGAAAGAACCCTCCATAATGCAAATTCTACCAGTAGAGGCTTTGGGAGCCGGTGGACTCCATTCAATGGTTAGACATGTGTAATGCAGGGTGACTTGGTCTATACCATTGCAAATAATGTAAACCTTGTCCTTATGAGATCCTGTTGAATGGAATCCATTGAAATGTCATATATCTTGGCCTGCAGTGTAAGCCTCATATAACTGAAGGGTGATATATATCGCTTCACTGACTACAGGGAATTTGCTTGTAAACTAGGAGTCATAAAACACAAGTACCAAATACATTCCAGGTTCACTTTCCATATTATGCAGCGGCTGGTACTGGACGGTTCTTTACTACCCCCATCTTGTTGTTGGAGTCCCTTCATTCCCGTATTAGTGTATCAAAAGGGAGGTGACAGGGGAAGCCATGTTGGAACATCCATGGAAGGGTTGTAGAGGAAACCTGTTTGATGGGTAGAGGCACATTTACGATATCTTGGAAGGTCTCATTCAGAAGAAGAAAAAAGCCTCCACCGGCATCTAAATCGAAATATCCAATCAATTTATTGAAGTCCATTTCCATGGTTCAAGTCCATGTCCATTTCCCAGGTGTCAGAATACATACATATGGGGCTTTTTCTTTAAAGAGATATGAGAGATAAGCAAAAGTCACTCATTTTGACTCTTCTGGACGGCTTCTAGAGGCTTCTACATTGAGCTGATTCCGTAGGTCTACAAAGGGATTCGGGACTCAGGTCCAAAGTGTAGGCCACTACATTTGATGTCCTCCATTCTCCAGCAACCGTTCCCTAATGAGACAGCCTTGATGAGCTGGAAAATTGTCATCCATAAAGATGAAATGATGAATGAGGTCATACAAGTAGTATGGGGTTGTCACTGTACCATACACAAAGTGTATTGACTAGACACCTGCTTACACCATAACACCACCAACATCTAAGGCTCCTCTGGTGACAACAGTCACTGATGCATAGCACTTTCTCCAACATCATTGATGACCATCATTTCTGATCAGTGTGTATCAACGTTCATCATCAAACAGCATTGAGGCCACAGATGCCTCGTCCTACGTTGATGATCCAAAGTCCAAGCAAAACAATGAAGCCTTTGTCTTTTGGTAAGATAAGGTACCTTGCAGGTCATCTAGCACATGGACAACACTGGTATAAACCATTTTGAATGGTCCAATGTGTCCAGCTTGGTAAATCTCACCTTTCTTACATGTACCTGGAGTTGAGTGGTATTCATCATCCGGTTCTGTAGGTTCACAATGAAGCAGTGATCATTGTGGGATGTGGCATAAGGAGATCCCCTTCTATGTCTTCCTGTGACTCTTCCACTCTCTATATCTCTGCTACAACCTGCTGATGACACTGCGTGACATGGCAAGCCCAGTGTCCTCTTCCATCTGAGAACATCCTGCTCAAAGCCTTAGAATTGTGAGATGCTGTTTATCAATTGTTAGGCGTTGTCTTGTCAACAAGTCAACAGCATGATGAGGAGGACTGTTTAAAAACAAATTCAAATCGAACCAGGACATTTATTTACTCATGGATCAAACACCATTTCGACATCAAAGTCCTTGTTAGAGAAGGCCACATTAAGCTCACCTGTAAAGGTTAGAGGCCATTTTAGGTTCATTATGAAATTTCACCAACAAGCCAAATATCCCAAAATTTTTGTGAGTAGTATAGATATTAGGCAACTAGGTAGTTGACAAATTCTACTTTCTTCCCTCCCCATGCTGTGCACTGAAGGTCAACCGTACCTGGATGTGAGTGCAGAGAAATCTTCATTACAATACAACCACTAGGGGGAATAATTCAAGTGAGTCCTGGGACTCCTCCTTAAAGGCAAAACATTTTTGACAACATATTTGTTCATAGAATAGGTCCTCGATATCAGTTTGGTGGCGGTCTGACAACTATAGCCGTAAAGAGTCCTTGTAGCACCTCAGAGCTTGTTTGTAGAGATGAGCGGACTTGTTCAGGTTTGGCGTTTGGGTTCGCCCGCCGGACCCGGACGTATTGCCTGATTGGTGGGGGAACCCAAAATGCAGCTGCCCCTTTCGTGTTATATACTCTGTGTATGAGCTGCTGCATTGTGTGGGTGCTGGGTGTCAGACCTCCCACCTATCTAGTCTTGAGGACCCTTGTATTGTGCAATGTAAGACCTGATAGAATTTCCTATAGACTAAAATATTCGGCTCCTTTAATTAGGATATAATTACCTTCTCCCTAGTTCCTCCCTGATTGATTCCCTTTTAATGAGCCTCATGCTGACAACACGAAGACTCCTTCAGATCCCGCTCCTCCGTCTCCTTCACATATTAAGTAGAGTGGGGTGCACAGCAGGGCCCCGCCTGGTAATAAAGGGCGGATCAGGGCATATTAAGCAATTTCTACTTCCATTTATTAATGGACTGGTGTCTTATTTAACATGTCACCCCCTGCCTTGTCCTCCCGCTGCCAGGCTTAGGAAATAATTTGTCAGCCCGCCCCCCACTACACTGGCTTCATGTGTTCAAATTGAAACGTCCGATGTGGGATATTTATAATTTTTTGGAAGTAATTTGCATATATTGGTAGAGACAGATACATAAGCTGCAGCACTAGGCTCCTTATAAAGATACACATATTCACAGTGCAATGATATATATACGTATGTCATATAGATCTGCAGGGTCGGATTAAGGGTGGTAGGGGGGCCCCTGGGGCAAACTGTTGGGGGCCCTCCCCACAATTCTTTTTTTTAAAGTAAATGTTGCTAGCAATACATATATACAACCCATCCGTAATAAATATATCCAGCCCCCCCCCAGTAATAAGTATATACAGCCCCTTCCCCCAAAATAATTATATACAGCCCCCCTGGTAACAAATATATACAAACTCCCTGGTAGCACATTTATTTACAGTAATACAGTAATAAATATATATACATGGAATCCACCCCCAAATATACCCATGGCCCCCACCCTCAGTCACAGATATACACGTGGACCCCACCCCCAGTAACACATATTAAGCAGCCCCCAGAAAATGATAGAATTGTACTCACCCTGCTCCGTTCCAATACGCCAACCTCCTATTCCCTGACACATAGGACGTCGGTGTCCTGCCACTGGTGGAGAAGTTACTGTGATGCCAGCCCTAGGATGCCGGCGTCCTGTGTGTGGCCCATAGTTCAATGGCAGAGCAGGGAACTCATTGTTCATATGCCAAAGTGCAGCTAGATTCTCTGAACCAGCTGGGGAGTCAGACCCACACAAATTGTGGGTGATTCAGGCGGCGACCACCCATATTTCCCACACTTGAGGGTGCCCCTTTAAGGGCAAAGTGGTGGGGGCCCTAGGGCGCACGCCCCAGAATCCCACCCTATAGTCCAGCCCTCTAGATTTGTCATGTAAGGGGGAGACTATCTTCTGCTCTGCTCAATGTATTTCACCATACAAAATCATATATATCGGGCATGTATACCTTTAAACGTCCTCATACATATGTATATACTACACTATCTACTGTACTTAAAGGGAACCTGACAACCAGGTTTTACCCTACTAAACTACTACTCCCCTCAGGTAGAGTATGAAATGTCCTTTCTAGAATTCCCTCTTTTATGTGAAATCTCACTCGTTTACCTATACAAAATCTCTCCCAAAGTCAGGCAAATATGACTCTTCTCATACCATTGTCACATGAAATGAGTCAAGTTTAGTGGTTGCAAGGGGAGAAGTCTCTATATTCAGTTCTATAGCACCTAGAAACATGCTTTTTGTGTCATCTTAAAGATAAGAACTTCATCTTTTGGATTAAGCTGGCTGTAATATATAGAACTGGGCAAACAGGCAGTTCAAGGTGGGAACCGGATCTTTGGCTGCAGCTCACATTTCCAACTATGTCTTTCGGTGTATCCCACCGGCCACAGAACCATAAGCCTGATGTAATTTAATGACAACAGCACATTTCTAGAGGCTAAGGAAGATAGGGGCTTCTGAAATGACACCACAGTAACCACTAAACTTGACTGATCTCATGTGAAAAGCCTACACATATTACATACATACAAGCCAAGGATGATCCATGGTAGTCCGCCATATAGACAATACATTTCACCCGACCCTTCCCACCGGTGACTACAAGTCGAGAAGAGCGTGTGCTAGAAATAGACAGGAGCATCAGAACCACAATAATACAAGTCAAGAGGGAACGCGGAGACGCTGAGGCAGTGATTCGCAGTGCAGAGAGGCGCGCCGCTGTAATTGTTCCCAGTTGCTTATTTTTCTGGAATCCTTATGTTGCACGGACATAAATAATAGATAATACTTCACCTCAATGACTGCTATACCCATGGAAGAACATAGTACTATAGGCGTACAAGGCTATATGGCAGTTCTAGTTTGCCATAAAAAGAGTAATAAACCTAATTTTAAGAAGGTGCTGCAATACCATAGCTAGCCTGAGGACCAGGTTGGCGCTGTTGTGTATAAGAAGGACACGTTTTAGGGCTTTAAGTCATTAAAAAGCATATTAAAAAAAGGAAATCTATGACAAATATGTTATATCAGGAAGTGGCTCTACTCCTTTACTTACGGGAATTGCAACTGCTATAAATCACACACAACCTGTCAATTGCAGCTGCCATAAAGCACACATCATGACTATTGCAGCAGCAATAAAACACACATATACCACTGACTGCAGCTGCCAGAAAGCAAACAACCATGCGATTGCAGCTGCCATAAAGCGCACACCCTGACTATTTCAACAGCTATAAAACACACATATACCACTGACTGCAGATGCCATAAAGCACACACCTGCTACCATGAGGTCACAGCAGCAGACTGCAGCGAGTGTTTGCTCCTGACACGTCAACATATCTGAGCCCCGGTACAGCAATAGGCTGGCATTGATGAAGTTTAAAGGGGTATTTCAGGAATAAGCAAATGGGTCATTAAAATATTTACTAATATGTAATTACCATATATACTCTAGTATAAGCCTAGTATAAGCTTATACTTGAGTATATACAGTAATTGTTGTTTAAAATTTTAATTCCTTAGCAGAAAAATATTGTGGTCATCAGTATAATGGAGAATGAAAATGCTACTGGCCCTTTAATCAGTCCACTGATTTTGTCCCTGTGGACAAGACACAGGACAGAAGATGGCCGCTGGTCACATGTCCCACATCTCCATACTGGGGAGGCTGTGACCAATGCATTTCCCAACCCTTGGCTTATACTCGAGTCAATAGGTTTTCCCAGTTTTTTGTTGTAAAATTAGGGTCCTCGGCTTATACTCAGGTATATACGGTATATATACATGGTACAGATACAGAATGTGTGTCTCCAATGTGGCTGCTGCGGTTAAAGAAAATAAAACATTTTATAAAAAATCACCCCCTGCTTCCCTTCTACAGACTTCTAATTAATATAACTAAATGAAACACACGAGACGTTCCCTGTAATAAAAATAAAGTGGAGCTTCACTTTAATTGGAAAGATTCATTAAAGAATTTGATTGAGATTTACTTCCCAGGTTTTAGTTGCTTGTTAAATGACTTCTCCTGATAGATAATGGAAGCGAAACCATTCCTGCCCGAATATACTGCAATTAGTCGTAAAAATCGAGAACTATTTTGTTTGTGTTTTTTGGCTTCTACTGGGAATTTTGACTAAAGTTCTCTAAGAGCGCCCATCAAAGAAATGGGTAATTTTTTTCATAATTACAATTTGTATCCAAAGGTCTGAGAATTGTTTTATTGATGTAAAAGTGTATTAGGAAAATTGGGGGAGTAAAAAAAAAAACCCCCAAAAAACTGTAGATGATCAAAGTATCTAATGCTGGACAGTAATTCTATTGCAGTTTAAGAATTTCTAGTCTTTTTTTCTACGTTCTATTTGTTGGCTTCACCTTCCAGCGAAATTGCTGTGCTTTTTTGGAGCATGGTGGCACACATAGGCCACACCTACTTAAAGGGAACCTGTCATCATGTTTTACCCCATTAAACCAGCAGCCCCCATTAGATAAAGTATAAAATGGTCTTTCTAGAATTCCCTCTTTTATGTGAAATCTCACCCATTTATCTATAGAAAATTTCCCTCAAAGTCAGGCAAATATGACTCTTCTTATCCCATTTTCACATGAGATGAGTCAGGTTTAGTTGTTGCAGGAGTAGAGTCACTTCAGAAGCCCCTATGACCTGTTCTATAGTACTAGAAACATGCTTTTACTGTTATTAGAGAAAAGGATCTCATATTTTAGAAAACATCAGGCTTATGGTTTTGTGAACTGCAGAACTAGAGATATAAACATACACTCACCGGCCCCTTTATTATGTACACCATGCTAGTAACGGGTTGGACCCCCTTTTGCCTTCAGAACTGCCTCAATTCTTCGTGGCATAGATACAACAAGGTGCTGGAAGCTCCTCAGAGATTTTGGTCCATATTGACATGATGGCATCACACAGTTGCCGCAGATTTGTCGGCTGCACATCCATGATGCGAATCTCCCGTTCCACCACATCCCAAAGATGCTCTATTGGATTGAGATCTGGGGACTGTGGAGGCCATTTGTGTCCAGTGACCTCATTGTCATGTTCAAGAAACCAGTCTGAGATGATTCCAGCTTTATGACATGGCGCGTTATCCTGCTGAAAGTAGCCATCAGATGTTACAGGGTACATTGTGCTCATAAAGGGATGGACATGGTCAGCAACAATACTCAGGTAGGCTGTGGCGTTGTACCAAGGGGCCCAAAGAGTGCCAAGAAAATATTCCCCACACCATGACACCACCACCACCAGCCTGAACCGTTGATACAAGGCAGGATGGATCCATGCTTTCATGTTGTTGACGCCAAATTCTGACCCTACCATCCGAATGTCGCAGCAGAAATCGAGACTCATCAGACCAGGCAACGTTTTTCCAATCTTCTACTGTCCAATTTCGATGAGCTTGTGCAAATTGTAGCCTCAGTTTCCTGTTCTTAGCTGAAAGGAGTGGCACCCGGTGTGGTCTTCTGCTGCTGTAGCCCATCTGCCTCATACTGTGCATTCAGAGATGCTCTTCTGCCTACCTTGGTTGTAACGGGTGGCGATTTGAGTCACTGTTGCCTTTCTATCAGCTCGAACCAGTCTGCCCATTCTCCTCTGACCTCTGGCATCAACAAGGCATTTCCGCCCACAGAACTGCCGCTCACTGGATGTTTTTTCCTTTTCGGACCATTCTCTGTAAACCCTAGAGATGGTTGTGCGTGAAAATCCCAGTAGATCAGCAGTTTCTGAAATACTCAGACCAGCCCTTCTGGCACCAACAACCATGCCACGTTCAAAGGCCTCAAATCACCTTTCTTCCCCATACTGATGCTCGGTTTGAACTGCAGGAGATTGTCTTGACCATGTCTACATGCCTAAATGCACTGAGCTGCCGCCATGTGATTGGCTGATTAGAAATTAAGTGTTAACGAGCAGTTGGACAGGTGTACCTAATAAAGTGGCCGGTGAGTGTATAAAGACATAATTGGGAATGCGAGCTACAGATAAAGCTGCCTCTATGTCCAGTTCTGTATCTCATAGAACCACAAGATCTCTGATGAGATCCTTATCTTTCATATGACGCCGGCATGTTTCTAGTTGCTACAGAACACAAGATAGAATGAAACTCCCCCTGCAACCACTAAACTAAAGTTTCAAAGGGGATCAGTAACAGTGTGATAAATACAGGAATTAATTAATTTTACATTTTGTTCTGGATCCAGCTCTGATATGATAAGGGAGAAGCCAAACTGTCACATCAGTGTTAGGCTCCATTCCGACATTGAGGTTTTCTGATGCAGTTTTGTAGCCGGTGCGGATCCTAATGGGTGAGAACATATAATGGAGATCCTACTCCTCCTCTTATTTCTACAGAAATATACATTATCTTAACAGAAATTGATGATTCATTTCCTCCACCAAGAGTTAATAAAATCTCATCATTTAGCTCTAGATGCCCCAAAATGATGTAGCTGAAAAGTGCATCCCATCCGGAAAAAAAAATAAGCCCCCCCCATATATCCACATAAAAAAATAAAATTATAGCCTGTACAATGTAACAATGCAACTCTGCTCTGAATGGCGCTTCTTCCATTCTATGCCCGGCCCTGTGGGGTACCACCTTGTATGGGGTATTGGCCTTTCAGGAGAAATTGGGTATCAAACTTTGTGCAACTTTTTGGCATTTAATTAATTGTGAATGTTACATTTTTGTGCCAAAATTAATGTATTGTTCCAAAAAAAATTAAAATTTTTTTGCTCAGGTCCAGTTCAACCAACCACCGGCAGAATTATAATAGACCAGGCATGAGGGCACCGCTGCATGCCACCAGGATCAGCGCTCTTGGTTCTTGGTACTGGGTACTTGGGGAGTGGTTTGGATCCAAGATCGGGTTTGGTACCAAAACCCAGATATAATTTAAATTCTCTTCTTGTTGAATGTATTTTCTAAGGATCTTTAACAGAATCAGAATAAAGTTTGATACTTTGGGGCAGATTTACTTACCCGGTCCGTTCGTGATCCAGCGGCGCGTTCTCTGCGGTGGATTCGGGTCCGGCCGGGATTCATCTGGAGTTCACCGGGCCGGACCAAGTGAAGGTAAGCGCGTCCCAAGCGACACATTTCTTTTTTTAAATGCGGCGGTTTTTCCGAATCCGCCAGGTTTTAGTTCGGCCACGCCCCCCGATTTCCGTCGCGTGCATGCCAGCGCCGATGCACCACAATACGATCGCGTGCGCCATAATCCCGGGGCAATACAGGGGAAATCGGCGCAAATCAGAAATATTCGGGTAACACGTCGGGAAAACACGAATCGGGCCCTTAGTAAATTACCCCCTTTGTATCGCTTTCTGGATTTTTTACATCTGACTCGTGAGCTACAGAAAACTCAAGATCATTTCCTATGACAAAGAAATAAAAAAAACACCAAAAATGTAAAAAAAAAAAAGGTAAAACTAACATCTGTTCCCTTTAGGATATAAAACAAACTTCTACTTCAGAAATGTAGAAGTAACAGACAGACGACAAGCCCCGGCTCTGCATTGTTTGTAGGAGATTGACAAGTTTTGTGCGGTGGAAGCGCCTGGCTCGATACCATTCGCTCAGGCCCAGCTCTCGATAATTGTTCATTCTCCAGAAGTAAACCTGAGGTCCGCGTCTTAGGGAATGAACAAAAAGTCACGTCAAATTGAGAATGAATGATGGGGCGGCCGTATCCTTTCTTTTTTTTTTTCTATTGCGGGAGATTTGCCAACACCTTTCTGCTACGTTGAAGACAGGAAGCATTCAATCAGTCTCGGAGGGAAGGAAGAAATCCTCGGACTGCAGGATGTTTGCAGAAATTCCGACCTCGTTTATTATGATGCTGGAGCTGGAGCTGTATACTTTATGAAGGCCAGCTGTGACAGATTACCTGACCATTAACACTTCGCCAACCTCCTTTTTTACTATTTTCCTAACACTGAGCATTTTTTTTTTACTCCTAATGTGTTCCTGATGCTGCCAACATTGTAATCAACACCGGCCTCCTGGGAGCATTGTCTTCCCGCGCAGCCTCCTGGTGTAGTACTTCTCCAACGTCTCGCAATGAACACTGCTTTTAGATTTAAAGGGGTTGTACAAGAGTGGAAAACATGGCTGCTGGAAGGAGTGACACACCAGTATATGGGTTGTGCCTTGTGTTGCACTGGTCCACCACAGTGTCCCATACTGGACATTAGGGGACCAGCAGAAGACAACGTTAAAGCGAGATTACGAAAATCTATGCTATTGGGACGAATTAATGGCAGGCCCCCAGAAGTATAATAATAGCGATAGGCTCAAAGTACCCCAGTCTGAAGACTGATGCAGAAGGCCCAATATTTTGGCCATGAGTTGACCACATAAACTGCTGCCAGGTCAAACCACCATAGACTTACATTATACATGGCCACAGAGGGGGTGAGCACTACATGTGCAGTGTTACCCCACCGGGGCCGGACCGCAATGTGGGGGCAGCTGCATTCCCAGGTGTCAGAATGGTTGGCTATTAGGAGCCAGATTGGCTCTGCTGCTTGGGCAGTAAGGTGGCAGGATAAAAATCAGGGGTACCCTAGAATTAAAGAAGTAGGAGTCCTAAAGTCTGAGTAGGAGAGATGGCCAAACTTTTTCCAGCTGACCGGGAAACTACATGGAGATGACATTAGTAATGACCCATCCAGTAGGTTATTACACATGTCTCAAAGCCCTGTGCACAAGCCAGACAGCCACGTCATAGAAGATAGGGCTGGTCCTATTCGTTCCCTAATGGCGACACGGCTGCCCAGCTCCCTGTGCAGTTGGGAGGAGCGAGGAGTGCTCACCTCATCCATCTCCAATTGGCGGCAAGTTCTCCCGCTTTGCAGCCTGTATGAAGCAAACATTTGTGTACATTTAGCCTAACTCTGGTTGTGTCATGTATTGTAGCTTAGGTCAATAAAAGTCTATAGATTTGTTATTGTGTCCTCACATTGCTGTGCTCTCCGGATTCAATTACTCCATCCGCCCCCCATCTGCTCTGAGTGACTGCTGCACTATTCAACTAAAAGCCTGCTATAGCTTACAGTATTCTATGGTTCTGTTTTTAAAATTTTTATTTTCACATTCACATTATTTTATCCAATTTTTCCCAATGTTAATTATTTACTATAATCCATGTAACATTAATTGAAGAATATTCTCCCTTTTTCCCCATTAAAATTGATCCAGTAAGGACAATACCCCCCTCACTGCAATAATATGTAAGATTTTCTCTGGGGATGAGGCTATAAAACGCATTTTATTAACTTTCTAGTAGAATTGTCCGGAGTTGAGTTCCCGTTGTAGGATTAATTACACCGCAGTATTATAATCGGATCCAATGCAAGTAATAAACAGGAGTCTCTCTGGTGAATATAGGGAAAATAAAACCAGCTTTCTGACATGTGTGATATCTGGCAGCTACAATTGTTATTCCCTTCTCCACGGGAGCTTTGACCCGGGTGGTTTAAAGGGCCAGAAGTTCAAAGAAAATAAGGAGAGATTTATTAGTGCGCGGAAAGCTCTGCCAAAACAGGGGATCGGAGCAAGAAATAACTTCATAAACAACGGAAATCAATGACTGTAAACTACTGGATGTTTATATAAGTATATTACACTGGGGGCAGCCATTTTGCAGAACGAAAGACTTAAAGGGAATTTATCAGGTGCCTTTAAATGAGCTTTCTGGGTCACTAATATTTAGAACCTATCCATAGGACAGGTCACCCCTATTACATGGCTGATGATCCGACCATTAATCTGCTGTCCATGTCCATGTCCATAAAATAAAACCAGAAAATTCTACAGCTCCGTTCTCCTTGTAGTTGCGAGTCAGGCTATTCCCATTCACAGGAGTTCCTTAAGTTTTTGGTTGGTTGTCCTTAATTCTTGGTGGAATTGGTTGGATTTTTGGTCGGATTCTTGGTCGGATTGAAGAGTAGGCAGATCTCCTGGCTTGTGTCTAGGGTCATACTGGTCTACCTGATAACTAGAGGATCCCCTGACACTAAAAGATGACCCCCGTTCTTGGGAGCAGTGGAAGGTCTATTGTTTGTACCCAAACATGCCGGCATGTTTGATCCAACCATGGATGAGGGATGTCGTTAAAAGGGTAAACAAAGGTTCCATCTTGCGAATAGAGGTCCGTTGACCCCCCTACTGTGGTAGGTCTGAAAGCACTTTGCCACACATGGGCAGCCACTCTCTATTAAAGTCTAGAGGAGCAACGAAAATAGCTGTGTATACAGACCCTGCTAATTTTATGGCTCCCCTAGACCTGAGTGGAGAGTGGTCACGCATGGGCCACAAACTCTAATTTTAGCTTGATTTCAATTAAAGGGTTTTCAGTAGACCCCGACCTTGAGATCCTCTATCATATATTGATGACATATCCTGGAACGGTATTTCCTACCATTCTCATTGAGTCTGCATCACGGAGCTTTCCAGTTAGAAACTTCCTTGTCGGTTCTTTTATTTATTTTTGTTGCCTAAAAATCAGCTTTATTCATACACGGAAATTACGCAAATTAGCTCTGTGTTGTCATCCATTCTTCCCTTTAAGCCATACTTCGAGCTGCATGGATACACCCACTGCTGAGTTCCTTGTGAGTTAAAGTCACAGGAAAAACTTTGTAAATAAATTACGGGTTCCGGCACATTCGCGGTACAGCACTAAATTTAGTTTCCTGGTTAGCTGCAGAGGGTTTGCTCAGTCCTCTCATGCCACCTTTAAACTTCCTTCCCCTTTAAGGCTGGGGTTCTTTTGGTTTGACATATTAGGTTCTATCCTTTGCCGCCATCTACTGCAGTACATCATTGCCAAACTACTAAAGGTTTAAAATGTGATATTTATGTTATGTTGCAACACTTGTTATCTTTCCTGCAGAATCCCAGGCTGTGATTGGTTAGCAGCTCAGCGTGGTTTGGAATGAGGTCTGCAAGAATCTATGGATAGGGACTCATTCCAAGGTGCCCAGCATCCTTTACCACTTGTCTTTGTGAATCCAGCTGCCTCCACACTGACGTCAGGCCTCGGTGGGGTAACGTTGTACCAGTATCTAATGAATTTGCGTTCAAAGGGCAGCCAATCAACAACTAACTACAGGGAAGCCGCTTGGGCAATGGGCCCAAGTGGCTTCCCTGTAGTTAGTTGTTGATTGGCTGCCGCAGTCACATGTGTTGGGGCTTCGCATTCTACACTAACATAAATAAATCACCTGGAAATTAGATCATTATTGGTACATTTTACAGCGGAACCCACGGCCAGTAAATACATCCAAACTACAGTGTAAACTCCATGGCTCCCGCGCTTCTGGGTGACCTCATCCCGGCTACAATGACCATTGTTTGTATGTACCTTTAAGGCTGTAGACTTGTGCTACCTATTCTACCATTGTTAGGATCATAGAGTAAAACGATCACGGCAAACTCCAGACAAATTCCATTTCATAGAGATCTCCTTATGTCAAGATGTTCTCAGATATCATGATTACTGCCTTAAATGAGTGTACGAGCTGTCAGAGCGTCTCCTGCCGCCCTGGGGGAAGCCATTATGGAGGATTACGAGAATAGAGCCACATCTGCCAAAGTACATTCATTCCCTCTTTTTTTTAAGGTGCCTAAAGGCTTATTATTTATTTTCATTGTTTCAAAGCAAAGAAAAAGCCGGGTAGATGATAATGGAGATTTTGAGCTAATCTCTAACATGAGGCGGGGCTTACCGCATCTGTAAGGGGACTGTCTACACAAGGATAGCACCAATGTATCCGGGTGTCTCCACCGGTAGACCATAGTTGGACCATGGATGTTGACCATGTATCTGAAGCTACTTACTACGATGACAGGTGGTTCTCTTCCGAAGTTCACCGAATTTAGATGGAACCGCAATTGTTTCCAAGGCTCAGACCCCTCGCTGGGGAAGAAGCCATCACCCAATTACCCCAGTCTTCACAAAGAAAAGTCAACGCACACCGGGAGTACCCCATTAGCTTCTCAGTGATGGGTAGGATTTCTTGGCGCTCTAGATCAGTGGAAGGCTGACCGCTGGGATTCCCTCCAATCCGAAGAATCAAGGTCTGTTCCCTATTCAATATCTATAGGAACGCCAGAAAAAAATGGAGCACAACACACTCAATGCTTTTTAGAACAGTCCGGAGATAGTCGGAAGCTGTGCCAAACTGTATTTGGATGCGCGACCTGCCACTCCACACGATGCATAATTTAGGAATTTCCACACTGAATATCTGCAGCATAATACAGTAGCAGTGTATTGTAGGACATTTCTCAAAATCCCAAATACAGGCGGCCCCCTACTTAAGAACACCCGACTTACAGACAACCCCTTTTTACAAACGGACCTCTGGATGTTTGTAATTTACTTTAGCCTTAGGCTACAATGATCAGCTGTAACAGTTGTCAAAGGTGTCTACAATTAATTCTTATTGTTATGAAAACCCAAAATTTATAAAATCCAATTGGCACAGAGATCAAAAAACTTTTGCTGTGGTTACAATTACAAAGTATTCAGTTCCGACTTACATATAAATTCAACTTAAAGGAAACCTACCATTTGATTTGATGCATTATGAAGCAAACATACCTTGAGAATGCTGCAGGTACACTGATGCAGGATCATATCTTGGTTAATCACTGAACTAAGTGGTTTTGTTGAAAAAACTATTATAGTATTCAGGACTTTGGGAAAGCTGGGTCAGGCTGGCTGACACAAACACATTACACACGGGAGCTTGTAATTACACATGGAGGTTAGTCAAGACATGACTAATCAACCTGAGCTGGATCACTCATACACAGCAGCTGGGGGATGGTGCAGCAATTGATTATTCTGCCTCCAGTACAATCCAGGGATTACATCATCCTCTCCGGCAGTCAAGTGCTAGGGCAAGCGCTGAAGGAGCCACAGTAGCAAGATAGCTTCATTATCATAATGTTATATGTGTTTTATCAGCAAAACCACTCAGCACAGGAATTAACCAAGATATGATCCTGCATCAGATGAGGAGGTGACACAAGAATTTACAGCCTATGAGGATGAGGGGGTGACACAAGAGCTTACAGCCTATGAGGATGAGGGGGTGACACAAGAGCTTACAGTCTATGAGGATGAGGGGGTGACACAAGAGCTTACAGTCTATGAGATGAGGGGGTGACACAAGAGCTTACAGTCTATGAAGATGAGGGGTGACACAAGAGCTTACAGTCTATGGGGATGAGAGGGTGACACAAGAGGAATAAAAGCTTGTATAATGGTCCATCCATTCTTTAAAAGGGAACTGGGTAAAATAATTAATAAGTAAAATATTGCTGTTTGAACCAGTTATCACCCTCCATCTTGTATACAAAGTCCAAGGTTAATGGAACTGGAGCTTGGTGTCTGGTGTTTGTCGGATAACTGATAGGGGGAGGACACAGGATGGGTTAGTAGAGAGACATTTCATGCAGTTAGCGATTGTTGCCTAAAGAGATGGGTTTTAAGAGCATGCTTGAAGCCTTGGAGGGTGAGTATTAGTCTGATAGTCCGGGGAAGGGTATTTCAGAGAATTGGTGCAGCTTGGGAGAAGTCCTGGCGACGTCAGTAAGAGGTTCAAATTGAGGTAGAGATCAGTCTAAGATCATTGGCAGATTGAAGAATGCGGGTTGGGTGATAGACTGAAATAAGAAAGAGGAGGTACAGCATTATGCAGAGCTTTGTGGACGAGGGTTATTATTTTAAACTGGATTTGGAAGGAGACGGGCGACCAGTGCAGTGACTGGCACAGATTGGAGGCAACTGTGTAGCGTTTGGTCTGAAAGATGTTCTGTAGAAACTGAAGTGAGTGTTATGAGGTTCTGCACCAGCTAAGGTGAGAATTATGATGTTCTGCAGCAGCTGAAGTGTGTATTATGATGCTCTGTAGCAGCTGATATGTGTACAAAGAGGTTCTGCAGCGGCCGAGGTGTGTAATATGATGTTCTGCAGCAGCTGAGGTGTGTATTATGATGCTCTGCAGAAGCTGCGGTATGTATTATGAGGTTCTGCAGCGGCCGTGGTGTGTAATATGATGTTCTGCAGCAGCTGAGGTGCGTATTATGATGTTCTGCAGCAGCTGAGGCATTTATTTTGAGGTTCAATTCAGTCCTTATAACAGAATATCTATACGGTTACTTTTTGCTGGAAAATTTCCTTGATGTGTTCCATAATTAATTATAAATTATAAATATTGCTAAATACATTTACTCTGAGTATTAACATATGGAATATAATTGCACTTTGCCTTTGAGCTGACAATGACCACATTCCACTACGGAGGGAAAAAAATCCTATAAATCACTTCTAGTGAACACAATAAGACGTAGAGTAACGTTGTAACAAGACTTAACCTGATTCCCTTTCAATGCAGATTGAGTTGTGCGCTCCCGGCCGCCGCTGCCCCAGGCTGCCAGCAATTACCGCCATTTGGAGCACACGCCCTGCCCGTATGTTCAAAGCTCCCGTCCAAATGTGATTGGCAATCGGTAACTCCATTTACTATGCTTAGGAAAAACAAATCCATATGATTCACCTCCATGCTGACAATCTGCGAACAATGCGTATAATTAACATTGTGCATAATGTTATATTAATTACATCTTCCCCAGCCAGATCGGCATAATGATCGCGTGAAAACGTCTACAATATCAGTGCTGGAGGATGGGGCTCCAAGTGCAAAAATGCGGGAAGAACGTGCCAATACATGACATCATTGAGAAACTGGTGCGAGATGAAGAGGGTCGGCCATAGCTGGAAAGGCAGAGTGGATCGTTTCTGAGAAATGTACCAAAAACGTTGTTTATATCAATAATATAGTAACCTGAAAACTAATAATGGTCGGGTCTCATGGATACATGACTGAGAGGCTCCCGGCTGCAGCTGGGTTAGATCATAAGGGGTCGGCCATTTTACCTCATGTTTTTTGTATGTGTGTGTAAGTGTGGGGCGGCAGGATTTTAGGTAATTTACCAATATACATCTATTACTAGTTCTGCTCTGCTTTCCTGATGTGTAAAGTGACAACTTTTACCTCATGATTTCTTCATATGTAAAGTGACGCCTCCTGTATTTTACCTCATCAGCCGGACAGTCCTGTCCATAAAATGGCCTCAGATGGAGGGTCATGTGATCTCTAACTGTCCATGAACAATCGCCAGTAAGAGATCACATGACCCTCCATCTGCGGCCATTTTATGGTCAGGATGGTCTGGTCTGATGAGGTAAAATACAGGAGGCCTCACTTTACATATCAAGAAATCATGAAGTAAAAGGCGTCACTTTACACATCAGGAAAGCAGAGCAGAACTAGTAATAGATGTATATTGGTAAATTACCTCATATTCTGCCCTCATACACTTACACACACATTACAAAACCACAACCAGGAGGCTGTGGGTGGCATTACCAGAGCTTCTCTGTCCTGTAGCGTTACTGGCTGTTAGGCTGAAATCACACAAACGTATGGAGGATGTGCAACACCCTCGCCGATGCAATGGCGAGGTAGGGTTTGCGAATACGTCCCACCTGCATGTAATCACCTTACACTACATGGTCCTGATAGGACATAGCGGTATTGCAGTGGTGAATCCTGCCTGGCAAGGCAGGAGTTAAGTATTTTGTATAATGCCAGATGCTGTTATCCAATGATATGTGTTACATCCTGTGCTCTGTAAGCTGAGATGTGATTGGAGGAGCAGCCACCACCTGACCAAAGGAAGGTAATAAAACCCCCTGGCCAGGAATGTTCTGGGTCTGTCTTTCAGAGGTCTTTCTAGGGAGATTCCAGTGTAGGAGAATCCTAGAGATCAGTGAGTGAGTGAGTGATCTCTGTCTGGCCCATACCAGAGCAGGAAGAGCCTAGCCCCTGCCTCTGAAGAGTGGAGCATCAGACTAGAGTTAGTGTAGTGAGGAAAAGGGGTATCATCTTACCTTTAAAGGTGATACCTGAAGCCCTACAGGACAAGCTGAAGCTTCCTACCAGGACACAGCTGCCTCCCAGCCTGCCCTCTACATCCAGGCTGGCGAACTATCTCCTGAGGCTCCCTCCAATTCACATCTCAGCACTCCATCTACCTGTTAAAGGCACGTTTGCTGTGGTTCCTGCGGTTCAAATAAAGAACTGTAAGTTGTTTTCTTCAACTTCTGTCTCCGTCTGGTCCCTGCTAATACGGCTGCCTTCATCACCGGCACCCTGTCCATCACCCAGAGACTCACACTCGGGACATTAAGGGGTTGCCCCAGGGAGATCCGCTATAGCAGCCTCTCCCTCATCTTTTCTTGCCAACACCACCCTGCTGGAGACCTGCCAGGCTGTAGGACAGCCCTCCGGTTCCCCCGTACCAAGCACCGTGACAATAGCGTGCTTAGGCCGCAACCGCCAGCCACTCCGGTACCGCGGGCCTCGGCTGTCTCCAGGCCTCACCTCAAGGGCTAGGCCCCGGTGGGGGATGTTGCAGATGTATGTACTGTCGCAAGCTTGTGGACATATACGCCCTCCAGGGGCGGCAATGGCTGCACAGAGCGATACGGTACCACAGACGTGCGGCACTCTACCTCTCCGTCAACTAGGAAAAGATAGGATGTGCACGTACATGTGCCGTACGCCGTGTATCTCTATGGAGAAAGGAGGGATCATTATCATAATTTTCATAGTTAATTTTAGAAGGAAGGAGGCCATGGATAACAAATATACAAGGATTACCACAGCCACGGCACCAGCACTGAGCACATCAGGACAAATGCCGGGGCCCAGAGCTGCTGGGAGGGCCCACATAAGGCTGTACATAAGGAATCTATTAGGGTGAGGCGGGACTGTATATGATGAATCCATAGGATGTGAGAGGGGCTTTATATAAAATAATCATGAGGGGGCTTGTTTGGGATGATAAACCAAGGAATGTTTTAGGGAACAGGAGATTGTTTTAGTTTCAGAATTTTTAATGCTTCTACTTGAGATTACTCAGGGGCCCACTATCGTCCAGGGGCCTACTAAAACCTGGACCCGACCTGACTATCGGGTGTCACGTGTCAGGCACTTACCACGGCCGCACGATGGGCCAGTCTAACTACACCAGTCCCTTTGTTTTTTGGACTATATCCATATCATGAGATAAATTATCTATATATATATAATAGACTTCTCTATGTGTAGGACATAAGCAGGACCTTTTCTTTCCTTTTCTGCCACCTTTAATTTAGAGACCTGCAAAATATTGATACATGAAAATAAAAAAAAAACAAATATGATTATCGCAGCAATTCATAAGGCAAAAACTTCTTCAAACTACCTCCTGCCATGAAATGGTTAACTTTGCCGACTCGCCATCATTTCGACAAATTAAATTTAGTTTTAGCCAAATCTGAGAATTAAGAAATCAACAGAGCGGCCAAACAAAAACTGTAGCCGCTCTGTTCCTGAAGATTCAGCAGAATTTTTTCACCACGAGGTTCACATATGTAGCTTCTATCTTATTAAACCCATCGTGCACAGCTTTTAGTAGGCCATGGAGTCCCGGGTGGAATATCCGACCAGCTGCTTTACCGAAGCCTCCACATAGATGTAGCGTCGCGGATTGTCTGACCGGTTGCGGCTAAATATAGCCCAGTTATTATGAAGCTATCAGTCTTGGCCAGACGTAGGCTGACAGAGTTACTGTAGAAAATCGATGCGGCAGGTAACAGAGCTCATTACGTGGCGGGGTGGGGGTTGTCGTGCTGACTGTTTTTATACATTACTAACACTGAGAGATCTCATGGGCAAAAAAATGACACAAACACAACAGAAATAGCATCATGTCAGCAAAAATGTTTGATCTATATATGTGTAGACTCATGTGTTACCTGAAATGTATTAATTCATGTTATTCATTCAACCGATCTGTGTTAGTCCACATGTATGTACTTCAAAAATAATGGGGGAAATTCATCAACGCTTCCATGCAAGTTTTTGGACTAGAGGGGGCTTAGAGGGGCATGGCGGCCATCAGAGCGGGCGGGCACGGGGGGTTCTTGCTACATGCATGTGCACTTTCATTGCACATTTATGTGCACAGCTTTTTGCACAAAATTATGCCGGGCTGGTGTTTCCGGCGGTACACAGGAGGGCGTGCGCCGGTGTATGATAAATTTTCCCCAATGTGTTCAGTTTCAAGTTCAGTTTTGCTATTGTAATGTTATCTCCCTAGCCATGGCCCCAGAAATACTTCTTCCTACTCATGGTACTATGATCTCCACTGGGTCCTACTTTATGTGCCTTTATGGACCGTATTCCCATTCATAATGTACCACCACAACAAATATAAATGCACCCTTGGTGATAAAGGCAATTCCCCCCTCAAGAAGGGAAAAAAATCCTTGCAAAGGTGTTCTGATCTAATGTTGTGAGATTTCAGTGTTCCTGACCTTGGCTTGTGTTCAACCGTGTCTCTACTCTGTGTTCTAGTGTACAGAGGCTTCATGATGACCCCAGTTTTACCTGACCTTACCCTGTCCTTCATCTGTATCTTTACTGTGCCTGTTGAGGCCTTGACTCATGTCTGCTCAGGATAGTAAATAACTGCTCTTAGCTATAACAAAATAGAAGGGGTTAACAAAAAATATTTTATATCTATCTATCTATCTATCTATCTATCTCCTATCTATCTATCTATCTATCTATCTATCTATCTATCTATCATCTATCTATCTATCTATCTATCTATCTAATCAATGAAAATGGCAGCTATTTTGGAGTGCTGCCATTTTCATTGATTGAATATCTGTGGGACTCTGACTGGTTAGGGTCAAGGATAGCACCCATTGCAACCTCTCACCAGGACTGTGCTGCTGCTTTTTCGATTTTGTATCTATCTATCTATCTATCTCCTGTCTATCTATCTATCTATCTATCTATCTATCTATCTATCTATCTATCTATCTATCTATCATCTATTTCTCTGTCTGTCTCTCTTCATGTCTCTCACTTTGTCTCTGTCTGACTCTGTCCATCTTTCTCTCTCTGTCACTCCGACTCTCACTGTCTCTGCCTGTCACTCTGTCTGTCTCTGTCTCTCTATCTATCTGTCTCTCTCTCCATATTACCTCACAAATAAGCATCTTATACTCATTGGGGCACATTTACTTACCCGGTCCAGTCGCGATCCAGCGGCGGGTTCTCCGACACTGATTCGGGTCTGCCGGGATTCACTAAGGTCCGTGCGCCGATATTCACCAGGTGTCGCTGCTGCGCCGAGGTCCGCTGGAGTTCACCTGCTTTTTTCTGGTGTATGTGAGTGCTTGATCTTGCGACACAAATGGCTTTTTAAATTCTGCGGTTTTTTCGAATCCTTCGGGTTGTCCGGTGGCCATCCCCCGATTTCTGTCGCGCGAAAGTCGGCGCGATTGCGCCAAAAATCGATCGCGTGCGCCACAATCCCGTGAACTACAGCGCAAAGAGGAAATATTCGGGAAAAACCCGACGGATTCGCGGCTGCGGACCCTTAGTAAATGTGCCACATTGTCTATAGTAACCAATCAAAGCTCAGAGCTCATATAAATGACCTGTGGCAGAATAATAACCAATCATGGCTCAGCTTCCAACTTCCACAGCAGCAGCAGACAATGGCTCCTGTAGATGGTGGTTAATAAGTGGATTTTGGAAAGTGCAGGGTGAAAATTTAAGCTGAAAACCGAGTCTATGACGTTCCCTGAGTTACAGAGAACGGCTGTACAAAATTTGGTGATTGTAAACGACGGTGCAGATTCCTTTGGCGGACATACATACACACATACATACACACACACACATACACACATACATACATATACACACACATATATACTCAGCTTTATATACTAGATATGTAGTGTAGAGAAGCATCCATAATAACCTCCTACCCCAAACCAGATGTTGAAATGATTTCAGTTTCGACTGGAATGTACAATGACCACGTCGTAAAAGGGAAATGTCACATCACACCACAAGTCCAAAATAGAGGAGTAGCTTAGTAACATAGGATTTAATATGTGACCTCTGTATTCCCATTCATCCAAAACTATGTTCCAAAATTAATTTAGACCTTCAAATTAAGATTGTAACCCAAAATTCATCCAACATGCAATAAGCTTCAAGCAGTGTCAAGGGTGCCCCATTATAGTGTCCGATTCTGCTATTCAAGATTTGAGAAATTCACACGGCCTCCTAAAAAAGATTTTGGGGGCAAGTTTGAAAAAACACTGCAAATGAGTTTGCTCCTTCCCGAAAAATGACTGTTGGTATTTTATGACAGTCCTACATAGATTCTTGAAGATTGGGACCAGCAGGGACTGGGTAAGACTCTCCCCTTATTAGCAGCTTTGGTTGCCTCTATGTTATATATTTCTTTAAGTTTAATACATAGTGGGGGAGATGTATCGATCTGTCTACACCAGAAAACTGGAACAATTTGCACCTGAAATGCGTGCACCACGGTTATTGAAAGTTTTGGACCATTTTTATTCAGTTTCCGACTTGAAACGGCGGCATGTCTTCTGTAACTTGGGGTTGGGGCCACAACAGAAATTAGCCTCTGTATAATAAATTCAAGCCATGTATCAGAAAATTCGACCAAATAATAGGAGGTGCAAAGTACGGGTCTGAATACAACTTGGGACGATAGGAGGGGGAGGGATGAGCACTCTTCCCCCTTTCTTTCTCCATAGGCAGAAGAGTGGCCGACAAGGTCATGGTGCGGGGATGTACCAAGTGATCACCAGGCCGTGACTGGGAGCCCTAGAGGTCTATGGGGGCCGTCTGAATGAGGTCTTATACTGCACCAGATTTTTCATCTAGCATGGATTAATCAGGCGCAGCAGAGAACTGTCTACTTCTACTTGGCACTGGTCTATAGGGCGACACATGAATACATCTCCCCCATTAATTTTTTCATCTATACATCACTCCATCTCTGAATGTTTTCACACGCCAGACTCCGAGTTTTTCCCTATCTTGTTCTATTCTCCTCACAGTTTTTCGATGTAAATGCATTTTGATTAAATCTATTCAGCTAGTAAGTAATCCTCAGCAGTATGAAAAGGACCATGCCTGTTTTTTTTATCCACATTTTCCTAAAGTATTCGGCTAAGTATGTCATTAAAATACCTCCCGACACCTGCTCACTGCAGAAAAGTTGATTAGCAATTAAGACATTTCGCTAGCCATTAGCCACAGAAAAGGGTGTTGTGAATCAGAGCCGTGGCGTGGAAGATAAATGTTGCATCAAAGCCGTGTTTGGAGACCGCTCAATGAATCGGCAGTACACACAGGAGGAGAAGAAGAAAATCTCACGTCTACGAGTGCCGGTTCTACTCTCTACTTTAATCTCTCAGGATCTCCAGCTGTTTAAGTATTAATAATTTCAATAAAAGTGCTATTAAAATCTCCAAGAGCTTCTGAAGTTTCCAGGCCAAAGAATAGCAATTTGACAAACTGGCAGTGAATAAGGTTGGCAGACGTTGAGATGTTTTTGTAAGGCTTGATAAGAAGACATTTAATCTATAATCACTGGTTGGGTTCAAGACAGAAAACCATTACGTACTGGCAGGGTTCTGGATCAGTGAACCCTCTGGACCACCGCGGGAGATGGTACCAGCAGAGTCCCGGAATCGGAGTCTAAGTGGCTGGTCATTCCATGGGTGTGACTAGCCTTCGGTGGCTGCCAAGGATTAGGTGCCTTAACAGGAGGCAGTCTCATAGTCAAGCTCAAGTGGGCAGTTATGGCAGGCAGCAGAGATGCAGAAGTCAGAGTCCAAATCAGCAATGGGAGGTCCAGTCAGATGGGAATGGGAACACAGAAACGGACAGGAACATGGGAACAGGAACACGGGAACAGACTGGAACAGGAACGCAGAAATGGAATACAGGAACGCAGCAACACTGAAGCAGGTACAGGAATGCAGGAACACAGAGGGGCTTTCACTTCACAGGAAATAGCTGAAGATTCGGCAGGGAGTAATGGGAGTTGCCAGATTAAATAGCAATCCCGGAAGTGGCCAGCACCAATCACCGGTGCGCTGGCCCTTTAAATTGCCTAGTGTCAGTGTGCATGCACCCTAGGGTGTGGGGACGCACGCGGCCTAGGCTGGACAGGAGCAGGATCATGGGAAGGTAAGTGAGGGCCAGGGGGAGCTGTGCCGCCATGGAGAGGGGCACGGGTGTTCCTGCCATCCGAGGCATGGATCGCAAGGACACCCGGGACATGGATGTGAGATGGACACAACCAGGTCAAAGACAGATCTCAGGTCTTTCAAAGAACTGGTCGCCAAGATGGATTTTTGGTGGTGGCAAAACAAGGAGTTCTAAAGAGCAACCAAAGTTATTGAAAGATAGCTCCACATCATCTTTCCAGTTTCCTTATCAAGCCATCTTTAAGCCACCCATTTATGTTGAATTGGAGTATGTTAGTTGCTTTCCAGAACTAGATATTTTCATGTAATTTCCAACAATTCCCTAATCTATGGTTCTCAACAAAGCATGATGATCTTGCTAAGGACCGTGTCTTCTAAAAAAAGCTACAAGCTTGAAGGCATATGAGCTAGCCAGTTTACCAAGCGAAAACCAGGAGAAGGGGGCACATTTACTTACCTGGTCCAGTTGGGATCCGGCAGCGAGTTGTCCGGTGCTGATTCGGGGCTGCCAGCATTCACTAAAGTCGTGCGCCCGATATCCATCAGGTGTCGCTGCTGCGCCGAGGTCCGCCGGAGTTCACCTTCTTCGTCCCAGTGCATGTAAGTGCGTGTCTTGCGACACAAATTCTTTTTTAAATTCTGCATTTTTTCCGAATCCGTCAGGTTGTCCAACGACCGCGCCCCCCGATATCTGTTGCGTGAAAGCTGGCGCTGATGCATCAAAATCTGATCGTGTGCTCCAAAATCCCGGGACAATTCGGCGCAAATCGGACCCTTAGTAAATGAGCCCTACTGTACATTGATGGCTGTGGTTAAAGGTCTAGGTGTCATCCAACCAAAATCAACAATAGATGATCTTCTCTGGATGAAACATTCTTGATTGGAGTTTAAACTCGAGCTTTGAATGTCTCTGCTAAACTTCTCTGTGACTGGTTAGCCCTGCCCAAATACAGATACTTAACAATTTCTCAGAATATAATTGTATGATAGGTTTCAAATTTAGATTTGGCGTGCGGTCCAACTTTAATAGAGCAATTCTGCCCTTTTGAGAGTAATTTTCTATTCACCTCTATGGGACTGTTGGAGATAAGTGGTTCAGAAGTCTCAAATTGTGAACAGAACAAAGTCCAAAGAGCAGATCACTGCTCCATTCCTGTGGGGAACTTACTCACTCCATTCTCATAATTGCTGGGGTCCCAGTGTCAGATCATCTGAATAGACCACGGGTAGGGAACCTATGGCTCGGGAGCCAGATATGGCTCTTTAGTTGGCTGCATCTGGCTCTCAGACAGATCTTTAATAAATAGTGATGGCTTCTGTATGTGTCTTAGACTGATCACTGGACACAGGCAGCAATGTTACAGCTGCCTACGCCCTTTGTACGACCCAGGTGCCATCGCCGCCATCATCTAAGCCTGGGTCAAAGAGAAGAGCATGGGAGCGATGAGGAGCTGGCTGCAGGGAGGTGAATATTAATTTTTTTTTGGTGTGACAACCTATTTTCTGGGAAGCATGTGCTGTGGCTACTTATATACTGGTGGGAATGTGCTGCAGCTACCTATCTACTGGGGGGCACATGCTGTGGCTACCTATCTACTTGGGGGCATGTGCTGTGGCTACCTATCTACTGGGGGTATGTGCTGTGACTACCTATCTACGTGGAGGCATGTGCTGTGGCTACCTATATACAGGGATGCATGTGCTGTGGCTACCTATATACTGGGAGGCATGTGCTGTGGCTACCTATATACTGGGAGGCATGTGCTGTGGCTGTCTATATACTGGGGGTATGTGCAGGGGCTACCTATCTACTGGGAGGCATGTGCATAATGTATGGCTCTTATGGAATAACATTTTAAAATATGTAGCGTTCATGGCTCTCTCAATCAAAAAGGTATCAGACCTCTTGAATAGACGCTTATCTCCTATGCAGAGTGTTTTGAGCAGGAAAACTCTTTTACTTTTGAGCTTTAAAACCCATACACTGGATGATGCAGAAGGTTTCAGGTACTGTACCTGGGTACCTTTACTTTACAGTGGATGGACCTTCTGCTTCTGTCTCCATTCACTGTATAGGTTCCGGCACCTGGAGGGGGTTGGGACAACTGATCGAGACCCTACGAATCACTTTCTGATGATGACTTATTATGAGCATAGTTAATCAGTATAGAAAAGAAGAATCCCAAATAGACCCCATTTGGGATCAGAGGCTACAATCACACTGTTTAGAGTCTGTAGCTTAGGTTTTTAGGTTTAGAAGTCCTTTAAAATGGAAAATCAGTCCCCCACCTCAGGATGATCACTGTGACATCAGCAGCCAATTCATTCTCATGTCAGTATGAAGTATAGACTATAACAATAGAGGGCTCTGGGGTATACCTTCTACAGCAAAGAACGAAGAATAAGGAACTATTCTTCATCTTAGGGAGGCATAATGAGGCATATATGAAGGAAGCAACTAGCTATATAATCACTTGTGTCTGCAATGAAGGCATATCATAGTGGTACATATATATTATATACCAGCTCTTCCATAAGATATATTTATTACACAGCCAATAAAGTAGAGATGATAGATTAAGATCTTAAAGATTAAAAAAAATCACAATAAATGAAACATGCAAAGTTAATGTACCTGATATTCTCCATTTTATTATTCTAAATGGAAATCTCCCACCAGGATCAAGGATTGTAAACCAAGTACAGATGCTGGAGTATGTCCCCTCTCTCAAATTTCCCAAAAAAAGTTTTAAAAATTAAGCAAATGAGCTCGAGAGGCTCAGGGTTCAATTAACAGAAACAGAGCCTGGAGCCCCTCAGACTCATTTGCATAATTTTTAAAGCTAAAACAAAAGATTCTACCAATGGGGGCACACACCAGCATGTAAGTGTATAATAATACCCTGCCTCTGTGGCGCCACCAGATTCATCAGGATGGCTGCATGTTATAGTGAGTGCACAGGCAAGGGGCAGGAACATCCTGTGCCAGCCCACTTTTCCGCCAGCCGTGCCCCCTTCACGCCTCTCCACACCCACATGAAGTGGAGGTAGGGGTCACAGGGGAGAAAAATTGCAATGTCTGACTGTTTTCAAAGCATTGTGGTTATTTCAAGGTTTACATGCCAAGAAACTGCTGTAAAATCTCCTCCCATTTGTCAATGTGTACAGGAGGTTTCCTGGAAAATCCAAAAATTTATAATGTAAAAATCAGTTTATGTGGACAGAACTGGTACTTTCCATTGTCATCCTTACCCAATACTCCTCCTTACCCATTTTGCTCTTAAAAAAACAGGGGTAACAGAGGGCAGGAAAAAAGGGAATTATTTTATCTTCACACTAAAGTATATACATTGTTTAAGTAAACTATAACCCCTCAAAAAGTCTACAGTCTTGTAATCATAACTTCTATTCCCAGGGACTGACTGCTTCCAGTTTAGCCAAAAACAAAAAGTGAAAGTTCCCAAAAATCCAAATAAACAAATTTGCAACGTTTCTTTCAGCCGGTTCTTGAGAGCCAAACATTGAGATTAATGGATTGTGCGCTATTGTTCAATTAACAAACAATGTAACAGCCTAAACAAAGGATGATTAATTATCGAGAGTGACCTTGACGGATGTGTGAAGGTCGTCAGCTGCATGAATGGAGAATAATCCGCATTGAGAGAGCGTCCTGAACCCACGTTTCACACGGCCGTCCCTGCGAACATTGTACACATTTCATACATACGTGTTTATTGGTGATGCCGGGCCCCATGTCCGCAGGCATTATTCAATTTATGGATCTTTTGAAGCAATCCCAGTGTAGGTTCTAGGTGGCTGAAAACATCACTTAGAGGACAACAAAGGTTCCTTTCATCGGCCATCAATGACACACTGTAAGTCAAATACATCTAAAGTTTTCGGACAGGGGATCTCATTGTGGATGAAAAACGAGCTCAATGAAAAAAAAAAAAGGGCCGGTGCTTGTCGTACAAGCTCAAGTAGGCAAACAGAAAGGTAGCAGGGACAAAGTGGTATTGAAGAGAGGTGTTATAGGAACCGTCAATGGGGCTGTGCCATCGCTGTGTGGGAAAACTGCAAAAATGGAGCTTTGTCTTCTCATGGAAGGATAACATTGTCCCGGTAATTCCTGAAGTCATTTATGGGAATTTCACATGCAGATTGCTCAAAATGAACTGGAGAGTGAATTTAATAATCTCTTTATGTGACTTTTTTTGTCTACTTTTGTACATATTAGACTTGATGATAGATGTTATGTTGGCCTAATCTTGTAGTATGGAAGAATTCAGCTTTGAACTGGTGGTAATTTCACTTTCTGGAGGTTGTGGATATGATTTATCACCTACTAGGTTTGGGTTTGGCTTTGGTATAGAGTTGTCTATGTGATTTTCACCCTTTAGGACCTATACGGGGATCTGGACTTCACTGTGGGACTCTTGAAATGTTTCCGAAGTAGGTGACCACTGACCTAGTGATAATGGTTTAGGGATTAGCATTAGGGATCAGATAACAGAGTTGTCGGGTACTGACTATAGTCAGGGTGGTAGGTTTTGACAAATTCCACGGCAGATGGAATCTGGTTAATCAACAGGCCAAGGATGATTACCGGATGTGGAGTCAATAAACCGAAATCGGAAAGAAAGTAATAAGTTATAAAAAGTTGTTTGGCAAAAATTCCGGTTGTCTCCAGTGTGATCATCGGCCTGCCACTAACAGGCCTTCCTTTCACCACCGGCCCAGGTATCTGTTACCACACACACACCTGTAGTGCTCCTCATCTAAATTGCAGCCCAGACTTTTCTTGCTTCTTCCACCTGGTGCTCACCCCATTGAAGGCTTTTTCCTGTGGACCAAGCCACCGTGACATATCCTGGTGCTAGACCTCAACTACAGCCAGCCACTCTGGTCCCTTGGAATCCATCTGTCCCCACACTTCCGTCAGGCCTTTTGGGCATGTGCCCCAGAAAAGTGGGTCTACATGCTAGCCCTCTAAGAAGCAGCAAGAGCCAGTATGTGCAACCTACAAAAGGAAAAGAGGAGCATAGCAACAGGTAGTTTGGGAGCCAGGAGGCGGAGGAGATGTATAATAAGAAAATTCAAACCATAAAGGGAGTGTAACTACAAATCCAATAACTTTGAGATACACATTTGTGTTAGCGAGACCGTATCTTCCTGCACTTCCCACAGCTTGAGCAAAGAAAGCATTGGTGGCACAGGGCAGAAGTATGAGGCTTATGCGGGAGAGGGGTCTGGGCTTGAGACCCCCTGGCAGTGCCTATGATACTATAGGGACTGTATGATCTGCATCTATTGGATATGTCAAGGAAAGGATGAATGATCACTCTTGTTAAATAAGTCAAACAGAAGTCAAAATTGTTGTCCTTTCCCCCGACAATAGCCTGGTAAAGATCTACCTATTTATGTACATACTGTACTGTAGCGTATATGAATTAATATGGATTCTGCAAGAAAATTTTTTATAAAAACACGACATGGATAAACTTGTCCAACCCCGGTGGACAGAACATGTATATTTGTAACCTGGAGAGTCTTGTCCAACCCTGGTGGACAGGACATGTATAAATGTCACCTGGGAAAACTTGTCCAACCCTGGTGGACAGGACATGTATAGGTGTCTCCTGGAGAAACTTGTCCAACCCTGGTGGACAGGACATGTATACATGTCACCTGGTGAAACTTGTGCAACCTTGGTGGACAGGACATGCATAGGTGTCACCTGGAGAAACTTGTCCAACCCTGGTGGACAGGACATGTATACATGTCACCTGGTGAAACTTGTCCAACTCTGGTGGACAGGACATGTATATGTGTCACCTGGGGAAACTTGTCCAACCCTGGTGGACAGGACATGTATAGGTGTCACCTGGTGAAACTTGTCCAACCCTGGTGGACAGGACATGTATATGTGTCACCTGGGGAAACTTGTCCAACCCTGGTGGACAGGACATGTATATGTGTCACCTGGGGAAACTTGTCCATTCCCGGTGGACAGGACATGTATAGGTGTCACCTGGGGAAACTTGTCCAACCCTGGTGGATAGGACATGTATATGTGTAACCTGAAGAAACTTGTCCAACACTGGTAGACAGGACATGTATATGGGTCACCCAGAGAAACTTGTCCAACCCTGTTGGACAGGACATGTATATGGGTCACCTGCAGAAACACGCCCAACCCTGGTGGACAGGACATGTATATGTGTCACCTGGGGAAACTTGTCCAATCCCGGTAGATAGGACATGTATGTGTGTCACCTGGGGAAACTTGTCCAACCCTGGTGGATAGGACATGTATATGTGTAACCTGAAGAAACTTGTCCAACCCTATTGGACAGGACATGTATATGGGTCACCTGGAGAAACACGCCCAACCCTGGTGGACAGGACATGTATATGGGTCACCTGGAGAAACACGCCCAACCCTGGTGGACAGGACATGTATATGTGTCACCTGGGGAAACTTGTCCAATCCCGGTAGATAGGACATGTATGTGTGTCACCTGGGGAAACTTGTCTAACCCTGGTGGATAGGACAAGTATATGGGTCAGCCAGAAAAACTGGTCCAATCCCGGTAGATAGGACATGTATATGGGTCACCTGGAGAAACTTGTCCAACCCTGGTAGACAGGACATGTATATGGGTCACCCAGAGAAACTTGTCCAACCCTGTTGGACAGGACATGTATATGGGTCACCTGCAGAAACACGCCCAACCCTGGTGGACAGGACATGTATATGTGTCACCTGGGGAAACTTGTCCAATCCCGGTAGATAGGACATGTATGTGTGTCACCTGGGGAAACTTGTCTAACCCTGGTGGATAGGACAAGTATATGGGTCAGCCAGAGAAACTGGTCCAATCCTGGTAGACAGGACATGTATATGGGTCACCCAGAGAAACTTGTCCAACCCTGGTAGACAGGACATGTATATGGGTCACCCAGAGAAACTTGTCCAACCCTTGTGGAAAAGACATGTATATGTGTCACCTTTTGTAGCACAATATAAAACCCAGTACAATGGACCCATTCATGTCATTGAGCTATGTCAACTTTCATGGAAACAGCCGTCTCTATCCTCTGGTTCATTACGATAAAACATTTCCAGTATCAGGACTAAAAAGCAGAGAAAATGATAAGACACAAATAACACTCTATCACATTTCCTGAATCGGAGGAGAACCATATGTTTTCCATACTAATGGCCTGATCTCGCACATAAAAGCTGAAGTTTGTTCCATTGTCATGAGATACGCTGGATAAAAAGACATTTTGTGTTTCCCTAATTAAGGCACAACATGAATAAAGCCAAAAATACTGAAAATCTTTCCCAACTTGTTCCTTAAAACTCACATCACAAATATGACGAATGACACATCTATGAATTAGTGCAAAGACGTCTTTGTTGCTGATGAATTATTCATTAGTTCAGAAAGTTCCTTCTAATTAGGAAGTTTTTAAGAGAATTTATTCCTGGTCGCTAAATCAGGGGTTTCCATCCGGCATTTTTCAACCCCTATGTGGTCTGGTAACTACAGGCCCTGTCCTAGGAAATCTTTCCACCACATGTCTTCTGTTAAAGACTACGTACAACTTTGCCAACTTTTTTTATTTCTTTCTTTTCCTTATTTGTATTTATGAAAAGTCTAAAATTTCCCCTATATGTTCCCTTTAAATTGTATTGGGATCATGAGGATATTGGGGCAAATTTACTTACCTGGTCCAGTCGCGATCCCCGATTCGGACGATCCGACGAGGATGAAGTCCGGCGTGATTCATGAAGATCGTGCGCCTGAGTCCGTTGCTTCTGTGCCAAGGTCCGCCGGAGTTCACCTTCTTCTTCCCGGTGCTTGTAAGTGCGTGTCTTGCAACACAAGACCCTTAGTAAATGAGCCCCATTGTATTGACCTCTTGATCTCTAGGGTCCTATGCAATTGCATGGGTTGTTTTATGGGTAAATTCTATCCGGTTGGGTGACCACTGCTGATGGCAGAGAAAGTCAACTGGCCAAGAACCAGTGGTAAGAGTTCTCCTTAAGGAGTCTGACAATTCAGGCTCCCGTGTAGGCGTGTGGACACCTAATATCCATGGATGTGCCACTTGGAGATTCTGTAAAAAAATATACAAATAAGTTTTCCAGGATGGGAGGAAAACCACGCCTCTTTTAGATACTTTGTAGGGCAGCTCCCTTGACATCAAGCATGACCTACAAGAGGCCTTATGACACAATGAAGGATTTTCCCGAATAGCCAATCCGGCAAATTGACACCCCTAACAACAAGCCATGGCTATGGTTGGCCAGTGCTGTTCTGCAGGACGTACCCGAAACCGAACAAAAACTTTGGTTCCCCTCATCTCTAGTAGTAATTTCTTTCCAACCCCATAAACTGACAGATGGGACACCACAAAGAAAAATAGAAGGATGACTGTGATCGTGTAACATGCGACACGTTATGTGTTCTTCAAATTGTTCGCTAACTTTTTTTTAACTTTTGAAAATTGTGATTTTTGATTTAAGTTTTCTGCTTTTTTTTCCAAAGAGAGAAGAAAAAATGAAATGTAACATGTAAGAGGAAAGCCTAGTGCGTCACACAGTCCCGCTACTAAAATAACATAAACTGAGGGTCTTTGTGCCTCTGTCATGATGCTCAAAGAGACTCTGTAGCCTGTAAATTACAGATGTTTTTTTGTAATGTAAAATGTAATATCTGGCCCCGTCAGGCCTCGCCTGTGTTACAGATGACTACTGTCCCTTGTATTTCAGGTATATCAATGAAACAGTTGTTTGCTGCGTGATATGCGCTGTGGGCCCATAAAAGACCAGTAGTATTTCAATGGGTCATAGAAATTTCAGAAAGTGAGTGTGTACACAGGTATATTCCTGCGGGAAAATGCTGATTTAGTCACAGAAAATTAAATCTATCACAAGCTCCTAAATGCAGCTCGTAAATCTCCGGCGCTCGGAATATAGTGGGATTTATATTCTGAAACATTGCTAGTTAGTACTGAAAAGATGTCATGATTCGACTTCCTGAATCTGCGTTCAGGGACTAGAACCCCCCCCCCCACTCCAAGGGCTGGCTAGTTATTTTTTTTCCACATGAATTTTGGAATTTTGAGTTTTTCTACGTTTCGTTCAGACCTTTAAAAAAGTGTAAGAAAAATGTTCAAAAATGTTCGAAATTCCTTTAATCTAACACTGTTATTATCCCTTTCAGTCAAATGTTGTAAGTTATGTTCTGCCCTGCCATAATGTCTACAGGACCTTATGGATCGGTGGTTTAATGTCCCGAATCACCCTGTTTGATTCTTAAAGGTGTTTTCCATGAAACAAATTAAGCTCTATTAGAATAGGGCCTAACTTGCTGATCGGTGGTGGTCTCAGGGATAAGACACCATGGATCACGAGAACAGGGGTCTGATGAGGTTCGATGGAGTCTGAGAGACCTCTGTCGGACACCTCAACACCCCCTGAGATGAGCGGGGCACAGAGCCACCTATGTCCGTTCTGCTTTATTCATCTCTATGGAGCTTACAGACATTAATCCATTGGACCCCCCGTTCTCGTCATTTGTGGAGGTCTCAGTGATGAGACCCCCATGATCAGCAAGTTACGCCTTATCCTGTTGATAGGGCCTAGCTTGTTTCATGGAAAAACCCCTTTAAGGTCAATTTAAGACACTAAACCACCGATCTGCCAGAGCAGAACAGAACTTCAAACTTCTTCGACTTAGACATTATTTAGAAAAAAAATATATACTCACCTACTCTACTTGTTCCCAAGCTGCCTGCGCAGTACAGCAAGTGAAGCCGGTGTATTACACCCCTTAGGTACGGCGCTTGCGCAATGAAGCCAGGATTGTGTCCAGGATTCACCTTCAGTTTGATGTGCCCCATCTAGATAAGTAGTCCACAAGGACCTGTGGTTGGTTTAGGGTCCCAAATCAACCTGACAGGTCTTCTTTAAAGATAAAGCTTTACATATCATAATAATATTTACTTTTTTTTTTTAACATGATGGGATCCAGTTGATCCAGATTAAATGGCTCGCAAGCCAGATGTGGCTCTTTTGATGGCGGCATCTGGCCATAAGATCTAGGATTGGTGGGGCCGGTGGAAAAATAAAAAAACATGTACTCACCTTTCCAAAGCTCTCTTGCAGCTCCGCTACCTGATGCAGTCCGGCTGTGACAGCTCTGTGCGCGCAAGCGTCGCAGAGACTATGATGATGTCAGCAAGCTGTCACCGCTGGCCGGACTGCTTCAAGTAGTGGAGCTGCGGGGGAGTGTGGTAAAGGTGAGTAAATGTTTTTTATTTGTATGTATCGGGGTGGGGGACTGGCTGTATACAAGGCAGGGGTTGGCTGTATACAGGGGGGCAGAATGGCTGTATACAGGGGAGGGGCTGGCTGTATACAGGGGGTCAGAATGGCTGTATATAGGGGAGAGGCTGACTGTATACAGGTGGAAGAATGGCTGTATACAGGGGAGGGGCTGGCTGGCTGTATACAGGGGAGGGGCTGGCTGGCTGTATACAGGGGGGGGGTGGCTGGCTGTATACAAGGGAGGTGATAAATCTGATAAATCTCCCCCCATGCCTTGTTGTTATCCCTCACTATTAACCCTCCTACCTGCTTTTCAAAACTTTATTAACATTCACAAATATTAACCCATTATTAACACCTATTAGAAAAACCACCAATATCTTTGCAGAGAAGATGATTAGTCAAGGATTGTATGAAGAAGAGGGGTTCCTTATCCTGCACAATGTACCCCGACCACCCCTGAGTGTATACTCTTTAATCCATGTATATAGGTGCACTGGCAGTTATTGTGGATCCGGCCTACAAGACATAGTCACGAAACACGTCTGGATTAACCCACTTTTAATCGCTCTGACAAATATCCCTTATTTGCTGAGTTACCAGAGGCAGGAATTAAGGACATTCCTGAAGGTTTACAATTTAGCATGTTCCTGCGCCCCTCTTATAGAATGGCAGTAATCCTTCTGGTACACTAAGATCAACTCTCACTATTTCTTCCAGCATCTAATATGGCCTAAGAGAGCTGGAGCACTTATGAAGAGCTTCATTGAACGTGCACCTGCCACCTACACTGTGGTGGACAATACAGCATACATCTTGGTGATTTCTTTTGATTTTCAAATAATTTTTTTTTTTTACAAAAAAGCCATAAATTGTGGTCTCTTTCACCCAACTACGGGCTGTGGAGCCCCCCCCCCCCCCCTACCTCCTCACAGCTCCTCTGGCTTGTAAAATCAGCCCCATGTTACAGCCCCGAGCTCCATATCACTTCAACTGGGTTTGAAAATTCTGCACATGCGCGGTACATTAGCCGTTCTGGTGCCGGGCAGCTCATCATCGCCAACTTCCAGTGGAGAACTGCGCATGCAAGTATTATTTGCAGTATTGGCTGTCTCTTATTTGCAGCTGGAACTGCATAGAATAATATGCGCAGAATTTGCAAACCAAGTTGTAGTGACATGGAGCTGGGGTCTGTGACAAAGGGCATGCAGTAGTGATGGGAATTACAGCTCTTCTTAGCGAGCTGGGTCATTAGGCTCCGCTCACTAAGAAGAGCCGGCTCTTCTAGCTCCTGAACGGCTTCCTATTAAATGTATAGTAGGGAGCCGCAAGCCAATCAGTCACCCCACACCACTCCCCTTTTAACCCGATAGCAAGCCCGTGAGGGGCGGGGTTAAGTGAGCCGGCTCCCGTTTGCTCCCGTTCTCTTAGAGCTGGCTCGTTCGCGAACAACACATCACTAGCATGCAGGTGGATTTTACCAGCCAGAGCGGTCGTAAGGAGTGTTACTGGTGGTCTTCCTCCTCCTTGACTGGAAACCAGAAGAAAATGATGGGTACTTTTTTGTGCTGAAGCGCCAACACTGTGAAGCCACACTGGCACCATTGCACCACCTATATGGTATTGTTTGAGGTTTATTGTGGGGCTTGGAAATGACATGTTCCCTTTATTTATGACCAATGTATCAAGAATTTGGTTTTATTGGTGGTTTTCCTTTGCGGCTCTGTAGCATAGGATAAGGTCACACCAGGGTCTTCAAGGCTGAGGTGGTACCAAAAGTTTCTCTATCCCATGTGAGATCAATCTTGGAATTGACGCATACTAGTTGTAGGGAACTATTTCAGACTTTTTTTTGGAATTGCCTGTGGAGTTAAGCATTAGATTTTACAATTGGGGACACCCAGAACACTAAGGTCATTGGAGCCCCTCAGAGAAATAGCAGAGACAAAGTTTAGTAAAGACATAAAAATGAAGATTGTTCAACAGCTCTGTAATTCTTGAACAACTCTGGTAAATTTCCAGTAAACAAAAATGTAAAAAAAAAAACCAAAAAACTAAAAAACGATCAATTACAAAATAGGAAACACTCCCCACCCTCTTACTGTACGTAAGAAAGTCACATATGTAGAGGTCTCTATTGACTGGTTCCTATTGTTCCTCCCAACAAGCAGCTATTGAGTTGAACATCTGCCCTTCTCCGCTGCCGCAAGAAACGTCTGAAATCCCAAGCTGTTCCTTCTCCCAGGTAATAAATCACAAGTCCAATATTTATGAATTCGTAAACATTCTGAATTACAGTCTTGTTGTTTTACATTATTCTGAAAAGTATCATTATGGATGTAAAAACAGGGGATGTCAGGCTGATGAATGTCTCCGGTAACCGCACGCCGGGCTGCCACTGAGCAGGGATGTTTGGTGGCGGCCTCTTAGTAGCGCAACGCTCAGAGATTAGTAATTAGCGTCGTGGGGACGTTCAGGGGGGATTTCTAAGTTAGGGAAAGCATGGAAAAAAGAGGAAGGGGAGGATAATGTCACAGCCTTATGTGTGCTCTATGGTAGTCCTTAAAAAAACTAGTTTTTTTCTGCCAGTAGTAAAATAAATATGACATGTAAAGGATAACATAACTTCTCCTATACACAATGTACAATAAAATAACAAATTATTATTAAAATGGGATCTAGATGCTGTTGTTTAGATAACAAGGTTATGTAGTGCCCCCCCTTTAAATTGGTTTTGTGAGCTTGCTGAAAAAACAATATTGTAGGCTGGGGTAGGGGGAGAATGTAAAAATAATATATACTGGCTCTCGATTCGTATTCTGTCTATGCTCCTGGCTTAACCATCAGTGCTGAGGATCCCAAGACTGGGGAAGCCAAAAACTGGTTTCGGTGAATGATCGGTGACTGAGGTCAGTGATTGGCTGCAGTGGTCACAAGATCCTTAGCACTTCTGTTCTGGCCAAGAGACGCAATGGACATGTTCTCCAGAATAGCATGAGTAGGATTTTGTTTTATTCTCCTGCAGGCCCAGGAGCCCTAGAAGGTCCATAAAGTTTTTCTTCCTTCTATGAGGAGACTGGTAACATAACTATTTATCGTTAGGTGGGGCTTTTCACAGATTTTGCATCGGGGTCAAGCAACTTTAAGTTACTTCTTTGTCTGAACCCAACGATTTTGACGGGATTGGGCAACTGTCCACTGTGTATGGAGTTGTCTTGTCTCCATCGGGAGATGGGAAAGAAATATTTGTTGTGTAACAATAAATTTTAATTTCCAAATCCTTTTGTGTCTAGGGATTACCAACAAATGCCGGATGTGTCTGGTAGTGTCTCGGTGAACACACGAGGAAGGGAATAGGGAAGGGTATTAGGCCTCTAACCCCAAGGCGTACGGACAATCCAAGGCAAGCAGATAATGAAGACGAACAAAGATAATGCCTTTGCCTCTCAGGTTGTAATTGCTGAGACTAGAACTTGCCGATAGCTATTATTTTCATATATTCAATAGTACATTTTCCAGAATGACAGGTACATCTGTTCTAAAGTATCTCAGACGGCATAATAATTGTACCTCCGTGATAGCAAGATGTGTGAGGTATCATTATACCTGTGAATCTCAGACCATTAGTCAGATTGAATACTAGGATAGCCATTAGATGACAGGGTGTCAGGGCATGACATCACAATAATAGGCTTTTTATGTGAACATTTGTAACACATTATTATTAGAAAAGAGTAAAACCAGAGGTACAAGAATTTCAAGACATTGATATCGATTTGCATGTCTAGCATAATATTGTACGCACCATAATATTGTACGAGAAATTGAGGCCCTGTTCACATCTACATTGTTACTTTCTACATTGCATTATGGCTTCCATTTACAATGTAGCATCAATGGTCTACTGCATTTTTCCTAGGATATACAACGCTGGCCCTCGACTTGGTCTTGACTTTCCATAAAAACCTCATGGGGCTGGGGCGGGGGTAAGGAACACAAAACACCCTACATACCCTGCTCTGGTTCCTGCTTTACTTCAGTACTTCCGGTTTTAATGCCTCAAAGCAGGGGATAACACGGGAGGTAAAGTTCTCTTAAAAAGGGGAAGTGAAGTCCTGGGGTCCGAGGAGATCACTCAATGGATGAAGTAGGTCCTGAGACCCTATAAATCTTCCAGGCCAGACACAGTCACATAAACCAGAAATAATGGAGTGACCAGGAATAGGGAGTTAAAGAAGGGTATGTCTTTTTTTCCCAACCTAGGTATTCCATGACAAAGCCCTTTAATTCAGGTATCTGCATAGCATCCATCAAAAACTGGGATAAAGATCTAGAAAGGATCAAAGGATCAAAGCAAGATGGTTATATAATCTCTAAATATCACTGTTATTCCATCATATTAGGGACTGTCTAAACAGGCCCAAAGGGCATCTCAGATTATATGAGCTTGGAAGCACAACCCTACACTTTCCAATAATATAATTAGCATATTGCCCTCCCCAGCCCACGGTAGAGGGATGGACCAGGAAGCAGTCAAGACCCACCACCAGCAACAATCTGTGAACTCTTTTGAAAAAGCCTTCTTCTATATGGTACAGTAGTCCGTAGAAAGATTGAAGCCTAAGGTGGGTCAAGTATGGCTTAAGACAACAAGATCTAAGGACAAATGACTACAACTGGCCTCACTATGGGGATCTCAAAGACCAGCAAGGTCCAACCTGCCACAGCCATACCTAAAGTCCCATGTAGAGTATATCCCACACCCAGCAGCCCCGTATATAATATGATGCTTATACTTGACCTACTATCAGTAAGTTACAAAAAGTTCTGCTCATCTGCCCCATCTTAACAGAGAAAAAAAGAGATGTAGATATTTTGCTAATTTATTAAACAAGAAAACTGAAATATCACATGGTCATAAGTATTCAGACCCTTTCCTCAGTATTGAGTAGAAGCACCTGTTGAGCTAGTACAGCCAGGAGTCTTCTTGGGAAGATGCAACAGGTTTTTTGCACCTGGAATTAAGGATCTTCTGTGATTCTTCCTTGCAGACCCTCTCCAGTTCCCTCAGGATGGATGGTGGAAGCCATTGTCAAGTCTCTCCAGAGCCTTCAATTGGGTTTAGGTCCGGGCTCTGGCTGGGCTAGTCAGGAATGGTCACAGAGATGTTCTGAAGCCTCGGCTTTGTTATTTTAGCTGTGAGCTTAGGGTCTTTGTCTTGTTGGAAGGTTTAGAGCTCTGAAAGAGCTTTTCATCCAGGAGCTGCTGCTACCACCATGCTTCACTGTTGGGATTGTATTTGTCAGACGATGAGCAGTGTCTGGTTCTTTGTCTCATCAGACCAGAGAATCTTATTTCTCATAGTCTTCATTAGTTTCCATTGGCACACTCTGCCATAAAGCCCCCGACTGCTGGAGGCTGCAGTGATAATTGACTTTGTGGAACTTTCTCCAATCACCCTACTGCATCTCTAGAGCTCAGCTGCAGTGATCTTGGGGTTCTTCTTTACCTCTTTCACCAAAGCTCTCCTCTCACGATTGCTTAATTTGGCTGGACAGACAGGATGAGTAAGAATTGGGGTCATCCCAAACTTCTTTCCATTATGGAGGCCACTGTGCTCTTAGGAACCTTGAATGCTGCAGATCTGTGCCTTGTCTCTGAGCTACTTGGGCTGTTCTTTAGACCTCATGATTCTCATTTGACATGCACTGTGAGCTGTGAGGTTTTATATAGACAGGCATGTGCATCTCCTCATCAAATCTAATCAGTTAAATTAAATATAGGTGGACTCCAATGAAGGAGTAGAAGGAGGATCAGAAGGAAATGGACAGCATGTGGATTAAATATGAGTGTCACAGCAAAGGCTCTGAATACTTATGACCTTGTGATATTTCAGATTTTCTTGTGCAATAAATTAGCAGAAATATCTACATTTCTGTTGTTTTCTGTCATTATGGGACAGAGTGCACATTAGTGGGCAAACCAAAGAACTTTTTTGATCTTACCAATTGACTGCAATGAAACAAGGAGTGACAAATTTAAAGAGGTCTGAATATTTTCCATACCCACCTTTGCTTTTTCCCTTTGGCACATTAGTGTAAAAGCAATAAATTACTTATGCCAGAAATTATTCTTACATTTTGAGATGTGGGAATGTCTCCTTGCCGGACAGGAGAAAAAGATTACGTGCAGAGTTTTCTCTGACCAGTGCACAAGATGAACAAAAATGTCATCACTTATATCCAACTGAGGCTAAAAACAACGGAGGCAACGCTGTGCAAAATAACTCAGATAATCATATCCATAGCCCCATCCAAAGAGTCTGGAGGCTGCCATACACATAGATATCTTTGGACAACTGTACTCCTATAACTTTTGGTCTTCTGTTATTTTGTCTACAATTTTAAGGATATTTTAACATTTTCAGTTTTTTACTCAATTAGTGTTGTGTCGTCTTTGTGTTTCCAAGCTGATGAAGAATTTTCTCCTCATTCCTACCTTGGCCCCCCCACTTTTCTTGGCAACCCTTTCCAAAGTGACAGTCCCAGGACCTCACTTGAACCTAAATGTGCCCGAACGTTAATCTGGATTCTGAAGTGTTTTAGAGCAAACAGTGTCTTAGTCAGAACAAGGCCTTTCTCTGTACATTTAATTTTCTCTCCTTCACCCGTGCAAACATAGATGACATTTTTATACACAATGGCCCAACACAAAAAAAAACTAGAAAAGCCTTTTCGGGAGGGATTTCTTATGAAGCTATTCTTCCACATCGGAGCTCATCTCAAGCCGTGTTGTAAATACATAATCATCTGCCAAATACCAGATTAGACTCTGCCCGATGGTGACAAAGACGTTCGTAGAGAAATCCACAGAATGTGCCGGGAAATATTTGGAATTAATGAAAAGCTGTCAACGATTTCTAGCAGAGATTTGCAAGCCGTACTATTTTCATCTGCCCCCTCCACCGACCCGATCTCTTTTTGGTCGCAGTAAGCAGTAGGACTCGAGTGCTTAACACGCTGGGAGACTTGATGTCTGAAACTTTTGAGGTTGAAGTGGTTCTGGGAATTTGGTAATAGGGATTGAAGTGGCTGCTCTGTTTGTCTACATTGTGATCCCTTCTCGTCTTTATTTCCAGCATCTGGCTCTCTTGTCATTCCATAGATGCTGACAAATCATGTAGAAGAGACACAAAATATAGGAATACCTGCAGCCGTGAATACTTTTTTGTATGAATTTTTTTTTTTGTGTGTGTATTATGTGAAACTAATTGGGAGTGAATGATGGACGCGCTCTCGGTCTCAATAACTTTAAAGTGGAAATTACTTTAGGCAACTTCAGGGTTGGTGGAAAGGGTTTCCATCAATGGGTTTTGAAGGACATTAGACAACATGAAGAATTTTATGTTAGGAATTTAAGGTTTACTGATAGCAATAGTTAAAGGAAACCTACCACCACGGATTTACCTATTAAGGAACATCCGGTGGTAGGTGCCTCTATTGTACGTGAGGATAGCCCTTTTAAGGGCTAATCCTCACGTCCCCTGTATCTTTTAATAACTATTATTGCTTCAGTATGCTAATTTTCTAAAGAGGCTACAGGGGCAGAACACAGGCCCGTGGCTGCATGGTCACTGCTCCGAAGCCGGAGCTACTGCGCATGCGCAGAACTCCGGCTTTGCAGATGAGGACGCACAGCTCCTGTTAGCTGCGTGCCAAAGATATCTGGTAGGAGGATCAAAAAGGCTGCTGGGGGGTGGAGCTGCCACGCCGTGTAGCCTCAGCTCTGACTACTTCATGCCCCAGTAGCCTCTTTAAAAAATTTTCATATTAGGGCAATAAAAGTTATAAAAAGATACAGGGGACGTAAGGATTAGCCCTTAAAAGGGTTATCCTCACGTACAATAGAGGCACCTACTACCCGATCTACCTTAATAGGTAGATACATGGTGGTAGGTTTCCTTTAATTATTATTATTCCTTGTGGTTCGAGTTTAGGCGAGGAAAGTGCAACCTATTTACTTTTTAGGATTAATAAAACCCAAGAAAAACTAAGCATAGTTTTAAGCTATCTCAGATACTCATATAGCTTTCAAAAAGTTGCATTAGAAAATGGATATTTTGGGGGGTTGGTCTACAGAAGTGGTCTATAGGAAAGGTTTTATTGTACAGGCAGGGTTATGTACAAAATAGGTTCTGTAGGTTTGTACTTAAGTTGAATTTGTATGTAAGTCAGAACAGGTTTATTTTATAAATGCAACTCCAGACAAAATTTTTTCATCCCAGTTTTTTAATAATTTTGAGATATCATGGGAACAAGGATTAACAATAAAGCTTCATTACAGACACCTTTGATATCTCTTCTGTTGACGATTATAGCTTGGGGCTAAAGTTCAGTAAATAACCAGCATCCAGAGAGCTCTACCAGAGGTCACAGGGGTAAACAGAGGTCTGTTTGTAAGAAGGGGTTGTCTCTAAGTCGGCGGGGACTGCTTGTATTCTATATCAATAACAATTCTAGAGATTTTTGACCCCTTCTAGAAATATGGGTGGCACAGTGGCTGAGTGAGTAGCACTTCTGCCTTGCAGCACTGGGGTCCTGGGTTCCAATCCCACCTAGGTCAAAATCTGCAAAGAGTTTGTATGTTCTCTCTGTGTTTGCGGGGGGGTAGGTTGTTTAGATTGTGAGCCCCATGGGGACAGGGACCAATTTGACATGCTTTGTGCAGCGCTGCATAATCTGTGTGCGCTATATATATAAAGAATTATTATTAAATACGTGAACAGTTCTCCTCTTGTTTCTTACTGCCATATGGACCCAAGATTTTTACTTACACATACAGCTTCTGCCTTTTGTCATGGTTAGATGAGGGTGACTTCACAGTAAGTGGTGGACCAGCTCTCCTTCTCACTGGGCTTGGATTACACGAGCACAGATCGCCCGGCTGTACGGGGTATATTTCCGGAAAAAAGGCTTGATCCAGGTCAATTATCTAGTGGATTCCAACTGTATTTATCTATTAATGATACATCCAGTAGTTACAAAGTACACAGCGCGGTTGGCTGCACTGACTGTAACTACTGGATGTATCATTAAAGCGTAAATACAGTTGTAAGTCACTGGATAATTGAGCTGGATCGTGCCTTTTTCTTGGATTAGAGTAACCCATAGAAATTGTTTGCAATAATCTCTGCAACTGTTAAAATGATCTAAATAGAACATTCAAAAATTCAGATGCTTTTTACAAAATAACATAATTAATAAATTCTCATATATCCTGGGCCTAAGGCGGCACTTACTGGGGGGCGGTTCTGACAACTCCTGTTTTCTGTTCATTTCCTCCATTAACCAGAATGAAATAATCTAGTTATGGTGGCTTAGTGGTTAGCATTACAGCCTTGCAGCGCTGGGGACCTGGGTTCAAGTCCCAGGGTCAACATCTGCAAAGAGTTTGTATGTTCTCTCTGTGTTTGCGTGGAGGTCCTCCGGTTTCCTCCCACACTTAATTCTTAGAATATTTTGCATTGGTTGATTTCAATATATATAAATAGGTAAGTTGTATGACTAGGTTCTAACTACATGATACTGGGGCAGCATGGTGGCTCAAGGCTGGAGACTCGGGTTCAAGTCCCAGGGTCAACATCTGGAAAGAGTTTGTATGTTCTCTACGTGTTTGCTTAGGTTTCCTCAGGGTCCTCTGGTTTCTTCCCACATTCCAAAACATACTAGTAAGGTTGATTAGATTATGAAGTCCCATTGGGAACAGGGACTTTATATAAATAAAGGAATTGTTATTATTATTATTAATACAGTTGCAAGGGAGTCCTGAAGTTTTCTGGCCTCTTCCAAGCAACCGGTAAGATAAGATGATGATGTTGCTTTAGACTGTGCTGAAAACAGGTCAGTAGGCGCTGCGTTATACTAAGATAGGTAAGTTGTGGCTAGGTTAAAGGCTTAATATTGTTATATATCAATACATATAACCATTGGTATTTTGAGTCCGGTGGTTAATGCTACAAATGAATATGTATTGTGTATTATGTTGGTGTAAAATTCTTTAAATATTTTGTATTGATATTTTGCATTGGTTGATTTCAATATTTTTTTATATTTATATATAATGATATATTTTTAATATATAAATAGGTAAGTTGTATGAATTTCTGGTAATGGCAACCTGACCGGTTCTAACTACATGATATTGGGGCAGCACAGTGGCTCAATGGTTAGCATTACAGCCTTGCAGTGCTGGGACCAGGGTTCAAAGCCCAGGATCAACATCTGCAAAGAGTTTGTATGTTCTCTCTGTGTTTGTGTGGGTTTCCTCTGGGTCCTCCAGTTTCCTCCCACACTCCAAAACATACTGGTAGGTTGATTAGATTGTGAGCCCCATTGGGGACAGGGACTGATTTGGCAAGATCTGTGTGCGCTATATAAATTAAGGAATTATTTCTTATATTAGATACAGTATTATTTGTAATTCCTACTTTACCCTCTGGAGGCACTGCAGGAAAATGAAACAATACAAGCCTTATCCTCAGTGGTGTAGAGGGTGAGGGACACTCAAGATATATCCGTACAAGCAAATACAACATCTATGGGGTACGTTGTACCATCATGACTAGTTTCGGCTTCCTTCCCTGTCCCTGTGATATCCTGATACAATGTCAAAGGGCATCTAGTAGAAAATTGCTTTCCCAGAACCTTCAATATAACACGTAGCAGGATGAAGTTTCCAGGTGTCGCACAAGACTAATACTTTTCTTTCATGGTCGAGCATCCATAATATACAAATAATCATCCCAATTTATAGGCTGAGACTGATCCTGCCGGAGGGTAACATGCCCCAGACAGAGCGATCAGGGACTCGCTGGAAATGGTGAAGGCTTCACTTGCTGGGAAAATCGCAGTTTATCTACCATTGCTGAGAATGTGTTGTCTGCTACGAGCTCGTTGCATGGTGCATTGAGCATTCAGTGCATGCTTTCTTGGTTTTAAAGCTTGTGGTGCATCTGTCATTCTGTCTGTGTTATGCCACGTTAGCCGGTCCCCATAGAAAGCTATAATATCTCCATTCAGTCAGAAGAATTGTTTTCTCACTGGTGTGGCCTCAGGCTGATTGTCGCTGCTGGTGTCATGGGAAAGACACGTAGAGCTAAAAACACCTTCATCATTCAGCTCCTGTACAAATGAACTAGTATACTCTGTACTTAAAGGGAGTTTCTGGTTTCACACAAAGATATGGTTTCGATAAAGTTTTTTTGAACTTTCTAATATACTTGATATTTCAATGTCTCCAAATTTTAAAGCCCTGTGTCAGTTGTCAATGAATAAGAACACATGTGACCATAGTCCTATAGATAAAGTAATTTTGTAATTTGTAAATTTCTATGGGTTTATGCATCTGGTCATATTAACACAGCAAAAAATGAGACCGTGGGAAAATTAAATAAAATCTACCATTTGATTTGATGCATTATGAAGCAAACATACCTTGAGAATGCTGTGGTGAAACTGATGCAGAAAAATATCTTGTTTATTCCCTGAACCGAGTAGTTCTGCTCAAAAAACAATCATAAATTTCAGGACCTTGGGAAAGCTGGGTGTCTACATAAACACATTGCACATGGAGCTTCCTGAACTGTCCAGACAGGACTAATCGACCTGAGCTGGATGACTCATACACAGCAGCTGGGGATGGTGCAGTGATTGATTACTTCTGCCTGTCAGGGACAACACAGTGATTACGGTATATATTCTCGACCTAGGCTGAAGCAATGCATAATTAGGGTGAGGAGTAAGGCTGAGGCAGCCACAGGAGGAAAAGAGCTTATCATAATTTTAACACCGTTGGTCCCTTTAGGAGGCGCATCCGGAGGGGGAGATGGAGGAAAAAGAAATTGATACCCCTACCGGAAGAGGAAGCAGGTCTCATGGCGATAAAACCGACAGGTGATTTTTCTGGTAAACAAGACTTACCCACTAACTCATCTAACCCTGAAGCAGCTGATCCGGCCGGTCGGGGTACAACCCCATCAGTTTATCTGGACTGTCCGGAACATCTGACTAACCTCACATTGTTTAAATCCCTCCCAATGCAAAAACTGGGAGGCGATGTCCCTGCTCCTGTTGAGGACATTGGAGACAATGATGTTATTAACCTTACTAACCTAATTTTGTCTGATGATTGTATATCACTTTTAAAGAAAGGCCTTAATTATGCCATTACCAATTTATTTGACCCTATCCAGTTTGAAGTTGATTTGTTCAAAGGCATACGTAAATTGAATTTACATAAAACGTTTCAGGGTGAGAAAAGCGGAGATGGGGGTACTAATAGGTACCGTAGGGAGGGTGAGATTCCTGTGGTTGTTGGACCTTTAGGTTTTTCCCCCCCAGATGCCATCTCACACCTAGATCTACCCACCATTGAGTGCCTTTTGAGCTTGGAGAACACCTTGTCGTTTGATACATCAACGGACCACGATAATCCAGTGGTAGAAGTGGCGGTGGAAGCGTTTAAGAAGGGTGTTAGATCCTCTTTTTGCCCCCCCTTGCCCGCTGGCTCCCCCATTGACATTTTCTGTCAACGTGTCAGGGACGATGTTAGGGCCCTCATATATCCAGTGGCCCAAAGCAATTTAACTGTGGGCGAAAAACAGGCCCTCCACTGGCTCCAGTCCCTTGACAGTGTTGTGGTGAAGCCAGCGGACAAGGGTGGGAATGTGGTCATAATGACCAAGGAATATTATAAGAGTGAAGCGGATAGACAGTTAGGGGATTCTATCACCTACACCCCCCTGGCTAACAATCCCACCCTTAGGTACCAAACCCTCCTACGCTCCTTCCTTAGAAGGTATGTTGAAACAGGTTTACTGTCTGAACACACTGCCATTATATTGCTCCCGGAGAGTCCTAGACATCCTGTTTGGTACTTTCTTCCCAAAGTGCACAAATCTTTAGACAATCCCCCGGGCCGCCCGATTGTGGCAGGAATCGGTTCTCTCACCGAACCCCTGTCACAGTACCAGGACTGGCTGTTACGTCCCACCCTATGTGACATACCATCGTATCTTAAAGACACTTACTCATTCCTCAGAGTGGTTAGAGACATATGTTGGAAGGAGACTTACACCCTAGGGTCTATAGACGTCGAGAGTTTATACACTCGTATCCCGCAAGACTTAGGCGTACAATGTATTCACCAGCTTCTGGTTAACGCCAATAAGAGTCCTCAATTTGTTGACTTTGTCTGCGAGGGCCTCCAGTTTGTGTTGTCTCATAATGCCTTTATGTTTGATGGTCGTTGGTTTGTCCAGAGTGTGGGCACAGCGATGGGCACCCGTGTTGCCTGTACTTTCGCTAACCTGTTTCTCGCTTTTTTTGAGAACCGCTGTGTCTACTCTCTGGACAACCCTTTCGCCTCAAACATTAGGGCCTTCCACCGTTACGTGGATGACGAATTCATTGTATGGGAGGGCACCCGTGCGGAGTTTTTTGATTTTGTTGAATACCTGAATACCCATAACCACATGAATATGAGCTTTACTGCTGTTTATGGCGAGAAAACTCTCGAATATTTGGATGTAAAGGATTTTGAGAATCGGGGGGGAACTGTGTACATCTGCCTTTAGAAAGGAAACAGCTACCAATTCTCTCCTTCATTTTGATAGCCACCATCCATTTCATACGAAAAAAGGTCTACCTTATGCTCAATTCCTTAGACTTAGACGCATCAATAGTAATGACACTCTATTCTTCCAACAAGCCAGAGAACTGGGAGAACGGTTAATGGCGAGGGGTTATCCCAATGAGATTGTGTTAGAGGCCTATACAAAGGTTACCAATATGTCCCAAAGAGAGTTGTTGCACGCCGGCTCCAGAAGGAAGGGTAAACATATTACAGAGAATTGTAGATCCGACGACACTAGTAAGAAGTTCACCTTCTCGTTCGAATTTAGTCCCTGTGAACTGGCTATACGCCAGGCTATATCTAGGAATTGGGGCATCCTGGGTCAGTATCCCCAACTCAAGGACATCACGAGTGTACGCCCATGTGTTGCCTTTAGACGGTGTCCCACAGTGCGCAGTATGTTGGTACGGAGCCGATTTTCTACACAAAACCAATCCTGGTTAGAAAGAAGCACTCCTATAGGCAACTTCAGATGTGGCTCATGCAGGTTTTGTGAGTACAATAGTCAGCTTAAAACTATCCAGCTGGGGGGTATTACGCATAGGGTCAAATCTTTTGTTTCTTGTAAATCCACGTATGTAGTGTATATTATTTTTTGCCCATGCAAACGGTTCTACATTGGGAAAACTATACGAAAACTCTACATGAGGTTCAGAGAACACTTCAAATCGATTGACACAGGGGATTGGTGCCCCCGCCTAATTAACCATGTCAGAGAACAGCATGGAGGAGACCCACGGGTCTTACGGTTTGCAGGGTTGGAACAGATTAAAGTGGATCCCCTTGGTGGTGATAGGAAAAAACTGTTGCTAAGGCAGGAAAGTAGACATATCATCCGGTTTGATGCCATAGGAGCCCTGGGTTTGAATGACAGAAATAACTTTAGCTGCTTCCTGTGAGTACCTCTGCCCTTTTAGGTTTATCAGTTAGCGGTCATGCCCTACCTACCTTATAGTCGGCGATGTCCCGAACTGGGCTCGCTATTTGCATTTAATAGCTGTTCCCCGTGTTTAACTCCTGCAGCAAGTCCGAGTGTCAGCGCTGTACGCGGATGTTTTTAACGTTGTCATTATGTATTGATTTTAACTGTCACATTTATGTGTATGTTTTGCACTTGTTGTTGTTTTGCTGTTACCATGACGCCGTCGACCGGCCCCGACGCATATATTGTGCGCGGCGCCGGAGGATGAAGTCATTTGGCTTGATGATGCGCTAGACTAGCGCGAAACGGCCCGTCGCCTGGCCCCGCTCTGTTCCTGTACGCACCTCAATAAAGGATATATTTCGCACTGTATTGGTGAGTGCCGCTACTTTCTACGTCTTACATTATCATAATTTTATAATTGTTTTTTTCAGCAAAACCACTTGGTTTAGGGATTAAACAAGATATGTTTCTGCATCAGTGTAGCTACAGCATTCTCAAGGTATGTTTGGTTCATAATGCATAGAATCAAATGGTAGATTTTCTTTAAATATACCTATGCTGTCATATTAGAAGTTGAAGACAACTGCTGCATGAAAATGCCCTTGAAAATGTAATCATCTGCAAGTGTGACCATCTCTATAAAAGCAGAAGTTATGACATATTTGCTGATCTGCAGCAATGACCTTAGAGAAGCTATTGTAACTTCCCATTAATAAGAAGAGAAGGGAAGGGGTTATATGGGGAGAAGAAGTGTACTCTTTACATTGGGGTCAGGAAGCAGCTTAGTAGACAACCCTTAGTAGTAAAGGTAAACTAGGTCATGTATTAAAATTAAGCCCCAATTGCAATGTATAGTAGTTCTATGAAAGATGTCTTGGTTAATATTTATTTCAAACAATAGCATATAGAATAATATATGGGTTTTGTCATAACACCCTAACATCTCTTGTCATGAAGGTATTGGAGCTCCTGTTGCTGTCAGAGTTGTCTACAGTTGTGTCAGAGCACTACAGTTGTACAGAGGCTTCTTTCGTGACCCACTTCAGTTTGCTTAGCAGATGGAGTTAGTGGTAGAATACGTCTTCTTTACCTATCTACACCTTCAAGTCATTGGATCATCTGTATGGGCCAACCAATGGCCAACCAAATTCAACCAAAATAAGTAGTCCAAATTCCTCATTGGATGCCCCATCTAACACACAGATTAATCCTACAACTTTAGGGTACACCTCACCACATCAGAACATATAAAAATTATAATTTTTTATATCAGCATATTAAAAGCTACAGCCTAGACATGATTTTTATTTTAAAAGATTAGTGATAGTCCTAAAAGTTAATAGGGGCACCTATTGGCTGTTCCTACAAGAAAAGCTAAAACTATTTTATGCCCATAAAATAGTTTTAGCTTTTCTTGTATACATATACTTAAGAAACAAGATTTTTAGAATTGCATCTATGTCTTATTTGACCCCTTAATAATATAGCTGCTTACTACACGTACAGGCAGTCCCCTACTTAAAGACACCTGACTTACAAACAACCCATAGTTACAGACAGACCCATCTGACCTCTGGTGAGGTCTCTGGATACATTACTATAGTCCCAGACTGCAATGATCAGCTGTAAGGTGTCTGTAATGAAGCTTTCTTGATAATCCTTGGTCCCAATACAGCAAAAACTCCAATTGTAACTGGGGCCAAAAATTTTTTTGTCTGGATTTACAATTCTAAAATATACAGTTTCGACTTACATACAAATTCGACTTAAGAACAAACCTCCGGACCCTATCTTGTACGTAACCCGGGGACTGCCTGTATTCAATGCATAAGAATAAAGTTTTCGGAGTCATACCTGCAGAGATAAGCTTCGATTCCCCTCACCCCAAGGCATGTTACGAATATGCTTCTTCACTTTTAGTAATCAGTAATCTTTTAAAATATAAAAAAATATGTGTAGTTTTTAGTTTTTAACATGTTGAAATAAAAATTATAATTTTTATATATGTCGTCATGTGGTGATATGTACCCTAAGGTTGGAGGATTCACTTAAATGACAAATGCCTGAAGTTATCCAATCAATCATGAGGCATAGGATCCCTATTGTCATGGTCAGACCCCCCGCCCCTTAATTATAATGTAATATCCAATGGATGTTTTAAAAGTTGCCTAATTTTAAAAAAAAATGTGATGTCTAAAAGGGTTTGTACACTTATGCTAATGCATGGATGTTGGATGATGCAGAGTCTTCCCCCATGTCAGGTGAGGGGCCCACTATGCTACTTCCAACGAGGCAACCACTGGGCAATGCTTTCCTGCAGAGAATGTATCAAGAGGCCACGTGGGCAAGGGCCGATTTGGCATTTCTATAGCCCCCTTATCTTCCATGGTCTTCTTTTAGAGAATTGGCTTCATCCCATGATTGTGATGGGTCCCCCTAATCTCCAGGTGTCCAATCAATTGTACTTGTATGACAGGTAAATAATTCCCTACATCAGAAAAAATTTAACTCTACATCTAGAGGAGATACAAAAAAGATGAGAATAATTGGGAAACATCCTTAAATCGTATATAGAGATTGTCCCTAATGTGTGCTAGCATTACAGAGCTGATTCTTAGTTTATATTGAAGGTGTTAAAGGTGCCATGATTTTTAATATAAAGCACCAATATCTGTGTATTACAATTCAGGCCTGATTACTATAACAAGAACCAAAGATTACTAGGAGAAGGATAATTCTAGGAATAAATAATAGTTCTAATGATGTATATTAAACATACAGAGGCAACTAAATATATGCAAAAGTATATACAAAAATATATACAAAAAGAGAAAAGAAAGATGGATAAAATATCTAGAAAAGAGAAAGAAAGAAAACAATGACAAAGGAGAAGCTGGAGATGATAAAAAAGAAGCTGATGGAGGCAGAGGAGGAGAAAAAAGTAGTAAAACTAAGAATAGGAAGAAGGTAAGAAGGAAAGAAGGAAGTGAAAGGGTGGAATGAAAAGTGAAATAATAATAATAATGAATTCCTTTATTTAGCGCACACAGATTACACAGCGCTTGCCAAATCGGTCCCTGTCAGCATGGGGCTCACAATCTAACCTGTTTTGGAGGGGGGGGGGGGAGGATACCCACACAAACACGGTGAGAACATACAAACTCTATGCAGATATTGATCCTGGGACTTGAACCCAGGTCCCCAGCGCTGCAAGGCTGTAATTCTAACCACTAAGCCACCGTGCTGCCCGAAGAAGATCAAAAGACCACAAAGAAAAGTAGAAGAAGGTAAAATAAAAAAGGGAGTTGGAAATGGAGAAGAAGAAGGGTGCGAAGAAGACATAAGATAAAGGACAACAATGGAAAAAGAGCAAAAGAAGAAAGAAAGAAAAATATTAAATGGAGGAAAGAGAGAGAGAGAATGGAAAACAGGAAAAAGAAAAGTAACAACGGATATACAGGAGACTATCCTGGCATTGTGATAGAACTTTCCATACTTTATTGATCCATGTTAAAAAGTCATCGCCCAGACTCAACACTAGCAAGTCACAATTAAGGGCAGTGCATTGCCCGGAACACGTCAAGGAATTCCTGTATTCTGATTGATAACTTCTAACATCGATCAATAAAATCTGAGAAAAGTTTAACCACAGTGTTACTCTGGAATACTCACCTACAGTCCAAGCAGTTCACTGTCCCGTTGCATAGTGGATCATTAACGAGCGAGAAGGAAAGGAGTGGGTGAGTTGTCCCGGGCTTTTTCTATTTGTGTAACAACACAAACGTAGAAGAATAAAATAAGGAAAGAGACAAAACAAAAATACCTAAAAAGTCAGAAAAAAAAAAGGAAAATAGAAAAAGTTGGTAAAAAAACAGACAAGCAAAAATAAAACAGGACAGACAAATCATGAAGTAACAGAGAAGAAAAGAGGGGGATAGTCACCTTGGGTGGCTTTTTATCTCTGTTGTTGTGTGTCCCGAGGAGAACATGGAAGAGAGGATGTAGTAAGACACAATTTTATGTCACTCCGCGGTGGCTTTTCATCTGCTGTCATTAGTGTTCACACCAGTTACACTGCATAAATTAAATAAAAATATTAATTAAAAAAAATACATTACCACTAGACATTGAGAAGATTCAATGGGGGTCATTTACTAAGGGCCCGATTCGCGTTTTCCCGACGTGTTACCCGAATATTTCCGATTTGCGCCGATTTTCCCTGTATTGCCCCAGGATTTTGGCGCACGTGATCGGATTGTGGCGCATCGTCGCTGGCATGCACACAATGGAAATCGGGGGGCGTGGCCGAACAAAAAACAGACGGATTCAGCAAAACCGCCGCATTTAAAAAAAAAAAAAGTGTCGCGGAGCTTGCACTTACCTTCACTAGGAATAGGCCGGTGAACTTCAGTGCATTCCGGGGAACTTCAGCGCAGCAGCGCCACCTGGTGGACGTCGGAGGAACTGCCTTAATGAATCCCGGCCGGACCCGAATCCACCGCAGAGAACGCGCCGCTGGATTGCGAATGGACCGGGTAAGTAAATCTGCCCCATTGTATCTGTGAAGCTGGAGAGAACTAATAGGACTTCGCTGAGATTTTCCATTTAAATTCACTTTGATAAATGTCCCCCCTTTATTCTTGTAAAGTGTTGTGTTGGGGGGGGGGGGGACTGTGGAGTTTAATTCTCTTCTCTCTGGTTCCCACACAAACACTGCGCCTCCGACATCCATTTAGCTAATGTATGGTTGTATTACAATCTAGGAAGCTGCGCATTAAGTGAAAACACATAGAATTGCTGCAGTACTTCTCTGATCTACGAAGGGAAAAAAAACCCGTAACAGTTCATTTATATCGTTCCCTCATCTGACACATCAGATGGGGACGTGCGGCTGATGGAAGGAGCCTTCTTATCTTTAAGTGAGCCTTATTACATAGTAAAATGATTCTTTGGTTGGAGGCCTTAATGGATGTTGTAAACCTGAGACTAATCCGTGCAATGGGTTGTGGTTTTTTTTTTCTGGATATTTTATGGAGATGTGTGGCTGATAACTTCTTCTGGAATGGTGATTACAACCATTGGTGGTATAAAAATTCCTAATTTTAAATGTTTAGCTTGATGACTTTTGCTGAGTATGAGTAGAGCTTAGATTACCAAGAGAGGTGCACTCTCTTGTGCTATAACCCCCCCCCCCTACAGGGTTATCCAATTTGAAGGACATACTTAAAACCTTCTAGGACATTTATGGACACCAGCATTCTAAAAGTGATAGACAATAGATGACAATAGAGTGAACTGTAAGGACCAAAGTAGCCATTCAAAATTAGTGGATTATATGTGTGAACCTCAACAGAGATAAACATCTAAGGTCACAGCAGACAAAGGTCAAGAGAAAAGGGCAATATTCCTGGGTCAAGTTGAAGGATATGGAAGAGAAAACTTTGTTGAAACCCTTTAGAGAAGTCTATTGTGAGTCTCAAGGTATCCACTGTTGACCCCCATTATAAGCTGGAGCTAAGAGTTGTATTCGCTCTGCTGTGTACTACTTGATGGTGTCTCTGCTTACTGAAGTGTGTTAACTAAGAATCAGGTTCCCCACTCTAAACCTCTGTTCTTCCTGTTGAAGAAGGTTCATCTTGTGTATGTTGTTCCCCCACATGCTTTTTACTCTTTCAGCATGATCCACAATGAGTAGACTGGGTGGTGTAGCCAACCTTTGGACCTAAACTTATACTAGTTAGTTAAAGGGAACCTGTCACCAGGAGACCCATTTTTAGCACTCTCCCAGTCCCCACAGAGCATAGTACATACACTGCCAAAGTGTTTTTGTATAAAAAATAGGTTTTACAGAAAAAAAAGATATGTTATATTGTACCTTTCAATATCATGTGATGTGTGACTAGGCACTCGTCCCCTCGGAGTGGCTGGAAAGGAGCAGTTCCTCCCCCCCCCCCTTGGGAAACAGCTACTCCATGTGTCCTTTTCAAATATATGAAAACACCCATCACTTGGCTTAGCGATGACCCCTGCTCCTCTACAGCCAATCCTGAGTGCGGAGAGTTATTCATATATTTGAAAAGTACACATGGAAGAGCAGTTTCCCAAGGGTGGGGGGGGGGGGGGGGGGAGAGAACTGCTCCTTTCCAGCCACTCCCAGGGGACTGGGTGAGTGCTAAAAATGGGTCTCCTGGTGACAGGTTCCCTTTAACTTCTCCAGATTAGTATTGTTAACCTTCATCTCATTGGCTTTCTTGTATGGAACGTTGTTGAGGATGACCGTCTGCTCTTCATTAAAGTCGACAAGCGACTATTATGGGCGCTCTTATTGACTTCAATGAGATATGTCATAAATACGTAAAATAGAACAACCATAATAACTTTAATACACGTGGAGTATATATATAAGTTTCTAAAATTAACTACATACATAACATCATGAGCAATTTTTACTCTCAGAGAAGGTCATTGATGGCCTCCGAGGTCACCATGTTCCTCAGTTGACTGCGCTGACAATGGATTCTGCCTTCAGCTTGCCTTCAAATCTATCTCCAGTGCCTATCTCAAGCTAGAACATTACTTTCTATACTTACCTCCGCTATGCCGAAGTACAGCTGTCAATCATACCTGTCCTGCTGTAGTGGACTATTCCTGATGTAACTGTACTTCCTGGACAGGGCAAACTAGGTCATACATTTACATCATTGTGCATGAAGTGGTTAAAAAAATTCTTGCTTACTCTATCTACACAGATAGATATTTACCCTGGTGATGCTATTAATATCATATTAGACCATGCATATGATTTTTCTGCTTCCATGGGTCATTCCGCTAACGTATTCCGAGTTCTTCAGAGTTTTCCTGCCTTAAAACCAAGGAAAAATAAACTAAAAGGGAAAGTGCGGAGGAGAAAGAGAAGGTTTATTTCTGTGTGTGGTGCCACTGGAAGGTACAATAAATTAACCGCTGTATGGTAAACCCATTAAAGCTGTGGAAAGTTGGGCAGTGACGTAGGTAGAGAGCTGGAGGGAGTAGAGGGAACACTGGCTATAAGAGACATGCCTGGAAAATGCTACACGAGCAGAACACATGGACTAATTGATATTGATGGAACGGGTTTTGAGCGCACGATGTGTTTAGGTTGAAGGTGGAAAATGTTTACATTGTAGTCAGCTCCAGGTCTGGATATTAGGCAGGCTCTGTAATTAGGATAATTGGGAATTCACATCGACTTGTAATGAGGTTTCCACCAACGTTGTTCATTGTGGACATGACATCGCGCTATAACATGAAGTTTCTCCAGGAACACAGAGGGGTATTTATGATGTGGGCCAGCTAGAACTCGTCACTGTATTCTCCATTGGGATGTTCTGATGTGGGAAGGTAGGATTAACATAAATGTACAAAGAAGAACTCCATACGCTAGATATCTCTAGGGTTACATCTACAGTAAATGAATTAGCCATACAAAGATAACAAACAAAATAGCCAAAAAATGGCAAAAAAAAGCCAAATATTTACATCATTCATGTTGTAAGCGTTCAATCCCCAGCACACCTACAGGTGAAAAGAAGTATAAATTGGTCCTCATATAAACTCATGTGTGGGCTACATAGTGCAGGACATGACTGGTCCTCCAGAGTGTGAGATGTTCTTCATAGTGGCTTTACACTTTAATAACAACTTTAAAGGAAACCTACCATTTCAAATGGTAGGTTTAAGCTGTAAACACCGAGCACCAGCTCAGGGAGAGCTGGTGCCGGTGCTTCGTTTCGTTAGTGTTAAAACCGCGGTATCGTGGTTTTAACACTTTTTAAACTTTATAGCATAAACTGCTTCGGCGCTGCGTGCGCACGATCGTGCGCGCGCCTACATAGGAAATGCCGCAGGCGTTGCGCGCGCAGCGCCGAAGCGGCTTCTGCTATAAAGTTTAAAAAGTGTTAAAACCGCGATACCGCGGTTTTAACACTAACGAAACTAAGCACCGGCACCAGCTCACCCTGAGCTGGTGCTCGGTGTTTACAGCTTAAACCTACCATTTGAAATGGTAGGTTTCCTTTAATAACTTTATATAACGCCATCATATTCTGTAGCGCTTTACAAATCATAGGGGACATATACAAATATAATAATATAATAAAACATTCATATGGAAAAAAGGAGTCCCTGCTCGCAAGAGCTTACAGTCTATGAGGAAGAGTGGGGTGACACAAGAGGTAAAAAGCTTATGTAATGGTCCAGCCATTCTTCATAAGGGAATAAAACTAAATATAATCTAGTATAATATAATAAATAGAGGTGCCGCTGATTGACCCAGTCATTAGCCGTCAACTTATATACAAAGTCCAAGGTGAATGGGAGCCTGAAGCTTGGTATCTGGTGGCTGCTGGATAACAGATGGGAGGAGGACACAGGATGGGTTAGTAAAAAGAGAGTTAAAACTTTATGCAGTTAACGAGTGTAATAGGCTGCCTAAGGAGATAGGTTTTAAGAGCAGGTTTGAAACTTTGGAGGTTGGGTGTTAGTCTTATAGTCCAGGGCAGAGCATTCCATAGAATGGGTGCTGCTCTAGAGAAGTCTTGGAGATGCGAGTAGGAGGTTCAAATTAAGGTAGAGATTAATCTAAGATCACTGGCAGATCGAAGAGCTTGGGTTGGACGATAGGAGATGAGAGAGGAGAGGTAGGGAGGTGTAGCATTATGCAGAGCCTTGTGGATGAGGGTTGACTATAAACTCAGTATTTTCAAAAATGTGGTTTCTAAACTGGACCTGTCAATAAATCACAAATGGGTTATTGCTTATATTGGAGCAAGGATGTAATGATAATTCAATGGGCCATATAGCAAAGCAGACAGGAGTCCCCACATTTAGATTACAACAGCCAAACTTTTCTGATCCCAGTACAGCAGCTGCAGTGGCCAATCCGGCAGGGTCTTAGACCAGTGATTTTCAACTAGTGTGCCGCGACACAAGGTTGAGTGTGCCGCGGGGGAAAGTTCCCTGAACTAAGCTGCCCCGGTGTCGAGCTGCCGCCGCGCCCCCGTATTTCTGCCCCATACTTACCTCCAAGCCCCGCGTCGGTAATCCGCCCATCTTCTGTAGCTCCTGTACCGCGCGGCCCATGTCACGTGACTGACGCGACCTGACGTCAGGTCGCGTAAGTCACGTGACCAGAGGCGTGCGGTGCAGGAGCTACAGAAGGTGAGCGGATCGCCATTAGGAGTGAAGGTACGCGGAAGAAGACATCAAGGGTAAGCATATAGGGTTATTATTTGTATAGGGAAGGCAGCTAGGGTCTTTTTTTTTATTAGTAAAGGTAGGCTGGGGCTTTTTATTTGTTAAGGGTGGCCTTTAGGGCCTTTTAATTAGTAAAGGGGGGCCTCTAGGGCCTTTTAATTAGTAAAGGGGGGCCTCTAGGGCCTTTTAATTAGTAAAGGGGGGGTCTCTAGGGCCTTTTAATTAGTAAAGGGGGGTCTCTAGGGCCTTTTAATTAGTAAAGGGGGGCTCTAGGGCCTTTTAATTAGTAAAGGGGGGGCTCTAGGGCCTTTTAACTAGTAAAGGGGGGGCTCTAGGACCTTTTAACTAGTAAAGAGAGGCCGCTACGGGCTCTTAATTTGTAAAGGGAGACCGCTAGGGTCTTTTTATTAGTAAAGGGAGGCCGCTAGGACCTTTTAATTAGTAAAGGGAGGCCGCTAGGGCCTTTTTATTAGTAAAGGGAGGCCACTAGGGCCTTTTTATTAGTAAAGGGAGGCAGCTAGGGCCTTTTTATTAGTAAAGGGAGGCAGCTAGGGGCTTTTTATTAGTAAAGGGAGGCCGCTAGGGGCTTTTTATTAGTAAAGGGAGGCAGCTAGGGGCTTTTTATTAGTAAAGGGAGGCCGCTAGGGGCTTTTTATTAGTAAAGGGAGGCAGCTAGGGGCTTTTTATTAGTAAAGGGAGGCAGCTAGGGGCTTTTTATTAGTAAAGGGAGGCCGCTAGGGGCTTTTTATTAGTAAAGGGAGGCAGCTAGGGCCTTTTTATTAGTAAAGGGAGGCAGCTAGGGGCTTTTTATTAGTAAAGGGAGGCCGCCAGGGGCTTTTTATTAGTAAAGGGAGGCAGCTAGGGCCTTTTTATTAGATTAGTAAAGGGAGGCCTTTTATGACTGTTTTAGTGTCATTTTGTGCTATTTTGGTTGGTGGTGTGCCCCAGGATTTTCTAAGGATAAAAAGTGTGCCGCGGCTCAAAAAAGGTTGAAAATCACTGTCTTAGACTACCAAGGTAGATTGGTCAAAGGGTCATCTGAGAAGGTGGACTCCATTGTTAATGAAACCAGAGAAAACTAGGAAAGTCGATGTCCTAGCCCAGATTCTTAATACCTTGGGCAAGGTAAGGTGCCCCCCCTGGAATCCACCACCTAGGGCACATATGTGACTGCACCCCCTTACAATGCCCATTCCATGGTAAGCAGCAATTAATAGGAAAGTCACAGACGTCTGTGTTTTTTAATAATTCATCAAAGATCGAGACCCTAAAAGAGGTGATGACTTCTCTCTAATGTGCTTCTTCAAGACAACAAATAAAAATTACCCCGGTCTCTATGACAGGGGAGCCACATTTATTTAGTTACTTTGATCAGCGCTGTATCATTTAATGAGAAACCCTTTCATTGAAATCATTCAGGAGATAAAGCCTCTGTGCTTTCAGCTTGCAACCTGCAGACGAGTAATTGCTCTTGGCAATGTGCATGGGAAAGGGATGACTTGTACGATACAGATGTTAACTTTCATCTTCTTCCAAACATAAGAGAACTTTTCTCCTCTGCTAGTTCGGAGCTTGTTGTCTGTACATCTCTTTATGGCATGTAAGGTATAAAACTCAAATAGGGCAACATTATAGAAAGGGCAAGAGAGGCCTTAGACCAGAGGTATCTACCAGCCTCCTTACCTTCTAGACATTAGAAGGAACAATGGGAGTTTAAGAAGATGGAAGGCCATGTTCACATGTTCACACCGGCGCCAGATCGGATCCATTTTGCGGTTCCATTATAATCATATTGGTATTGGATCTATCTAATGGCTTGCGGTGAGGGATAACATTGATTATAATCGAGTTGTTGGGTGTCTTAATGGCTTTCATCAATTTTGAAGCAGTTTTAACCCGCAGGTGGGGTCTTTACGAAATTCTGTACCAATTCTGTACCTAACCAGTTCTCACATGTCACCTTTAAGAATTTGGCTCCTTTTAAGGCTTTGTCGCTCCTTTGCCCCCTTAAGAAGTGTGTTCCACTATCCTGTGGGTTTCCTTGGCCGATACAAACTGAGGAGAGAGGGTATTGTTCTGTCTAGGTATATAAAAGTTTATATCGACATTTATTGTCCTTGTATAAAATGCAGTCTTTACCCAATGGATGATCCCTTGAAACGTATAGAAGGAATACATTCTCTCTCTGTCTTGGTGCCAGGGATTTTCAGAGTGATATATGCTTGCTGTTGAGCCTAAGCTCCAACCCTACAACAGAGATGGTTTTTTCCAACACTTTGGATCATCAAGAGAGTGCTAAAGTACTCAGTCCTGCCCCTGGGAAAAAGATGGACTTGTACTGTTCTGTGAGATGGACTTGTACTTTTGTCTCTGTCCCTGGCTTAAAGCAACACAAGATCACGGGCCTCCTCTTAAAGCCGGGACCAGCCATCTACACTGGAAGTGCCCCATGGGGAACCTTGTCACCACATACTCCTCCTCTTCTTGTATCACCCTGTAGGCCGTGACAGGCGAGGAAAAGGCCCAAGACAGGCAGATAGATACTGGGACTGCCATCAACCAGCCACTTACCTCCTGGGAGTAACATCTGCCCCCACATAACATTAGACCCCGGATAGGTATGTTGCAAAGGCACCAAAACATACAATATGTAAATGTAGTTGTATAGGGAAAGAAGTGATAAGACAGCAGTTCAGGTCCTCCACCACCTAGGACATCCTTCAGGACTTTTTTCAGGCTCTTCATCAACAAGAGTTTCAAAAGATACTAGGGCCAAATTATAGAAAGGATGAAAGCCACCTGTTTTCCAACAAAACTTTGAAAAGAATCCAAGGCCATTATAAGGATGAAAAATGCATCTGGACAGATTCATTCTTATAAAATTCTGCTCTATTATTGATGACCTGACCTCTGGACATCCCAAAGTTGACTAAAATGGGATCCAGTTCCCTCATCTAAAGATGACAGCAGTTCAGATATGCGCTCTTTTGCTCCTTTCACTGTTTAGGTCTACATGGGGTTAGGGGTTTAGGTCAATTAGGATCAGCAAAATTATTTATATTTGCTAAATTCCAGATAAATAGAGAGAGAGGATTTTAAGGCATTTTTATGACATTCTGTAAAGTCAAAAGTTTGCAAGATTCTCCCTTTCTCCTCCAAATGTAACAATAGTCATTAAGGCCAAACAGTTCAATTTTTGTTTGGTTGGACCACAAGACTGGTCTCCAAAAATTAAGGTCTTTAAGCTGCTGTGTGCATTTACAAACATAAAAGGGATGAGACCGCCATAGATCACAAGAATGGGAGTTCCCATGGGGTCCAAGGTACCTCTGTCAGATTCCTTGTCGCTTCCTGAGATGAGCTGAGCAGACTGCCGCGCATGTCCGCTCTGCTCCATACATCTCTATGGAGCAACCCCTCGACCCATCCCGAGATGAGCGGCCGCACATATTTGTTCTGTTCGATTCATCTTTATGGAGGGATCCCCAGTCACTCCCCGAGCAGCAATCTCCGTCACCTCCATAGAGATAAATGGAGCAGAACGGACAATGGGACTGACAGAGGTACCTTCGACCTCATTGGACACCCTGTTCTCGTGATCTGTGGATAGGGCATAACTTGTTTCCTGGGTAAACCCCTTTAATCTGGCTTTTTTTATGTTTCTTTTGGAGTAATGGCTATATGAATAGCTGGACATTCCCATCGTGTTTGTACTTGAAGATAATTGTTTGTAGAGATGAACAAGGTATCTTCTTTTGCAAAAACAGAAAAAGTCCAAAAAGTTGGTGTGACACAAGTGTTCTCTTTCTCTACAATGCCTCTACAGGGGGAATGAAGTATTACACAGCTCCAACTGAAATAATGGGGCTCATTTACTAAGGGTCCGTCGGACGCAATTTGGTCGGTTTTCCCGGCGATTTCCGTTTTGCGCCAAATTGCCATGGGATTTTGGCGCACTCGATTGGATTTTGGCGCTTCGGCACCAGCTTGCACACGACAGGGACAACCCGACGGATTCGGACAAATCGGGGAATTTAAAAAAGGAATTGTGTCGCAAGATCAAGCACTCACATGCACCAGGAAGAAGAAGGTGAACTCCGGCGGACCTCAACGCGGAAGCGACGGATGCAAGAACTTGGGCACACGATCTTAGTGAATCGTGGCAGACCCGAATCGTCGTCGGACAATGCACAGCTGGATCGCGACAGGACTGGGTAAGTAAATCTGCCCCAATATGTTGTACATGGAGGTAGTGGGTCCTTCCAAGAAAGAGATATTCTTTATAAACACTTTGGTTTAAACCCTTCCCGAAGCACGCCGTACTAGTGCATGGAGAGCCGGTAAGCCTTTGCTGCAGTATGGCAGTATATGGCAGTATATGGAGGGATCGATCAGACAACCTAGGGTTAAAGTACCCTAGGGAGTCTGAAAAATAGCAAAAGTAAAAATAAAAAATAGTTTAAAAAATTTTTTTTTTATAAAAAAACCTAAAAATTCAAATCACCCCCCTTTCCCTAGAACTGATATAAATATAAATAAACAGCAAAAATCATAAACACATCAGGTATCGCCGCGTCCAAAAATGTCCATTCTATCAAAATATAATAACGTTTTTTCACTGCGTTTAACCCCATAACGGAAAATAGAGTCCAAAGTCGAAAATGGCATTTTTTTGCCATTTTGAAAAATATAAAAAAATTAATAAAAAGTGATCAAAAGGTTGCGCAGTCCCAAAAATTATAGCAATGAAAACGCCATCAAAATTCGCAAAAATTACCCACAGCTCCGTACACCAAAGTATGAAAAAGTTATTGGCGCCAGAACTTGGCAAAATCCAAAAAAATAATTTTGTACAGGAGGTTTTAATTTTTTTTAAATGTATGAAAACATTATAAAACCTCTACAAATTTGGTATCCACATGATCGCACCGACCCAAAGTATAAAGTAGACATGTCATTTGGGGCGTACAGTTAAAGCTGTAAAATCCAAGCCCACAAGAAAACATCGCAAATGTGTTTTTTCACCATTTTCACTGCATTTGGAATTTTTTTCCCGCTTCCCAGTACATGCCATGGAATATTAAATACCATCACTGTGAAGTGCAATTTGTTACGCAGAAAATAAGCCCTCCCACATAAAAATAAAAAAGTTATAGATTTTTGAAGGTGGGGAGTGAAAAATGGAAGTGAAAAAACTAAAAAAGGCCAAGTCGTTAAGGGGTTAAAGATGACTGTAAACAGGAGAAAACCTTTCTCAAAACTTTTTTCTGGCTATAGAATTTCTTGGTATTTCTAAATTGTAAATTCTATTTCAATGAAAAATAAGCCAAGCAAGCATAGGGTGAATCAGTGTGTGTATATATATATATATATATATATATATATATATATATATATATATATATTATACCTATACAGTCTAAGTATTCCGTAGTCCGTGGGGCAAACTGATGAGAGTAATAGTTAAATAAGCATTTACAAAGAATCATGTTTCCCTGGCTATTTAGGATACAAGATATTATTCATCTCATTGAAGAGTAAAAAAATCAGTGCAGAACGTCCCAATAAGCATTGTATGAGGATAAGCACTTTGTATGGTGATTGTTCTCGGTTGCTATAGTAACCAAATGTAATGCAAAATGTGTTATTTATTGAGAAAAAAAATTCAACTGCGTTTTTCTTCCCATCTATCAAGTGTAGGGGGTTTAATGAAAATAAAGCACTTAGGAGCTGTTAAAAATTCTCAACTCCATATAGGTTAGGCAGAAGACAATTTCATCAACCTCATCCGCCCTCTGGAGTTTATAAAAAATTCGAAGAAAATCGCTTTGTTTCCTATATCTCTATTATTATAAGTGTGAGGTAATACAATGCTGTTTGCAATTGTTCAATCCTGCCAAGGGGGTCTACAAAAATATGAACAAAACTCTGTTCACACCACATGAATGCCAATACCACGAAGACAAGATGCTTAAATATACTCATAACACATTCTCAAATTCACTGTTATTAACAAAAATACAGCATTTCACAGATAGAATTCCAATCTGTCTCTACTATGGTCCGATTCTTCTTATGAATAGCTTCTCTTGTCTGCACACTGCAGTGCTCTCTGCCTCCTACACCTCCACCTACATTACAAAACCAGCTCAGACACAGGCACTTCCTACAAACAAGATAATGGAGCTCATTTACTAAGGGTCGTGCTGCGCACTTTAGTTGGACTGTGCACCTTTTCCGGGACTAAAACGGCTTGCACAGGTATTTAATAAGTGTGTGTGCGCTGGGATTGTGGCGCATGCGACCCTTTTTGTGGTGCAGCTGTGCTGGCTTCCATGCGACACAAATTAGGGGGCGGGCCGTCAGACAGTTCGACTGATTCAGACTGAACGTGGTATTTAACTTTTAAATTGTGTCGCAAGCCCTATGTTTAAAATGCACCATTGCGGAGAAATGACACATTCATGATTTCTTAGTGAATCGCCACATGCGGCATTAGGTAGCTAAAAGAGGCGTGGTTCTCCTTATTCCATCCAGGAAAACTTTGCAAATTTTCCCAGAATCCTCCTAGTGGAGCATCAATGGCTATAAGACTCCACACGCCTACACGGCGGCCATAATTAGCAGTCTCCATAAGGAGAACTCTTACTTCCGGAAACTCACTTGTGCAATTTGCTTGACTGCTTGACTTGATGTGATGTCATAACACTTACCTCATTGAAACCTACTTGTTATGTGACTCTAGCTTTTATGTTACAAATCAACTACATGTTTTGCAGCACCTCACTTGACTGAAATAGACTTCTGGTGTCAGAGCAGTTACCTCACATAAACCCATTAATGACATCACAGCAATTACTTCAGATAAAACCACTGGTGACATCACAAGTTACCTCAGATAAACACATTGGTGACATCACAGTGATTACCTCAGATAAATGCATTGATGTCATTACTGTGATTACCTCACTTGAATACATTGGGGACAACACAGCAATTACCTCAGATAAACGCATGGGTGACATCACAGCAGTTACTTCAGATAAACGCATTGGTGACATCACTATGATTACCTCACTTAAATGACATTGGTGACATCACAGTGATTACCTCAGATAAATGCATTGATGTCATTACTGTGATTACCTCACTTGAATACATTGGGGACAACACAGCAATTACCTCAGATAAACGCATTGGTGACATCACAGCAATTGCCTCAGATAAACGCATTGATGTCACCACTGTGATTAACTCACTTGAATACATTGGGGACAACACAGCAATTACCTCAGATAAACCCACAGGTGACATCACAGCAATTACCTCACTTAAATGCATTGGGGACAATTACCACAGCAATTTCCTCAGATAAATGCATTGGTGACAATTACCACAGCAATTTCCTCAGATAAATGCATTGGTGACATCACAGCAATTACCTCAGATAAACCCTTTGGTGACATCACAGCAATTACCTCAGATAAACGCATTGGTGACATCACAGCAATTACCTCAGATAAACGCATTGGTGACATCACAGCAATTACCTCAGATAAACGCATTGGTGACATCACAGCAGTTACCTCAGATAAACGCATTGGTGACATCACAGCAGTTACCTCAGATAAACACATTGGTGACATCACAGCAGTTACCTCAGATAAACACATTGGTGACATCACTGTGATTACCTCACTTAAATGCATTGGGGATTACCACAGCAATTACCTCAGATAAACCTACAGGTGGCATCACAGAAGGTACCTCCGATAAAGACATTGGGGCATATTTATCATATGTCGGTGCTCGACCTCAAGGAAACTTACTTGTGATCATCATTTTATCTGACTTCATAAACTGTGACATAACTGTGATTAAATGACTAAAGCGCAATGATGATGTCCCGGCAGTTACCTGACAGAAAACTCCCCAGGGATGTCATGTCAAAGTAGATTATTTGACAACCCCACAACCATATACAAAAGATCATAGAAGGCAAATTGAAGGTGGTGTTCTATAACAGGTTTACACCCGTAGAAACTCCTTATTCCCCCGTTTTAGAAAACAATCCATAATCGAGCTATTCCCATCTTCTAGGGGTATTGCGGCACATCCCTATTCACATACAAGGGGTTAAATTACAATAACTGATTGAGAAGTCCAATTTACGTGTCACAGTGACCAAATCACAGGACATGCTACTTTTACAGCACACGTTGATAAATAATAGGAGCTGGAAGTTCCAGTTTTTGCATTTTGCCAAGGTCAGACCAGGTCCAGATGACGGGACTCCTTGTTCTCCTATGTTTCCTATTGAGCAGCAATCTCTCCGAGAGAAGCCATCTCTCCAAACAGCTGTCTGATATATGAGAGGAATCCTAAACATCAGCCACTAGAAGCCACTGGAGTACAAATCTTACAAGCCTCCAGACAGCCGGCACCACCTCATGTTTAAGGTGCTATTACATTCCCTCCTGTTTCCAGGCAATGCATCTGCAGAATGCAAAGTATTCATAATAGAAATCATTAAGGAGACAAGATCTGCCCATTTAAGCAAGATATCACCAGCTGCAGGCTACTCATTCTTGTTTGGGTTTTATTCAAAGTTGTAAAATGTTCAGGTTGAGGCTACAAACATGTAACAGGGCCCCAAACTACTACCATGTGCTATTTATCATACTGGCGTCTACCAAAGCGACAAAGGGGTCATGAGACCTGGTTGTGATGGCACCCCCTAGAAAGATGGAGGTATTATATGTAATGTCTTTGACTTAGAGTTTAGAGTTTTTACACTGTACCTTGTAACAAAACTTCAGCTGGCAGCTCAGCCACGGTAGCTCAGTCCTAGTGTAGGCCATTTGAACACTTTTTAGGGCCAGCAGGTTCCCCCTAGGGCACTTGTGGTGTAGGTGACAGTGGCAGGTCCCCAGCAAATGATCAAAGATGTCACTTAATGTGAGGTCCACCAACTCTAGGCAGATGCAGATGGCTTCCAGGTGACTGACCAGGTACTGTCTCTGACTCCTTGCTGATATCTATCTCTAATCTCTCAGAGTAAGGCTGCCTTTACACTAATGTGCTATGCCAAGGCCGGGACCAGGCCTAGCACATGTTCGGCCTGTAGAGGTGGAGGTATGAGTGCAGCTCAACCCTCCCCTCTCCATAGCGATGCATGGCGATTTGAGACGAATGTATGCCCACCGGCATGCACGCTGGAGTGGAAAAGTGGTGACTCCTCCCCTCTCCATATGGATGTACGCCGCACAGCCCTACAAACAGCTATCTATCTTTTCCCTTTGTATGGAGCGTGTGCTCACGTGTGCAACACCACATCGTTCTGTCTAAGGGGACATATATAAAGCCCAAAGCTTGTGGCCATATCTAAGTCCCATGTACGGTTGTGGGAATTCGCCTTTAAACATAGGAAAAGATAGAGTGACACATTGGGGGAGATTTACTTACCCGGTCCTGTCGCGATCCGGCAGTGCGTTGTCCGATGAGGATTCGGGTCTGCTGCGATTCACTAAGATCGTGCGCCCGAGTTCCTGCATCCGTTGTTTCTGCGCCGTGGTCCGCTGGAGTTCACCTGCTTCTTCTCGGTGCTTGTAAGTGCGCATAGTCTGAATCCGTCGGCTTGTCCAATGGCCCGGCCCCCGATTTCTGTCATGTGCAAGCCGGTGCCAATGCACCAAAATCCGATCGGGTGCACCAAAATCCGGGGGCAATTCATCGCAAAACGTAAATCGTCAGGAAAACCGACAAAAATGCGTTCAGCGGACCCTTAGTAAATGAACCCCATTATTGTGGTCACAGTACCACAGTACCTCACCGGGGCGCCATATACTTTTATGGGGGCTTTGCGTCTGGATATCAATACTTCACTTGTTTGTGTGAAGAGGCCTAAAGGGCAGATGCCTCCTAATATGACTATAGACAATGAGACATCTTCCTAGATGTAGTATGGACGATATGTTATTCCTGTACCAGGAGAGGAGCCATAAAATTTGATGTATCAATCCATCTTATGTCTAATTTTTGCATTTCTTTCAGTTTCATCAATGAAGTCGAAAAGATTAAGGTCAATGAATTACCTGTAATCCTAAGAATTAAATGAAGTCACCAAACCTAGGATACATCTAACGGTCCATTAATCTGAATAAAATGGCATTTATCATGCAGATAAGAAGTTAATAGGATTACAGTCCAGGAGAAGAAAAAGAATTTATCTGGAACGTTCACGTATCACCGGGCAGAGACTCAATGGCAAAATATTCATTACCGTAATCATTGCATGAAGGTTCCCTCCCTGAATACTGAAAATTAATGGGTAATGAGCAGTAAAAAGTCCACAAAACTGACATTATTCAGACCTATCATCATAATTATACTGATAAAGATGATGTCCCTTAGAAGTGAATGGACTACAGATATATCTGTTGGGACTTTGAATGCTTTAGGGGACTTTCGGCCCCCTGTTCTCTGAGTAGCAAGAAGATGGTCAAGACCTCTTCAATCCCATTCCTATTGCACTAACTTGTCCAAAATAAACGCAGGACTTCTGTCCCTAGTGGAACTGGATTATGTGTAGAGAAGAGCGATTCTATGTGTTGGTTTGTAGATCGTAAACGAATCTGCGATTTTTCAGGTAGCGAAGCAAATCCAAATCTTATCTGGTTGTCTTTGGACAAATCTTGTAAAATGGCAGCTTGCTACTGCTGGCATTCATCCCTTGTAGGGATTTACGAAATGATCTTTTTATTAAAAATCTGTAGTTTAGAGAACTGGAGGCAGTTATATACCAATTCCCAGGGCAACTGGAGCAACAGTAGATTGGTCTAATAGGTTTGAACCTAACCAAAACTTTCAAAAATTTGTTGCAGCTTCTGCAAAACTTATTATTGGCACCAAATGGGTATGGGGCATTGGCAATATATTGAGTAGCGGAGCAGGGACCCCCACCACAGCTTTAGTTGAGGTGAGAGCAGTGGTTTTAGCGGGGAAGCCCTGGAGTAGCATACTGAGTGACTGGGAAAATCACTCGGCACAAAAGTTGGGGGTAAAGCTTAATGACATGAAGACGGAGGCTAACAGGAGACTGAGAGCTGGACAGGTAAAGTACAAAGTTATCAAATAGGTCTCTAGTTGTCCCAATCACAGCATCTTATCTAATTGGAAGAACTGTAGAGAGGTGATAAGTATCCTTAATGGGACAACTAAAATTTTAACTCTGTTTCTCTATCCATGGTACTAACCTTTTAACAAATTTCAATTATTTAAGGGTGAAATTTATTCCATCTTAATTTATTTTTGAATCTCAGTAATATATTACTGAGAACCGTAGTATCAGACAAATTCTCACACATGGACTATTTTATCTTCCCTATTATTTCAGTTTTTGTTTTATTTTGTCCTCTCTTTGTAGTTATGACTTCAGTCAAACAAAGTAAAAAAAAAGTAATAATATTTTTCAAAAAATAATAAAAAGTAAAAAAAAGTCATAATATTATTTCTAAAAATAATAAAGCGAAATCCTTGATTGCAATTACTGAGAAATTTCACTTTTGTTTTTGGGATATTTTCTCTTTCCTGAGTTATCTAGAAGAAAACATTTAGCACACTTGTAACGTTAATTGCAAAATAAAGTCCTTGAAGATAGCAGCTTGTTATGAAATCCAGACACCTCCTCGCTTGCTTTCTAAACTCCAAAAGCAACAGCAACGGCCCGGCCACCGAGGAAGAGACAAGGTCCCAGTGTTGTATTTTTTTTCCAACTTTTGATTGTGATAAACATGAGAAAGGGAACTGCTGACTTCACAGCAAAGAACCAAACTGGCAAAAATATAATTGTGTCTGTGTTTAGACAGAGTCAATAAAAACCCTGGCGACCTGGCAACGTCAAAGAGGACGCAATATAAATTTCCAGGGCACAAATGGCCCCACAATGCCTTTTACCAAGAGAGGAAGAAGACTTTCTCGCTCCTATTCTTCCTCAAAAGGAAACGGCTTTTGGCAACACTCAGCGCACTTTCCCGAAGAGAGTTTTTTTCCTTTGTTTGTACCAAAAGCAGTAAATATATCAATGGCGTCTACTACAGAAAAGGTGGAACATGGGCTCTTCTGAGTCTGCTCACAGCTTCTATATTTAAGGCTATCATGTATTTTGGGCCAGTTTTTAAGGATTCTGAATAGACCATTGTCCATCCTTAAGATTAAGTGAGAAGAAAAATTAAGTTTGACTGAAGATGCGCCAAGTCTTGGAGTCTAATTTTTTTTCTGTCTGTAATAGTTATATGTAATACTATATACTATTATAGTTATGTTTGTCTATTATAGTGGTTAGTATCTTTATAATTAATTTTTATGAAGCTATAAATCAGTTGAATTATACAAGTAAGGGCACTTGTATATAAATCTTGCCTAAAATGTATCAGTATTATTTTAATATGCCATAATAAAGTTTTTTTGAGATTTTTAAACAATAACATCTTTCAAAAGGGTTCATAGACTAATAGAGGAGTTGCCTAGATTTATAATGTACTGTAGCACTTCTCTGCAGAGTAATAGTGCCCTAGCTGATTTTTTTTTGCATTCTCGATGGCCATTGCAAGTACATCTATTTCCTTATTGTGTCGAGATTTCAAAGATGTCAAGTGATAGTAAAGATAGCAATCGACAAAAACGTGTTTTCTCTATGCTCACGATCACCAATCCCTCCACTCACCTGGTGGTCGTTTGTGCTGGAACACCCTCAGTGCCTCTTGTACTGGCACCGCTGGCATCTATGTTGATGGCCTCTTGTACTGGCACTACTGGCACCTATGTTCCTCTTCTCGTTTCTCAGCACTGCTGGCATCCATGTTCCTTGCCTCTCCTCTCGGCACTGCTGGTATCTATGTTCCTTGCCTCTCCTCTTGGCACTGCTGGCATCTATGTTCCTTGCCTCTCCTCTCGGCACTGCTGGTATCCATGTTCCTTACCTCTCCTCTTGGCACTGCTGGCATCTATGTTCCTTGCCTCTCCTCTTGACACTGCTGGCATCTATGTTTCTTGCCTCTTCTCTCAGCACTGCTGGCATCCATGTTCCTTACCTCTCCTCTCGGCACTGCTGTCATCTATGTTCCTTGCCTCTTCTCTCAGCACTGCTGGCATCTATGTTCCTCTTCTCTTCTCTCGGCACTGATGGCATCCATGTTCCTTACCTCTCCTCTCGGCACTGCTGTCATCTATGTTCCTTGCCTCTTCTCTCAGCACTGCTGGTATATATGTTCCTTTTCTCTTCTCTCGGCACTGCTGGCATCCATGTTCCTTACCTCTCCTCTCAGCACTGCTGGCATCTATGTTCCTTTTCTCTTCTCTCGGCACTGCTGGCATATATGTTCCTCTTCTCTCAGCACTGCTGGCATCCATGTTTCTTACCTCTTCTCTCAGCACTGCTGGCATCTATGTTCCTTGCCTCTTCTCTCAGCACTGCTGGCATCTATGTTCCTTGCCTCTTCTCTCAGCACTGCTGGCATCTATGTTCCTTGCCTCTCCTCTCAGCACTGCTGGCATCCATGTTCCTTACCTCTCCTCTCAGCACTGCTGGCATCTATGTTCCTTACCTTTCCTCTCGGCGCTGCTGGCATCTATGTTCCTTTTCTCTTCTCTCGGCACTGCTGGCATATATGTTCCTCTTCTCTCAGCACTGCTGGCATCCATGTTTCTTACCTCTTCTCTCAGCACTGCTGGCATCTATGTTCCTTGCCTCTTCTCTCAGCACTGCTGGCATCCATGTTCCTCGCCTCTTCCCTCAGCACTGCTGGCATCTATGTTCCTTGCCTCTTCTCTCAGCACTGCTGGCATTTATGTTCCTTGCCTCTCCTCTCAGCACTCCTGGCATCTATGTTCCTTGCCTCTCCTCTCAGCACTGCTGGCATCTATGTTCCTTGCCTCTTCTCTCAGCACTGCTGGCATCTATGTTCCTTGCCTCTCCTCTCGGCACTGCTGGCATCTATGTTCCTTGCCTCTCCTCTCGGCACTGCTGGCATCTATGTTCCTTGCCTCTTCTCTCAGCACTGCTGGCATTTATGTTCCTTGCCTCTTCTCTCAGCACTTCTGGCATTTATGTTCCTTGCCTCTCCTCTCAGCACTCCTGGCATCTATGTTCCTTGCCTCTCCTCTCAGCACTGCTGGCATCTATGTTCCTTGCCTCTTCTCTCAGCACTGCTGGCATCTATGTTCCTTGCCTCTCCTCTCGGCACTGCTGGCATCTATGTTCCTTGCCTCTCCTCTCGGCACTGCTGGCATCTATGTTCCTTGCCTCTTCTCTCAGCACTGCTGGCATTTATGTTCCTTGCCTCTTCTCTCAGCACTTCTGGCATTTATGTTCCTTGCCTCTCCTCTCAGCACTCCTGGCATCTATGTTCCTTGCCTCTCCTCTCAGCACTGCTGGCATCTATGTTCCTTGCCTCTTCTCTCAGCACTGCTGGCATCCATGTTCCTCGCCTCTTCCCTCAGCACTGCTGGCATCTATGTTCCTTGCCTCTCCTCTCAGCACTGCTGGCATCTATGTTCCTTGCCTCTTCTCTCGGCACTGCTGGCATCTATGTTCCTTGCCTCTCCTTTCGGCACTGCTGGCATCCATGTTCCTTACCTCTCCTCTCAGCACTGCTGTCATCTATGTTCCTTACCTTTCCTCTCGGCACTGCTGGCATCTATGTTCCTGATTCTCCTCTCAGCACTGCTGGCATCTATGTTCCTTGCCTCTTCTCTCAGCACTGCTGGCATCTATGTTCCTGACTCTCCTCTCAGCACTGCTGGCATCTATGTTCCTTGCCTCTCCTCTCGGCACTGCTGGCATTTATGTTCCTTGCCTCTCCTCTCAGCACTCCTGGCATCTATGTTCCTTGCCTCTCCTCTCGGCACTGCTGGCATCTATGTTCCTTGCCTCTCCTCTCGGCACTGCTGGCATCTATGTTCCTTGCCTCTTCTCTCAGCACTGCTGGCATTTATGTTCCTTGCCTCTTCTCTCAGCACTGCTGGCATTTATGTTCCTTGCCTCTCCTCTCAGCACTCCTGGCATCTATGTTCCTTGCCTCTCCTCTCAGCACTGCTGGCATCTATGTTCCTTGCCTCTTCTCTCAGCACTGCTGGCATCCATGTTCCTCGCCTCTTCCCTCAGCACTGCTGGCATCTATGTTCCTTGCCTCTCCTCTCAGCACTGCTGGCATCTATGTTCCTTGCCTCTTCTCTCGGCACTGCTGGCATCTATGTTCCTTGCCTCTCCTTTTGGCACTGCTGGCATCCATGTTCCTTACCTCTCCTCTCAGCACTGCTGTCATCTATGTTCCTTACCTTTCCTCTCGGCACTGCTGGCATCTATGTTCCTGACTCTCCTCTCAGCACTGCTGGCATCTATGTTCCTTGCCTCTCCTCTCGGCACTGCTGGCATCCATGTTCCTTACCTCTCCTCTCAGCACTGCTGGCATCTATGTTCCTTGCCTCTCCTCTCGGCACTGCTGGCATCTATGTTCCTTGCCTCTCCTTTTGGCACTGCTGGCATCCATGTTTCTTACCTCTCCTGTCGGCACTGCTGGCATCTATGTTCCTTGCCTCTCCTCTCAGCACTGCTGGCATCTATGTTCCTTGCCTCTTCTCTTAGCACTGCTGGCATTTATGTTCCTTGCCTCTTCTCTCAGCACTGCTGGCATCTATGTTCCTGACTCTCCTCTCGGCACTGCTGGCATCTATGTTCCTTGCCTCTCCTCTCGGCACTGCTGGCATCTATGTTCCTTGCCTCTCCTTTTGGCACTGCTGGCATCCATGTTCCTTACCTCTCCTGTCGGCACTGCTGGCATCCATGTTCCTTGCCTCTTCTTTCAGCACTTCTGGCATCTATGTTCCTTGCCTCTCCTCTCAGCACTGCTGGCATCTATGTTCCTTGCCTCTCCTCTCGGCACTGCTGGCATCTATGTTCCTCGCCTCTTCTCTCAGCACTGCTGGCATCTATGTTCCTTGCCTTTTCTCTCAGCACTGCTGGCATCCATGTTCCTTTCCTCTTCTCTTGGAACTGCTGGCATCTATGTTCCTTGCCTCTCCTCTCAGCATTGCTGTCATCTATGTTCCTTGCCTCTTCTCACGGCACTGCTGGCATCTATGTTCCTTTCCCGTTGTCTCGGAACTGCTGGCATCTATATAACTTAGCCACATTAGAAAGGGCCAGTGCTCCCTCAGTAAAAACATTCTCCACTAATCCTTGGTAGTCTGGTTATAAACAACACCTTCCACTACAGGGAAGTGTATGAGTGGTAAAGAGCTCTAGTCCCCTAGTACCCTGCAAAGGTGCTCCTATGTTCCAAGCCTCCACTTTATAAATGAATCCATGCATGATTCCCATTCCTGCCCTGATGATCTTCTGTGCTGACACCTTGGCCTGTACACCTAGTGTACCTGAACCCCACCCGTACAGATCTATATCAGCTTGGGTCCTTATACAGGGTTGACAGGTAAAAACCAACAGGGTCACAATGCCATTAGAAGTAACACAAAGTCAAACTGTGAGATGGTAAAGTGGGTCCACAACCCATTTTCTGTTACATTCTAAAGAAAGAGTGGAGGGTGACTGAATAAAACATTGAGGGAGAGATATAAAATTAGGGAGATAAGTGTTAAATAATATTTTGTTGAGTTTTATTTTGTTTACATTGTTAAATACATATCACTCTCATGCTTGCTTGTACAACTGCCAGTTCAGAGCTCAATTACATAGAAAGCATGCCCATGCCCCACCCTTTTATGAATGCTTACTTTACTTCCTGCTCTCTCACATGGATATATCAGCGAAACCTCTGATTTTAGTGACAACCCACATCTGAGAAGTCTCCTCAGATATAAATATGTGCTATATATATATATATTTATCTAAAATACTAACCTGATTTCTCCAATTGCTGCTTGTTGAACTTCATGTTCAGAGCTGCAGTGTGATATATTGTACATGTTCTGACTAGAGATGAGCGAACATACTCGTCCGAGCTTGATGCTCGATCGAGCATTAGCGTACTCGTAACTGCTCGTTGCTCGGACGAGTATTTCGCCCGCTCGAGAAAATGGCAGCTCCCGCCGTTTTGCTTTTTGGCGGCCAGAAACAGAGCCAATCACAAGCCAGGAGACTCTGCACTCCACCCAGCATGACGTGGTACCCTTACACGTAGATAGCAGTGGTTGGCTGGCCAGATCAGGTGACCCTGGGATAGACTAGCCGCTGCCCGCGCTGCTCGGATCATTCTCTGTCTGGATGCCGCTAGGGAGAGAGCTGCTGCTGGTCAGGGAAAGCGTTAGGGTGTTCTATTAGCTTACTGTTAGGCAGGAGTGATTCTACAAGAACCCAACAGCCCTTCTTAGGGCTACAATAACGTTATACTTTTTTTTTTAATTTGCTTGTGGCTGGGCTTGCTGGCACTAGTAGTGCAGCTAGTACCATATTGTGAGCAATTAGCAGGGGGACTTGCTACCGTTGTGTTTAGCTTTTAGTGACACACATATCCACCTCAAACACCAAAGTGGGACAATTTATTAGGGGTTTGATTTCAATTAGGCACAGTCTGCCAGTTTCTTTTTATTTTACGTTTATTTTTTTAATAACTCAGTGTCATCTCATCTGGCATAGTAGTGTGCTTTCATACTTGGCTAGAAAATAGCCATAGGAGAATCCAAACGTCTTACTTACGCCTACAGTAGCGTTATATATATTTGATTTCTGGTTGATCTGCTGGTGGCTGTAGTTGCTGCAGTGCATCTACTAGCAAATTGTGAGCAATTTGTAGTGAGACTTGCGACCACTGTGTTTTGCGCTTAGTGACGCACATATCCATCGCAAAGACCGAAGTGGGAAAATTTATTAGGGCCCAGGGTTGTATTTCAATTAGGCACAGTCTGCCATTTCCTTTTGTATTTTACGTTTATTTTTTTCATAACTCAGCGTCATCTCATCTGGCATAGTAGTGTGCTTTCATACTTGGCTAGAAAATAGCCATAGCAATAGGATAGCATCGTTTGGTTTTAAAAACTAAAAAACACACACAAAAAAAAAAACACAAAAAAAAGTTAAAAAAAAAATTAAAGTTATAACTCTCATTTTCAAAATGTTTAACCCGAGGGCTAGGGGTAGAGGACGAGGGCGGGGACGTGGGCGTCCAACTACTGCAGGGGTCAGAGGCCGTGGTCCTGGGCGGGGTGAGACACCACCTGCTGATGAGGGAGCAGGGGAACGCCGCAGAGCTACACTCCCTAGGTTCATGTCTGAAGTTACTGGGACTCGTGGTAGAGCACTGTTGAGGCCAGAACAGTGCGAACAGGTGATGTCGTGGATTGCCGACAATGCTTCGAGCAATTTGTCCACCAGTCAGTCTTCCACGCAGTCCACCCATGTCACCGAAATCGGCACTCCTCCAGCTCCTGCACCTCAGCCTCCTCCCCCCCAGTCTGCCCCCTCCCAGCAAAATTCGGCATTTGAACCGGCATACTCTGAGGAACTGTTTTCTGGACCCTTCCCACAGTCACAAACCACTTGTCCGGTTGCTGATGAGCAATTTTCCGATGCCCAGGTTTTCCACCAGTCGCAGTCTGTGGGTGATGATGACCTTGTTGACGTACTGGAAGAAGTGTGTAAAGAGGTGTCTGACGATGAGGAGACACGGTTGTCAGACAGTGGGGAAGTTGTTGTCAGGGCAGGAAGTCCGAGGGGGGAGCAGACTGAGGGATCGGATGATGATGAGGTGACAGACCCAAGCTGGGTTGAGAGGCCGGGTGAACACAGTGCTTCTGAGATGGAGGAGAGTCCTCGACCAGAACAGGTTGGAAGAGGCAGTGGTGGGGCCAGACGGAGAGGCAGGGCCAGAGCTGGTGCATCAGCGCCAAATGTGTCAACTAGTGAAGTTCCCGTGGCGAGGGCTCCTGCGGCGAGGGCTAGATTTTCAGAAGTCTGGAGGTTCTTTAAGGGAACACCGGATGACCGACGGACTGTGGTGTGCCACATTTGCCAAACCAGGATCAGCAGGGGTTCCACCACTACTAGCTTAACTACCACCAGTATGCGCAGGCATATGAATGCTAAACACCCCACTCAGTGGCAACAAGCGCGTTCACCTCCGGCCGTGCACACCACTGCTCCTTCCCCTGTGTCAGCTGATAGTCAGCCCCCTGCCCAGGACCCTGCCACAAAAACCCCATCGTCGCCTCCACGATCCTCCACAGCATCCACCAGCGTTCAGCTCTCCATACCCCAGACGCTGGAGCGGAAACGCAAATATAGTGCAACCCACCCGCACGCCCAAGCCCTTAATGTGCACATCTCCAGATTGCTAAGCCTGGAGATGCTGCCCTATAGGCTAGTAGAGACCGAGGCCTTTCGCAGCCTCATGGCGGCGGCCGCCCCTCGGTATTCGGTCCCCAGCCGCCACTACTTTTCCCGATGTGCCGTCCCAGCCCTGCACCAGCACGTGTCAGACAACATAATCCGTGCCCTGACCAACGCCGTTTCTGACAAGGTCCACCTGACCACGGACACGTGGACGAGTGCTGCCGGGCAGGGCCACTATATATCGCTGACGGCACATTGGGTTAACTTGGTGGAGGCTGGGACCGAGTCTGACCCTGCGGCTGGTCATATACTGCCGACGCCGAGGATTGCGGGGCCTACCTCGGTCCAGGTGTTTCAGGCCTACTATGCCTCCTCCTCCTCCCACCCCTCCTCCACCTCCTCCTCCGAACGACCATCCGTGGGCATGGCGCCATCAGTTGGTAGCTCTAGGCACAGCAGCAGTGCCGTCACTAAGCGACAGCAGGCGGTGCTGAAACTGCTGAGCCTAGGCGATAAAAGGCACACCGCCCAAGAACTATTACAGGGCATCACGGCGCAGACTAATCTGTGGCTGGCACCGCTGAACCTGAAGCCAGGCATGGTTGTGTGTGACAACGGCCGTAACCTGGTGGCGGCTCTGCAACTCGGCAGACTGACACATGTGCCATGCCTGGCCCATGTGTTAAATCTGATAGTTCAGCGTTTCCTCAAGACATACCCCAATCTGTCTGATTTGCTCACGAAGGTGCGCCGCATCTGTGCGCATTTCAGGAAGTCCAGCACAGATGCTGCCACTCTCAGGGCAGCGCAGCGCCGCCTCCAACTGCCCGCTCACCGACTGTTGTGCGACGTGCCCACGAGGTGGAATTCAACACTGACCATGTTATCCAGAGTTTACCAGCAGCGCCGAGCGATTGTAGACTGCCAGATGTCAACTTCCACCAGAACTGGTAGTCAGGTCAGTCAGCTTCCTCAAGTCTACAATGAGGAGTGGACGTGGATGTCTGATATCTGTCAGGTGCTGAGTAACTTTGAGGAGTCAACACAGATGGTCAGTGGCGATGCCGCCATCATCAGCCTCACCATCCCGCTGCTTGGCCTGTTGAAAAACTCTCTGGTCAGCATGAAGTCGGAAGCTTTGCGCTCCTCACAAGAGACGGGGGAAGAAGATTCCCTTGTTGATAGCCAAAGCACCCTTAGGTCTGTTTCTCAGCGCATATCGGAGGAGGTGGAGGAAGATGAGGAGGAAGAGGAGGAGAATGTTGGCGAGACACAAGAGGGGACCATTGTTGAGTCCTTCACTGTTGAGCGTGTATGGGCAGAAGAAGAGGAGTTGGAGGAGTTGGAGGAGGAGGAAATGGACAGTCAGGCCAGTGAGGGGAGTGAATTCTTACGCGTTGGTACTCTGGCGCATATGGCAGATTTCATGCTAGGCTGCCTATCCCGTGACCCTCGCGTTCAAAGAATTTATTCCAGCACCGATTACTGGGTGTTCACTCTCCTGGACCCACGGTACAAGCAAAATCTTTCCACTCTCATCCCTGGAGAGGAAAGGAGTGTGAGAATGCATGAATACCAGCAGGCCCTGGTGCACAAGCTGAAACAGTATTTCCCTTCTGACAGCGCTAGCGGCAGAGTGCGTAGTTCTGCGGGACAAGTAGCGAGGGAGAGTAGGCGAGCAGGCAGCTTGTCCAGCACTGGCAAGGGTACGCTTTACAAGGCTTTTGCCAGCTTTATGTCACCCCAGCAAGACACTGTCACCTGTCCCCAGTCTCGGCAGAGTAGGGCTGATCTTTACAGAAAGATGGTGAGGGAGTACGTAGCTGACCATACCATCGTCCTAAATGATCACACAGCTCCCTACAACTAATGGGTTTCAAAGCTGGACATGTGGCACGAACTGGCGCTGTACGCCTTGGAGGTTCTTGCCTGCCCTGCCGCTAGCATCTTGTCCGAGCGGGTTTTCAGTGCAGCTGGTGGCATCATCACCGATAAGCGTACACGCCTGTCGACTGACAGCGCTGACAGGCTGACGCTTATCAAGATGAATAAAGCCTGGATTTCTCCTAATTTCCAATCTCCACCAGGTGAAGGAAGCTCAACCTGAATAATTTATCCACTCCTCCTCCTCATTTTCCTCCTTCTCCTCCTCTTTGTACAGTAAAGCAGAGGAAACTGGCTATTTTTTGACGGGGCCCACTGGCTCTAGCTATAGTACTTTATGCATTTAATTTTTATGGAGGGCCACCGACCCGGTCCTCTGTTTTAAACAATTTTTGGGAGTGCCACATACAGGCACTCAATCTATTCCATTTTTCTGGAGGGCCACCTACCTGCTCCTCTGGTTTGAAAACTTTTTTGGACTGCCACATACAGGCACTCAATCTATTCCATTTTTATGGAGGGCCACCTACCTGCTCCTCTGGTTTGAAAACTTTTTTGGACTGCCACATACAGGCACTCAATCTATTCCATTTTTATGGAGGGCCACCTACCTCCTCCTCTGGTTTGAAAACTTTTTTGGACTGTCACATACAGGCACTCAATCTATTCCATTTTTATTGAGGGCCACCTACCTGCTCCTCTGGTTTGAAAACTTTTTTGGACTGCCACATACAGGCACTCAATCTATTCCATTTTTATGGAGGGCCACCTACCTCCTCCTCTGGTTTGAAAACTTTTTTGGACTGCCACATACAGGCACTCAATCTATTCCATTTTTATGGAGGGCCACCTACCTGCTCCTCTGGTTTGAAAACTTTTTTGGACTGCCACATACAGGCACTCAATCTATTCCATTTTTATGGAGGGCCACCTACCTCCTCCTCTGGTTTGAAAACTTTTTTGGACTGCCACATACAGGCACTCAATCTATTCAATTTTTCTGGAGGGCCACCTACCTGCTCCTCTGGTTTGAAAACTTTTTTGGACTGCCACATACAGGCACTCAATCTATTCCATTTTTCTGGAGGGCCACCTACCTGCTCCTCTGGTTTGAAAACTTTTTTGGACTGCCACATACAGGCACTCAATCTATTCCATTTTTCTGGAGGGCCACCTACCTGCTCCTCTGGTTTGAAAACTTTTTTGGACTGCCACATACAGGCACTATCCAAATTGAATTGTCTCCATAGCAGCCTCCACACGTTGTCTCCATTGCTACCTCCAAAAGTCGTCCATATAGCTGCCTCCATACATCGTCCCTTTATCAAACGAGGTGTGTCAGGCCGAAATTTGGGTTGTTTTCATGGATTCCACATCAAACTTGTTAACTTTGTCGCCACCCTGCTGTGTTATCCACAAAATACACTGGCAAACTTTTACCATTTACGGATATTATTTCAGCGCTTCTTGCGCATCTGTTTACATTCCCCTCACCCGCCATATCCTAAACTTATAAGAACGCTACTACACTTGATCTTATACAAAAGGTTCTTAGAAGTGCTGTTTGGGGAGTAGCCTAGAGACAGGGGCTTGGATTGGCGAAAGCTCGCCTGGCAGCGGAGCGCCAGCTCCATGCCAAGATTTAACTAACATAGTTTTAACTGCAGCACCTTTAATCTACTACTAGTTCACTGCCTCCATACATGGTCCCCTTATCAAACGAGCTGTGTCAGGCAGAATTTTGGATTGTTTTCATGGCTTCCATGTTAACTTTGTCGCCACCCTGCTGTGTAATCCTCAAAATATACTGGCAAACTTTTACCATTTACGGATATTATTTCAGCGCTTCTTGCGCATCTGTTTACATTCCCCTCACCCGCCATATTCCCAACTTATAAGAACGCTACTACACTTAACTTGGTGCAGGTTGGGACCGAGTCTGACCCTGGGGCTGGTCATATACTGCCGACGCAGAGGATTGCGGGGCCTACCTCGGTCCAGGTGTTTCGGGCCTACTATGCCTCCTCCTCCTCCCACCCCTGCTCCACCTCCTCCTCCTCCGAATTACCATCCGTGGGCATGGCGCCATCAGTCGGTAGCTCTAGGCACAGCAGCAATGCCGTCGCTAAGCGACAGCAGGCGGTGCTCAAACTGCTGAGCCTAGGTGATAAAAGGCACACCGCCCAAGAGCTATTACAGGGCATTCCACATCAAACTTGTTAACTTTGTCGCCACCGTGCTGTGTAAGCCACAAAATATACTGGCAAACTTTTTTCATTTACGGATATTATTTCAGCGCTTCTTGCGCATCTGTTTACATTCCCCTCACCCGCCATATCCCAAACTTATAAGAACGCTACTACACTTGATCTTATCCGAAAGGTTCTTGGAAGTGCTGTTTGGGGAGTAGCCTAGAGACAGGGGCTTGGATTGGCGAAAGCTCGCCTGGCATCGGAGCGCCAGCTCCATGCCAAGATCCAACTAACATAGTTTTAACTGCAGCACCTTTAATCTACTACTAGTTCACTGCCTCCATACATGGTCCCCTTATCAAACGAGCTGTGTCAGGCAGAATTTTGGGTTGTTTTCATGGCTTCCACAACAAACTTGTTAACTTTGTCGCCACCCTGCTGTGTAATCCACAAAATATACTGGCAAACTTTTATCATGTACCGATATTATTTGAGCGCTTCTTGCTCACCTCCTTTGGTTCCTCTCTGCCACCCATTGGTTTGAAGCCTGAGTCCATTTAGGGTATGTCGCCATGCCACTCTCTAGCCTGCCGCTGCTGCCGCTGCCTCTGCATGCCGTCCCCTATAGTGTCAGGGTCAATTATTGGATGTTTTAGATGCTATCTAGCTTCATTCTGTCACTCTGTCATGGCCATGCTGTTGCCCATAATTTTGGCATAATGGTGCGATTAAGCAGCCTCAGAGGCATCCATGCATGCTGTTCCTGCTGTTTCCTGTCCATTTCCGTGGTGTTTCCATCCTTTTCTGAGGTTCCCAGGTGTTTGGCCAAGCTTCCCTGTGCAGAGCCTTGGTCCCCTTGAAAAATGCTCGAGTCTCCCATTGACTTCAATGGGGCTCGTTACTCGAAACGAGCACTCGAGCATCGGGAAAAGTTCGCCTCGAATAACGAGTACCCGAGCATTTTAGTGCTCGCTCATCTCTAGTTCTGACTAATGTGAGACACTGCATATACTGCAATGTATACATAATATTAATCTGCTGTAGGCACATATTATTCTATAGTGATTAGAAACAGGTGATTACCAATGAATGCAGAACTTTACAGTTTGTCCTGTTGCATAAAGTATACATAGAGTTTTCATCCAGGCTGATTGCAGAATCACTTAAATAGATTTTTATGGTCTGCAAAATAAAAATGTTTAAAAATAAAAAAAAATTTGGGATGTAAGGAAAAACATGCAATCCTGGAAGGGATATGAACAAGTTCTAACCCGTCTTGAAATGGAATAATGGGTAATATACTGTGTCCAGCACCAGCAGGGGTCCTGGGGTGTATGTTTTGCACCTTTATGCCACTCTGTATGTACAAGTCTACATACATATCCTTATATACTCATCATATTCCCATGTGTGTAACATGGCGGCCTCACTGAATGACCCCTCTGTTCCCTAAGTGGTTAAACCAGCATTTTCCAAACCCAAAGACTTTGATCTTTTGGATCCTGAACACGTGAACTCTTCATCAGGCCGGTATTTATTTACAAGTCCTACTTCATGGAAGCTCTCACGCAGCCGATACATTCTTGCTCGACAAGAGTCCATTCAATGTCCTTACTGATTGTCTCAGTTTACACGTTTCAGACTTGAAAGACTTGAAAACTATTTATGAAAGGTGACATACACAGGAGGTCGATGGAAAAACATACACTTCTGTAATGTCGGACGAATCTAGGATTATTTTATTTCTATGTGGTCTTTCTGAAATGATTGTGGTTTTATACATGTTATGGATTCAATATACCATGACTTGCTGTAATTCTCCAAGGGTCTCACAGGAACGGCTCAGAAATTCTGTTATTTTACCATTGGATTTTATGTTATAGTGTGTGAATACCATTATATCTGGGTTTATATACTAAATAACATTAGAAGTCAAGCAGCACCAAAAAGCATGAAAAACTGTGGGTGCAGATCCCAAAAATACTGGTCTTGACACACCAGACAATAATAATCCAAAAAGAAAAGAGACTGCACTCCAGTTGGTGAGCAGATATGTCCACCTTAAATTTCCAGCCCACATACCCTGCCCTTACCCCACAAAGTATAATACCCCCTTCCTTACTGGCCCTGCACTATTTTTATGCCTCCCTAGATCAACTTATAATGACCACCTTTCTGTATTCCCCCAATTTCTGCCCCATTCCCTTTAAAGATTAGTTGCTTGTAAATGTTTTCATGTTCTGCTGCGCCGGAAGAGGTGTCCCATGGCCTGGTCTTGGGTCTTGGCCTGGTTGTTGGGGACAGAAGAGTACAGAAATCAACAGCACTTGCTCCAACTAGACTGGAATCAGTAAAGCGACACCTATCAAATGATGCAAAGAATTGGATCTGGTTGAGGTGGTGAAAGTTCCTTTAACCAGATCATCTACAGTTTAAAGGACATTGGAGGAACGCTTGGCATGCCAGTCCAAATATTCCCCCCCATCGGCTATGAGTCTTGGTAAATGGTAGCTCCAACAGTTCTGAACTGGTCTGAACCAGGTCTGAACTGGTGGAGATTTTAGGTATAGAAAATACATCCGGCCTCCCCGTCCAGCTGCCTGCCTGATCATCCCCAAAGTACTGGTAAAGACCAAAGTGGGAATGGGACTTGTCCTCCAGAAAATTGGCAGACAAACTTTATAAATTCCTCCTTTATCTTGAAATTTGTCCCTTGTTAAAACAAAATTTGATTGAATACCGCCCTTACTCAATGGATGGATCCATCACCATGGCTAAAGTCATAAAAGGCAACATTGGAGCACATTTACTTACCCGGTCCAGTCGCGATCCCAGCGGCACATTGTCCGACGAGAATTCGGGTCTGCCGGGATTCACTAAGGTGGGCGCCCGATATCCAGCAGGTGTCGCTGCTGCGTCGAGGTCCGCCGGAGTTCACCTTCTTCGTCCCGGTGCATGTAAGTGCTGATCTTGCGACACAAATTCTTTTTTAAATACCGCAGCGCAAATCGGATATATTTGGCAAACCCGACGAAAGTGCGATGTTCGGACCCTTAGTAAATGAGCCCCAATAAGTTGAAATTTTAGCATGAAGCCATCAATATCTACACGTCCTATGACAGTGATGCACATGAAGGAAAGTCCCACCAGGGGGACAATTCGTCTTCCTCCTGGACCAGCACTCTCAGCTCCATCACACCTCTCCATGATAAAGGAGCTTCTTGGAAGACTATTAAAGACGGCACTAGAAGGCGTTTATGAGCTGTATGACCTGTGTCCAGATGGATGTCTGCAGCTGTTCAGGACAAATGTTTACATATTTCTCATTTTCATGAGGTCATTTCATATTTATCTGCCTGGATTTGTTCAATGTTCAACCTCTTAGACTACAAAATGCAGGGAATTTAAGAAAAATAGACTTTAAGCGAGAGTTTTTTTTACACATTGGGCTGACCATAGGGAATGTGGGCACTGGTGCCTGATGTGGACCCATGGGCTGCTCTCCCAAAATTATACATGGGTGGTGACTGTTACAACTTTTTGGAGCTTCAGACTTGGTTTAGTTTACAGAATTTGGGGTATTTGAAAAAGTGGATTCTTAAACTTTGGGCCCTGGCAAGACACAATTAACCCTCCTGTATAGATTGTACAGTATAGATTTGCTATTTTGCTTTATGGGAGTATTTTTTGTTAACATATAGGTATTTGTGCACAATATGATAGTCTACTGGTTCTGCACAGGGCAATTTCCAGTACAAGGTACGGTCCACCATGGTCCACTGGGGAGCACTAGTGTATGAGAACTCTTCACTGGCCCCCCCCCCCCTTCCACTGTAGAAGCTTCTGTTTGAATACTACAGCATTAACTCAGGAAGGAGGAGCTATGCTGTGTTCAGTGAATAGATCTCACACACCAGTGCACTATAGTGCTCCGAATCCAGCTACAATCCTGGAATATAATGCATTTTTCACAGGTCTGCTGCTACTAACAACACAGACAGATCTCCAGAAACAATAACTAACACTTTCAACAGGTGTAAATAGTCAAGAAACACACATATGTTGTTTAAAGATGAAATGGTGTAAACATAAATGTGTGTTTTGTGTCATTGGGATTGTATTGTTATCATTGTGGCGGTGGTAACGTACTATATGCTTTTTTAACTTACGACCATCTGTCATTCCTACTGTAGGGCCTGGCGCCTATACAATATACATCTTATGAATGGCTCATTGTCGAGATGAAATTTCAGAGCAGGACACTTTATTTTTCTTGCTGATTTTATTATTTCAGCGCTGCATGTGAGGAGCCTCATATTTTATTTGACGTTAGTTTTTGTCACAGCTATGTCAATACAAATGTAAGAGGAGAAAATAGAAATCTGCGGCCGCGGCTGCGTCTATCCATTAGAGCCACTTGCGAATGGCAGATGTAATGAAGTGTCATGGGGTATGTAGAATAAGACACAAGATGGACTGTCAGCATGTAGACGTCTGCAGCACGGACCTTGAGGGGCAGAGAAAATGGGATTTTTATTCTGATTGACTAATGGGTATAGCAGGTAGAATGGTAATAAGCCTCAGCCACTCGTAGGACGCAGCAAATCTAAGCATCGGATGTCAGATGTATTATTGAACCAGCAGAGAAATAATTTTTGTATCCTTTTACCTCAATACAGGCAGTCCCCTACTTAAGGACACCCGACTTACAGACGACCCCTAGTTAAAGACGGACCCCTCTGCCCACTCTGACCTCTGGTGAAGCTCTCTGGATGTTACTATAGTCCCAGACTACAATGATCAGCTGTAAGGGGTCTGTAATGAACCTTTAGTGATAATCCTTGGTCCAATTACAGCAAAACATTTTGAAACTCCAATTGTCACTGGGGAAAAAAATATTTTGGTCTGGATTTACAATTATAAAATATACAGTTTCAACTTACAAATTCAACTTAAGAACAAACCTATGGACCCTATCTTGTATTCAGCCTCATTTAGTTCTCACTTTGTATCTAGAAATTCCCAGGATCCTTCCATTGAGTTGGATTATGTGATCTAATGGTGCCCACCTTATACGTCACATGCGTTTATGATGTCATTTTCTTTTTAAATATCTTTTCATGTTTTTTTATATTTGACAAACACATAAACAGAGTATAGAACAATGTAAGACATAAAAAAGCAATAAAATGGTCACTTATACACTCACCGGCCACTTTATTAGGTACACCTGTCCAACTGCTCGTTAACACTTAATTTCTAATCAGCCAATCACATGGCGGCAACTCAGTGCATTTAGGCATGTAGACATGGTCAAGACAATCTCCCGCAGTTCAAACCGAGCATCAGAAAGGTGATTTGAGGCCTTTGAACGTGGCATGGTTGTTGGTGCCAGAAGGGCCGGTCTGAGTATTTCAGAAACTGCTGATCTACTGGGATTTTCAAGCACAACCATCTCTAGGGTTTACAGAGAATGGTCCAAAAAAGAAAAAACATCCAGTGAGCGGCAGTTCTGTGGGCGGAAATGCCTTGTTGATGCCAGAGGTCAGAGGAGAATGGGCAGACTGGTTCGAGCTGATAGAAAGGCAACAATGACTCAAATCGCCACCCGTTACAACCAAGGTAGGTAGAAGAGCATCTCTGAACGCACAGTACGTCGAACTGTGAGGCAGATGGGCTACAGCAGCAGAAGACCACACCGGGTGCCACTCCTTTCAGCTAAGAACAGGAAACTGAGGCTACAATTTGCACAAGCTCATCGAAATTGGACAGTAGAAGATTGGAAAAACGTTGCCTGGTCTGATGAGTCTCGATTTCTGCTGCGACATTCGGATGGTAGGGTCAGAATTTGGCGTCAACAACATGAAAGCATGGATCCATCCTGCCTTGTATCTACGGTTCAGGCTGGTGGTGGTGGTGTCATGGTGTGGGGAATATTTTCTTGGCACTCTTTGGGCCCCTTGGTACCAATTGAGCATCGTTGCAACGCCACAGCCTACCTGAGTATTGTTGCTGACCATGTCCATCCTTTTATGACCACAATGTACCCAACATCTGATGGCTACTTTCAGCAGGATAATGCGCCATGTCATAAAGCTGGAATCATCTCAGACTGGTTTCTTGAACATGACAATGAGGTCACTGGACTCAAATGGCCTCCACAGTCACCAGATCTCAATCCAATAGAGCATCTTTGGGATGTGGTGGAACGGGAGATTCGCATCATGGATGTGCAGCCGACAAATCTGCGGCAGCTGTGTGATGCCATCATGTCAATATGGACCAAAATCTCTGAGGAGCTTCCAGCACCTTGTTGTATCTATGCCACGAAGAATTGAGGCAGTTCTGAAGGCAAAAGGGGGTCCAACCCGTTACTAGCATGGTGTACCTAATAAAGTGGCCGGTGAGTGTATATAGTGATACAAACAGTAATATGAACCATAGAATAGGGTCCACAGTCCTCTGGAGAGAGGGGAGCGCAAGCTTCATGTAGGAGGACCATGTTTTGGCAAATATGCCATAACAATGTAATCGGAGTGCACTAAGTGCCTCTAACCTACATGGATCCTGGGTTGTATGAATATTATAGCCCCTTCAAGTCTAGAATCACTTCCTACCTATGGTACTAGAATCAGGTTCTTGAGAAATCGAGGATGTGTCCCTTCTGCCGGCTTTCAATCTGCCAGTTTCAGGGCCTTTGCATGGCCTTCACAGGTCCTGAAATGGCTCTTGTGTACATGTGTATTGAAAGTAGAAACCGATTTCATGGGTGAAGGTCCTTCTCAGGATTTGGTTGGCTATGGGTCCCGAGCTTCTGCTTAATCCACCTATATTATAATCCACTACTGCTTGTAACACCGTTTCTGGCCATTGCTGTATGGATGGTGGGTACTCGAAGGGGTGAAGAGGAATTAGCGATTTGGCAGCTAATATTAGTTATGACCAAAACAACCTATTATATCTCTGGGGAGAGTTGGTAGGACTTGGGGCATTTGGTCAAACTTGCAAAACAGAGGTTTCAACAGATCTCCAAAATGAATGGATTAGCTTGCAATCCCACCAGATATGTCCAAGAGAACTTTTCTGCTGTCGTCATTTGGAAGTGGTGAGCTGAATTTTTTCTTTTTTCTGTTACTATATAATGAGGAAGCCTCCCTTACTCTATACTGATAAGATTTTTAGGAGTATATACAGAAAAATATAATTACACTGTCCCCCCAGCAGGCAGTATTGTACCTTAGCTAGCTGCCCTTGTGATAATGTGTTGAGGCAGAGATTGGTAGAGGGTATAGAGAAGAGATCAGCCATCATATTATACTCACTCCTGATAAAGAAAACTTTCCTTACCAGTCTCTTCTTCCCTCCTTCCTCTTGGGTTGTGGTCTAAAGTCTCTGGCTACAAGCAACATTGATGATCCCTCTCACAGGTGACTTTTAACCTTTACTTTATTTTAAATGTGTGTCTTACTAACTGGTGGCACAGTGTGGGATTGGGATATCCCTCATACACTCTGGCTATCTTGGACAAGCAGTTGACATGTTTCATGGTTGTGATTAGGGGAAAGGTCTTGGGGCATTTCCTAGGATGTCTTACTCTCTCGTGAAAACACAAAGGACCACTGGGAAGTCAGTAAAGACCAATCGGCAATATTCCCTGCCTTCATTGTTGGCAAATATAGAAAGCAAGGGTCACATATCTAGGACACCTAAGTGGTTGTATAGGTCTGAAACCTATGGGGTGAGTCTAAAACCATGGCATAGATCTGAAACCTATGGGGTAAGTCTAAAACCATGGCATAGGTCTGAAACCTATGGGGTAAGTCTAAAACCATGGCAGAGGTCTGAAACCTATGGGGTAAGTCTAAAACCATGGCAGAGGTCTGAAACCTATGGGGTAAGTCTAAAACCATGGCATAGTTCTGAAACCTATGGGGTAAGTCTAAAACCATGGCATAGGTCTGAAACCGATGGGGTAAGTCTAAAACCATGGCATAGGTCTGAAACCTAAGGGGTAAGTCTAAAACCATGGCATAGATGTGAAACCTAAGGGGTAAGTCTAAAACCATGGCATAGGTGTGAAACCTATGGGGTAAGTCTAAAACCATGGCATAGGTCTGAAACCTATGGGGTAAGTCTAAAACCATGGCATAGGTGTGAAACCTATGGGGTAAGTCTAAAACCATGGCATAGGTGTGAAACCTATGGGGTAAGTCTAAAACCATGGCATAGGTCTGAAACCTATGGGGTAAGTCTAAAACCATGGCATAGGTCTGAAACCTATGGGGTAAGTCTAAAACCATGGCATAGTTCTGAAACCTATGGGGTAAGTCTAAAACCATGGCATAGGTCTGAAACCTATGGGGTAAGTCTAAAACCATGGCAGAGGTCTGAAACCTATGGGGTAAGTCTAAAACCATGGCATAGGTCTGAAACCGATGGGGTAAGTCTAAAACCATGGCATAGGTGTGAAACCTATGGGGTAAGTCTAAAACCATGGCATAGGTGTGAAACCTATGGGGTAAGTCTAAAACCATGGCATAGGTGTGAAACCTATGGGGTAAGTCTAAAACCATGGCATAGGTCTGAAACCTATGGGGTAAGTCTAAAACCATGGCATAGGTGTGAAACCTATGGGGTAAGTCTAAAACCATGGCAGAGGTCTGAAACCTATGGGGTAAGTCTAAAACCATGGCATAGGTCTGAAACCGATGGGGTAAGTCTAAAACCATGGCATAGGTGTGAAACCTATGGGGTAAGTCTAAAACCATGGCATAGGTGTGAAACCTATGGGGTAAGTCTAAAACCATGGCATAGGTGTGAAACCTATGGGGTAAGTCTAAAACCATGGCATAGGTGTGAAACCTATGGGGTAAGTCTAAAACCATGGCATAGTTCTGAAACCTATGGGGTAGGTCTAAAACCATGGCATAGGTCTGAAACCTATGGGGTAAGTCTAAAACCATGGCAGAGGTCTGAAACCTATGGGGTAAGTCTAAAACCATGGCATAGGTCTGAAACCGATGGGGTAAGTCTAAAACCATGGCATAGGTGTGAAACCTATGGGGTAAGTCTAAAACCATGGCATAGGTGTGAAACCTATGGGGTAAGTCTAAAACCATGGCATAGGTCTGAAACCTATGGGGTAAGTCTAAAACCATGGCATAGGTCTGAAACCTATGGGGTAAGTCTAAAACCATGGAATAGGTCTGAAACCTATGGGGTAAGTCTAAAACCATGGCAGAGGTCTGAAACCTATGGGGTAAGTCTAAAACCATGGCATAGGTGTGAAACCGATGGGGTAAGTCTAAAACCATGGCATAGGTGTGAAACCTATGGGGTAAGTCTAAAACCATGGCATAGGTGTGAAACCTATGGGGTAAGTCTAAAACCATGGCATAGGTCTGAAACCTATGGGGTAAGTCTAAAACCATGGCATAGGTCTGAAACCTATGGGGTAAGTCTAAAACCATGGCATAGTTCTGAAACCTATGGGGTAAGTCTAAAACCATGGCATAGGTCTGAAACCTATGGGGTAAGTCTAAAACCATGGCAGAGGTCTGAAACCTATGGGGTAAGTCTAAAACCATGGCATAGGTCTGAAACCGATGGGGTAAGTCTAAAACCATGGCATAGGTGTGAAACCTATGGGGTAAGTCTAAAACCATGGCATAGGTGTGAAACCTATGGGGTAAGTCTAAAACCATGGCATAGGTGTGAAACCTATGGGGTAAGTCTAAAACCATGGCATAGGTCTGAAACCTATGGGGTAAGTCTAAAACCATGGCAGAGGTCTGAAACCTATGGGGTAGGTCTAAAACCATGGCATAGGTCTGAAACCTATGGGGTAAGTCTAAAACCATGGCATAGGTCTGAAACCTATGGGGTAAGTCTAAAACCATGGCAGAGGTCTGAAACCTATGGGGTAAGTCTAAAACCATGGCAGAGGTCTGAAACCCATGGGGTAAGTCTAAAAACCATGGCTTAGGTCTGAAACCTATGGGGTAAGTCTAAAACCATGGCATAGGTCTGGAACCTATGGGGTAAGTCTAAAACCATGGCATAGGTCTGGAACCTATGGGGTAAGTCTAAAACCATGGCAGAGGTCTGAAACCTATGGGGTAAGTCTAAAAGCTCTTGACATATCAAAAAGGTGAAGGGACCATCTCAGTTTTTCCTTCTTTCTTTTAGCTATGTTGAGTACACCATATGATTAGGAACCCCTAGGACATTTTGGGTTTGCGCGCTGGCCTTCCACAACGCTCTTCCTAAAAGTAGTCATGTGTGATCTACAATACTGGTCCTACCACATGTATCTATGTATCAAAAACAGCCTCAACATAAAAAATAGATATTTATAGAAAAAAATGTGGCCAATGAAATACCTTCAGATGTTATTGACCTCCATAGTTATGAGCAACAGGTCAACCTGGGTCCTAATATTCACAAAATATAAGAGGAAGAGAAGAGACGTTGAGGCAAGGACTGGAATGTGTTATAGTGTGTTCTCTACTTCATATCTGACTTGTGAATCTTTTAGGGGTCAAGTCCATATTAAATCTCCCACAATCCATCAGATATTCTTCTGGACATTTTTTAGTGTTCTGCTGTTTGTATGGAGGGAAGCGATGAGGAATACGACACAGGTCGGTCGGATGGGATCCAGCTCTGTGCTTACATTACCTGATTCTGACACTGGAGATCAAAGTCGCCTCTTCTGTTTTGTGAAATTCAAAGAATTCGGCGGCGCTTTCGTCTAGATTTAAGATTGTTTTGGATATTTCTCCAGTAATATAAGCCATACATTCCCATAAATATACAAGCCGGCATGAGCAGAGGACTTGAGTAAAGACCATAACTTCAAGGTGGCGTTCATAAAATACTTATGACATTTTCAGGTAACGTTAATGTACATATTAGAGAAGTTTAGGAGGTTTTTTATTTCGTACAGCGGTTCAATGTAAAAAGGGAGTAGAGGATCCTATTACAACCCAACTAGTCATGTATTCACTGATTATACTGTACACAGGCAGTCCCCTACTTAAGGACACCCGACTTACAGACAACCCCTAGTTACAGACGGACCCCTCTACCCCCTGTGACCTCTGGTGACCTCTCTGGATGTTACTATAGTCCCAGGCTGCAATGATCACCTGTAAGGTGTCTGTAATGAAGCTTTATTGATGATTGTTGGTCCCATTACAGCAAAAAATTTTGTCAGTGGGGAAAATTTTTTTTGTCTGGATCTACAATGATAAAATATACAGTTACAACTTACATACAAATTCAACTTAAGAACAAACCTATGGACCCTATCTTGTATGTAACCCGGGGACTGCCTGTATATCATTTCCAAACCCCATATTAATTGCATGGAGAGAAGCTCCAAGTATGTAGGCATCGGAAAATACATTATAATGATCCAATAAAACCGCCACACATTGACTACATAATTAGATGACACATTAATATTGCCACACAGTGACAGAATGCTACAGTGATCCAATAATACCATCACACATGGAATCCAGAATACAGAAATACATTAATACTGCACATAGTGACTAAATAATACACAATACTGCAGGGGTGTAACTACAGGGGTAGCAGGCATAGCAGCTGTTACGGGGCCCACAGTGTCAGGGGGACCAGCTCCCTCGAGTACTTGATACAAGTACAAAATACCAAACTACAGGAATCAGAAACCAAGCAAAGGAGGACCCTGCCCGTGATAACTCACAATCTATATGGGAGGGAAGATGCACCTGGAAAGGGCACTTTCGCCACTGTGCACTTTCCAGGTATTCCTCCTGTACCACAGACTTTGTGTGGCTGTAGTATACCATCCTCCAGGCTCACCCCAGCAGTTCCTCGACCATTTTGCTTCTTGGCTTCGTCACTTTCTATCCTGTAAAATTCCATCATGGGAGACCTTAACATTCCTATTACCACTCCCTCTCCTCTTCTGCCTCTCACTTCTTAAAACCAACTACCTCTTTATGACTCTTACAACTCTCTCGGCAGCGTTCGATACTGTGGACCACCAGCTCCTCCTCAGGAGGCTTCACTCCATTGGCCTAAAGGACACTGCACTCTCTTGGTTTTCTTTCTATCTCTCTGCACTTTCAGTGTCTCCTTCTCTGGAGCTCTTCTCATCTTCCTCTCAGTTTCTGGGTTCCTCAGGGCTCAGTCCTAGGTCCTCTCCTCTCAGTGTCGGGGGTCCCCAGGGCTCAGTCCTAGGTCCTCTCCTCTCAGTGTCGGGGGTCCCCAGGGCTCAGTCCTAGGTCCTCTCCTCTCAGTGTCGGGGGTCCCCAGGGCTCAGTCCTAGGTCCTCTCCTCTCAGTGTCGGGGGTCCCCAGGGCTCAGTCCTAGGTCCTCTCCTCTCAGTGTCGGGGTTCCTCAGGGCTCAGTCCTTGGTCCTCTTCTCTTCTCTCTCTATACTGCCCCCATTGGACAAACCATCAGCAGATTTGGTTTCCAGTATCATCTCTCTGCTGATGACACCCAGCTATATACTTCTGCATGTAACATCACCCCTGCCTTACTCCAGAACACTAGTGACCGTCTCTCTGCTGTCTCTAACAACATGTCCTCTCTTTTTTTGAAACTTAATCTTTCTGAACTTCTGAACCGAACTTCTTGTCTTTCCACCATCTACTAACTTTGTAAATGCAAATATAGTAAATGGGAATGTCTCGGGTGTCCCTGTGATCCACCTGTGTCCCTCTCCGTTGCGGCGCCCTGTCCTCACCTCACTCACCTCTCGGCGTTCTTGCTCCTGTCCCGGCTGTCCAGCATGTGCGGGCATGCCGACACTTGCAGATTTAAAGGGCCAGCTCGCTGCTGATTGGCGCTGATCTCTTCCTTGATTCTTGAAAAGCCTACTGTTTCCATCAACCCCCAGCAGATCTTAGAGCTTCATGCCTATGAGAAAGATTCCTACTGCGTTTCCTTCCCGAGTGTTGACCTCACTTTGTGACCCCAGACCTGTTCCGGATTCTGCTCCTTCGCTGCCAGCACTGACCTTTTGCTCCGTCCTTGACCTCACATCATCGCCGCCTGCCTTGACCATCTGCCTGTTCCTGACCAAGAGACTGCCCTGGTTAAGACCGGGTGCCACTTAGATTCCGGTCCCAGGTGTCGGCTTGTGTCATCATCCGCAGTGGTCCAGGGGGTTCACTACCTGACAGAAGCCTGACAGTGAAGATCACATCTAAGTAGATCATCCTTGAAATTAAAGGGTCCACCTGTATTGATTTATAGGGACTCTGTCAATATTGATATATTTCACAAACAGCTAGATGGCGGGATCATTTAAGCATGCTTTAAATCACACCAGGTCCAGGGTGGAGTGACTGCACGATGCTGCATCTCCCAACCTCTCCTCTCTCATCTCAGTCTACCACCCAACCTATGCTATGCGATTTGCCAGTGATGTTAGATTAATTAGCACCTTAATCCAAACCTTTCAACCATGTCTCCAGGACTTCTCCCAAGCTGCACCAATTCTCTGGAATGCCCTTCCTTGGCCTTCCAGTTTAATACCCAACCTCCAAGCTTTCAAACATGCTCTTAAAAACCATCTCTTTCGGCAGCCTACTCACTAACTGCATGACATTTTAACTCTCTCTTTACTAACCCATCCAATGTCTTCCTCCCATCTGTTATCCGGCAAACACCAGACACTAAACTCCAGGCTTCTCTGCAGTCACATTGACCTTTGACTTTGTATATAAGATGTATATAAGCTGATGGTTGTTTCAAGTAGCAGAATTTTTATTGATTAAATTATTTTATTCTGTTCCCTTATAAAGAATGGCTGGACCATTATGCAGACTTATATACCTCTTGTGTCATCCCCTCATCCTCATAGACTGTAAGCTCTTGAGTCACCCCCTCATCCTCATAGCCTGTAAGCTCTTGTGTCACCCCTCATCCTCATAGACTGTAAGCTCTTGTGTCACTCCCGGTATCCTCATAGACTGTAAGCTCTTGTGTCACCCCCTCATCCTCATAGACTGTAGGCTCTTGTGTCACCCCCTCATCCTCATAGACTATAAGCTCTTGTGTCACCCCCTCAACCTCATAGACTGTAAGCTCTTGTGTCACCCCCTCATCCTCATAGACTGTAAGCTCTTGTGTCACCCCCTCATCCTCATAGACTGTAAGCTCTTGTGTCACCCCCTCATCCTCATAGACTGTAAGCTCTTGTGTCACCCCCTCATCCTCATAGACTGTAAGCTCTTGTGTCATCCCCTCAACCTCATAGACTGTAAGCTCTTGTGTCACCCACTCATCCTCATAGACTGCAAACTCTTGTGTCACCCCTCATCCTCATAGACTGTAAGCTCTTGTGTCACCCCCTCATCCTCATAGACTGTAAGTTCTTGTGTCACCCCCTCATAGACTGTAAGCTCTTGTGTCACCCCCTCATCCTCATAGACTGTAAGCTCTTGTGTCACCCCCTCATCCTCATAGACTGTAAGCTCTTGTGTCACCCCCTCATCCTCATAGACTGTAAGTTCTTGTGTCACCCCCTCATCCTCATAGACTGTAAGTTCTTGTGTCACCCACTCATCCTCATAGACTGTAAGCTCTTGTGTCACCCACTCATCCTTATAGACTATAAGCTCTTGTGTCACCCCCTCATAGACTGTAAGCTCTTGTGTCACCCCCTCATCCTCATAGACTGTAAGCTCTTGTGTCACCCCCTCATCCTCATAGACTGTAAGCTCTTGTGTCACCCCCTCATCCTCATAGACTGTAAGCTCTTGTGATCAGGGCCCTCACTCCTATTGTTTTTCTTAAAGCTCCTAGTGTAGGGGCCCCTTCGCTCCCTTGTCCCAGGCACTAATATGCTAATGGAAACTTATACTTTTTGTTGCAGTAGAAATATTTCCACTTATAAAACTTTATGAAGACTCTGATCTCAATGTAGTAAGATGGCCAAAAAGGGGCAAATTTGTCAAACGAAAAAATTGTGGACAAAGTTTTAAAAACAGAATCCCTTTCCCTTTGGTGTGTCTCCTCCATGCTGCCCCCTTTGTACATATTAAGCAGATAAATGGTTTTTGACAAATATTTAAAGCAAATATCCCTATATGATGGATCCCAGAGGGAATTCTGCAGTCAGAAACATGGACTGCACATTGTCCAGGATGGAATTCTATTCTTTTTTTGCTAGGATTCTTCACTCGTCTTCCGAGAAGTTTCACATTCCGGCGTTTTATGTGAGGATTGTCCAATGATCTCCTCAGTTGATGAAAGCAGAATTCTACGAGATGTGTCATGGATATCCTCTTATGGCATCTCATGTTAGTAACAACATAAAAATGATAAAGTTTAAGTTTAATCCTTAGGTATGACTTAACGTTCCAGTCTCCATCTATCATGTTCTGCTTATTATAATGGTATCCTCCAAGGAGCCTCTGGAGATGTCTTATATGGAGGTGTTTCCATCTTGGATATTTATGGGACACCAATGGAACCCGTTCTCGATATCCATGTGGTTCTTGGAAGGGGGGCACAAATATACCAGATGTTCATTGAATATTGTTTGTATTTGTCATCAATATATCATCATGGGGGCTGATGCCCAACCCCTGGACAGATCAGCTCTGGATGGGTCAGTGATCGTTTTGGGTTTGAAAATCCCTTTTAAGAAAATGTAGCATGATAAACCAGGGGCACTTACTCATATACTCATATAACCTTCTTATTTGTTATCCATGACCTTCTTACTTCTAAAATCAACTGTTAAAATTATGCTAATGAGCCAGGAAGTGCCTGGGCAAGTAACAGAAGTCCTCCTTGCTCTGGGTTCATCGGCATGATTTACTCTCACCCCCCCCCCCATGCACTTCTGGCATTCTCAGCAGCCGTGAGCACACAGTGAGAGGGGGAAGTGCTCCTGCACAGTGTAACGGCCTGTGAATCTGCAGCACAGAGTGGCTCTGAAAACACGCCCAGAAGTAAGGAGGCCATAAATATAAGAAGATTACCACAATCACGGTGCCTGGATCTATGAGTAAGGGTTTTATCATGACGGATTTTGATTTCCTTTAAAAGTGTTTTTCCATCTATACCATTTATGAGATATCCAATGGATAAATGATGTCATAAATTGATGATAGATGTGGGTCCTATCTCTTGAACCTGCATTCTGCTAACCCCCCATCCCGTGCATGACCATTCTCCATTCAACTCTGTAGGGGAAGACAAATTGGGGCAGATTTACTTACCCGGTCATAGCGCAATCCCCAATCTGAAATGTCCGCCGGAATGCCCATCTCCCGCCATTCATGATGTCACTTGCCCGATCAGATCGCTGGAGTTCACCTTCTTCCTCCCGGTGTATATAAGTTCTTGGGCTTGCGACACAAATTCAATTTTTAAATCCTGCGCGTAGTCCAAATCCGTCGGATCGTCTGAGGATCCGCCCCCCGATTTGTGTCGTGTGATAGCCGGCTCGATTGCGTCAAAAAACAATCGTGTGCAACACAATCCCCGGTGCGATCCCCGAAAAGTCGGGAAACCCAACCGAAATGCGGCCGCGGGACCCTTAGTAAATAAGCCCCATTGTCTCAGCTACTGCAAGTCCCAGTCGTTAGAGCCGCATCTCTAGACAGGACTTGAATCTTCCTGCAATCCTTGACAATTGAGATGCTGCTCTCAGCACTCTTTTAAGGTGATGTATCCTTGACTGATTGGAACTGCAAGAGGAGTAAGAAGGTGTGAACGGGGCCAGAATATTTTTGGAGGTCCTACTGCTGGCCTCACAATTCTTCTTGTACAGAGAGACCCTGGAGAGAAGCTACAATGATGTATGAATTTGCCTTCCTGCTTTCAGCTGTATTAGTGTCCTCGGGGGCCGATACGATTGAATGTTGTGGTACAACAGAGAGCAATAAGTTGCTGTTTAAATTGACATTTTGGCACTTGATGGTAAATAATTAGGTTTTGATTGTAGCTTGGGCACCCGGTCTCTAAAGGGTTCTCCATCACTGCCCTAGACTATCAAGTTCTGGACTATTAAACTTGCATCCACTAACAGAACTTCACAATATAAAATTTGGGATAATTAGAATCCACAATCCCTCCGCTCTTGATGTATGTGCATACGCCGGCTCAGAAGGAGGAAACCTGATGAATATTTTATTCCTAACCCTGTGCTGAAGCATCTTGTTCAAAGTAACATCAAACAGTGAAAGATCTCGTCATCCCGGCCATTCTTCTGTATTTGAAGATCAGAGGAGAGAATTCCACATTTCATAAATGTTTAGGTTTCGTCCATCCAAATATGGTCCGCGTATGTCACAGCTCAAAAAGAGTGTTTCCACACATTCCTTCTCTATGAGCTCTACAAGGACCTGTCCGGTCTCCTGACACGTCTGTTACTGGGCTCCCCATGAATTGCCTGCAGCAGCTTTCTTATAATTGAGACGTTCCTCTGTCCAAGCACAGTCTAAAATTGTCCAATCAATGTTATGATTATTAACTGTGTTGGTGACACCCATTCGTAATGTTAGTATAGTTAATGAAACAGACTTGTCAAGGGATGTGGCAGATCCAGATAAAATTTAAGGGGATGCACCAGCGCAGGATGTCCCCCATACCGACCGCTTAGGACAGTGCTGGCGAACCTTTTAGAGACTGAGTGAGTCATTTACTAAGGGCCTGATTTGCGTTTTCCCGACGTGTTACCCGAATATTTCCAATTTGCGCCGATTTTCTCTGGGTTTTTGGCGCACGTGATCGGATTGTGGTGCATCGGCGCCGGCATGCACGCAACGGAAATCAAGGGGTGTGGCCGAACAATAACCCGCTGGATTCGGAGAAACCGCCGCATTTAAAAAAAAAAAGGGTTGTTGGACTTACCTTCACTAAGTATAGGATGGTGCACTTAGTGAATCGCCGGAGGACCCAAATCCACCGCAGAGAATGCGCCGCTGGATCGCAAATTGGCCGGGTAAGTAAATCTGCCCCTGAGTACCCAAACTACAACCACTTATTTATTGTGAAGTGCCAGCATGGAATTTTAAGCAGTAATTTATTGCTACCTGTTCCTCCACATCATTGTAGCTTCTCTCCAGGGTCTCTCTGTACAGGAAGAATGGTGGGTCCAGCAGGATGACCTCCAAAGATATTGCACTTCTGTCAAAACCTTCTCACAGTTAAAAACATCCAAAGATTTGTCACTTTAAAATAACGCATCTCTTAAGTTGCCTGGGACTGCGGGAAGATTCAGTGTTTGGTGTACTATGTCCTGGGACGAAGGCCTGAGTGCCTGCAGAAAGGGCTCCGAGTGCCACCTCCGGCACCCATGCCATAGGTTAGCCACCACTGTCTTAGCATATCCGGCACCCGATTGTGCGGCCAGAAATTTTTTTGGCAGGGTCTGGTGTAGACTTGCCCTGCTTCTTGTCCCGGCACTGCCCACTGTACACCCTACCACTCCTATTTGATGTGGAGGTGCCGTAAGGGCCAGATTGAATTCCTGGTCATGCTCCAGGAATTGTGGCATTATCAAGGCATGTATGTCTGTATCAGACGGTTTTGAGAAGTAAGGAGCAGAGGCAGTAGTGGATTATAACATAGGCGGTTTGGGCGGAAAACCAGGGCCCAAGCCCTCTAGGAGGCTTGTAGCCACCCACCAAATTTTATACTGAGAAAGGCCTTCATCCACAAAATCTTTATCCCCCAAGATTCTAGTACCAGATGTAGGGAGTGACTTCCAGACTTGTAGCAGTTATAATATTCATACAGCCCAGTGCCCATGGCAGTCTTAATCTGCCCTTGGTCAAGTGGCACAGTCTTGCCCTCCTCTACTCCTATACTCTCTCTTAACCCCCCTCACGCTAGTGAAAAAAAAAACCTGTAATAGCAGGAGGAGACAACTTAAAAGGAAAAGGGGGAGCAGGGCCGCTCACACCATCACACCAAGGCATACATTAAGATGGCCCCAAGACATAATTTTGTTTGGGGCCCTAAAGCCACCTCAGATAGTGATTAAACTTTGCTAGAAGTGCAAAACCAACCACCAGGGCCTGATCTTTTTGAGTAGCTAGAGGAAGCCGGGGTCCTGACTACTGGAGTAGCTGGCAATGAGGCCTTGTGGCCAGCGATCACGGGACCTAGTATCAAAAGCAGAGGCCTTGTCTACAGCCTGGCAGGTCTCCAGCAGATGGTGTGGGACCAGTCTCTCCAGGTGGCTACTGACATGGAGAGGAACACATTCACAACACCTACCTATCCCATGCATCGGCAGGAGTGTTGCAGATGTAGAAGAAAATATAAAGAGGACCCACCATCAAGGTACACGCCATACCTCTTGTGATTGAAAAGATTTGCTGTTTGTCTTTTCAAAATCCGTCCACCCATTCAAAAGATATTGCCCTCAGAAGACTACATGTGAATTAGCGCATACTAGCTCGGGGGGCGGTACCCTTTTGTTCACCGCCCCCTTGGGGAGCATGCATTCATTCACATATAAATTTCTGAGGGCCATATCTTTTGAATATATAGACTGATTTTGAAAAGACTAAAACTTCATTGATCAGGAGTACACCGGCAATCATCCGAGGTAAGTAATTCAGTTTTTTTTACTTAGTGACAGATCCCCTTTAAACTGATACTCCAGTAGTTGGAAGGTTTATTGGGTGTTTAAGTTAAGACTTTTGCTTGTAAATTGTATAATTCACTATCCTACCATTGTATAAAAGAATATGTATTGATCACGGGAGTCTTGACCCCTAGTATCCTTACAATGATGAAGTTTATGCTACCGGCCACCATCCATGTAGGTAACTAGATCCCTACTCTATTGAGTGTTACAGTTCCCGTAACAGTTCCCATTACAGCAGCACCCCCCCCCCCCAGCCATGTTCTCCTGCTGATCTCTGAAACTTTTACTTTCTTTTTTCTACAACATTTTTGAGAATAAAAGTATTAGAAATCATCAGCGGGCTGTTTATTTTTTTTTACTAAATGTAGGGCCATATTCTAACACCGCCCACGTCCCACATGTTACAGAAGTATCACTGAGATAAATAAGCACACGCTGCCCACAGGTTCAATTACCCCGAAGAGCCGGCGATGTACATCTTAACATTTTGTTCCATTGAGTTCCATTCAGAAACCACAGAGGAGCCATTCACTGAGCGCTTCATTCTATCAAAGGTTATGGTTAACGTTATGAAAGTCTACGCTAAAGCCACAACTCCTGATATTGCAATTTAGGTTTGTACTTTTCAATTTCATTGAAACCAGAAGGCTCCCGAAACCTTCACTTCTGTTGGCAGGAGCTGAAACACACAAGCAGATTTGCTAAGAAAGTAAATAGATTGTAGGGGAAACATTATATTCAGGGGCTACAGGGATGTATTGGCAGCAGAATCTTTCCAGGCTTCGTAGGGGACACAGAGGTCCTTCTGGTGTAACGGAAATGATTACCGTATTTTTCGGACTATAAGGCGCACAAAAAAATCCATTGATTTTCTAAAAAATGAAAGGTGTGCCTTATAGTCCAGTGCGCCTTATATATGAACTGTACTTACAGACGACAGCTGCCTTGAACTGTGCACAGGTCTGCCACCTGCTGGTCATTCATCCTTATAATCAGGTGCGCCTTATAATCCGGTGCACCTTATATATGAACCATACTTACAGACAACAGCTGCTTTGAACTGTGCACAGGTCTGCCACCTGCTGGTCATTCATCCTTATAATCAGGTGCACCTTATAGTCCGGTGCGCCTTATATATGAACCATACTTTACAACAGCTGCCTTGAACTGTGCACAGGTCTACCACCTGCTGGTCATTCAGCCTTATAATCAGGTGCGCCTTATAGTCCGGTGCGCCTTATATATAAACTGTACTTACAGACAACAGCTGCCTTGAACTGTGCACAGGTCTGCCACCTGCTGGTCATCCAGCCTTATAATCAGGTGCGCCTTATATATGAACCTAGACATTTAAGCAGGCATTTAATGATGGTGCTCCTTATAATCCAGTGCGCCTTATAGTCCGAAAAATACAGTAGTATTTTAAATATTTTTTTTCTTTTCACTATTATTTCACACCTCCTAAGGTACTTGAACGCTAGGGGGTCTGATCACTTATACAATATACTGCAATACAACTGTATTACACTATACAGGCAGTCCCAGGGTTATGTACTGGATAGGTTCTTTAGGTTTGTACTTAAGTTGAATTTGTGTGTAAGCTGAAACTGGTATATTTTATAATTGCAACCCCAGACCAAATTTTTTTTTGTTCCTGTGACAATTGGATTTTGTCATGGGAACAATTATTATCAATAAAGCTTCATTACAGGCACATTACAGCTGATCATTGCAGCCTGGGACTAAAGTAAAATGGTTAATCCTCACTGACCAGAGCTGTGTAAACAAACATAGGGAGAAGGGTGGATTAAGACTGCTGTGGGCTTCAGGGTATTTGAATATTATAACCCCTTCAAATCTGGAAGTCGCTTCTAACACATGATACTGGAATTAAGCTTCTTGGGGAATGGAGGATGCCTGCTTTCAAAGTGCGGTTTCAGGACCTTTGGAGAACCCTCAAAGGTCCTGAAATGGCTCTTGTGTACATGTGGATTAAGAGCAGAAACAGATGTATAAGGAGGGACTGTTTCATTACAAACTAATCAGAATTTCTTAATGAAATAAATAACACAAAGGTGTCCACAACACTCCCTCACACATATTAAAAAATGATTTTGCAGGGGTTGTCCGGAGATTGAAAAACATGACTGCTTTCTTCCCCAAACAGTGCTCCACTTGGTTGGTGCTGGTATTGCAGCTGTATAGAACTAGATGGAGCTTAGCTGAAATACTGTGCACTACCCATGGGGCGGCTCTGTTTTTTGGAAGAGAGCAGCCATGTTTTTTAAACCCTGGACAACCCTGTAGGAGAAGCAGGACTTACCTTGATTCTGGACAACTAAGTAACTTGCATGCACTATGAAAATACAGAAATGAATAAATTTCGACTTAAAATAGCTTATTTACCTCCAAGCTGTTCATCGAACCACTAAACCCCAGTGCAAATCCACAAAACATATGCAGACATGTATATTTCATCCCTGGGCCTCCATATGGTGCAGCCCTGGAGTCCACACTTGGCCTCATGAACTACATTAGGGATTAAACACGTTTTCATCCCTGTCTTGGATTCCACCTACTTCTATCACATTTATGATTAACACTAGTTATCCGTTTGTAAAGAGTTTGGACTTTTTAGCTATTATAAGTTTTTATTGGAAAAAAAAATCTGATTTTCGGATGTAGTGTAACCCGCGCGCTATAAATGTTTCATACACCGCACCTGACGTCAGCCATTCATCTTCAGCGTGTGAGCGCTGGCGGAGGCTGGTTTGGCTTTCATCTCTCTGACAGTGCCCGCTGCTAGAGCAGATGGCAGTAAATGAACACTGGCAATCACCCTAACACAGAGAATTGACCGAGATGTGTTTTTTTTTTTTTTAATGTTGATTAAAAATATAAATTTTTTAAATAGTTTTGAGGCAATTTTTTGTTAATTACTCGAAACATTTTATTCGCCTTTATAATTAGTATTTTTCTGTACTATATTATAGATTGCTCACGAAGTTAGGGATATTTGGTTTGTGGGTGAAATTTCAGGATGAACCTAAAATGACCTCTGACCTTTACATATGAACTTAATGGGGCAGATTTAATTACCCGGTCCAGTCGCGATCCAGCGGCGGGTTCCCCGACGCTGATTCAGGTTGGGCCAAGATTCACTAAGGTCCGTGCGCCGATATCCACTAGGTGTCACTGCTGCGCCGAGGTCAGCTGGAGTTCACCGGAGTTCAGCTTCTATTTCTTGGTGCAGTTAAGTGCGTGTCAAGCGACACTTTAAAAAAAAAAAATACAGCGATTTTTCCGACGGCCAAGACCCCGATTTCCATCGCATGCATGCCGCCGCCAAAGTGCCACAATCCGATTACGTGCGCCAAAGACCCGGGGCAATTCGGCGCAAATCGGAAAAATTTGGGAAGCCCGACGAAAAACCCTTAGTAAATGACCCCCAAGTGACATTCTCCAAGCTTTTTTAATGCACAACAGTTTTGTGTTTTGATACTTTTTGCTTAACTTCTTGTTCTCCAACCAGGAGCCTATCAGCAAAATTTCCAACAGGTGTTTGATCCATGAATCGCCCATGGTTTGAAACAGTCCTCCTCATCATGCTGTTCACATATTGACATCATGAGACCAAAGCGACACGTAAGAATTGATCAACACTATCTCGCCATTGAGAGACCTCAAGCAGGATGTTCGCCTCCTCATTGACTGACACTGCTAGCCCGGCTAAAGACAATTCCTAAGTTAGGGGTGCCAGCGACACTCTCACCAGCTCCTTTCTGAGGCAGTAGTTAATGATGTAGCAGAGCCGAGTCACACACCACCACTGTCTCTCTCTTTCTTTAGGTCCCAGCAAGGAATTGTGTAGCATTTGTTACCCCTGATAAAAGCCCCTGCAGGGGAAAGTAAAGGGAGCTGTATATGTCTGTAGTTGAATTTTGATAGACGGTCCCTAAGTACTAGTTCCATATGAACAGCATGGTGGTAGCAGTCAATCAGGAACAAGGAAGCCGGGCAGTGCAGGGAACAATGAATATGTAGGACTCACTTACTGTGATTGGACTCACCTCAGTTAAATTGCATGTAAGTATACAAATTGATGCTTCAACATTGCAGTCATGGAAAAACCATTTATAGTTTTTTTTAATGAAACTATATATATTTTGGGGTGGTTTATTGAATGGCAGGTTCCCTTTAAAAGGATTTGCCCAAAATGTAAATCTGTCTGCTATACATATCCTCCTGGGACTCCCATGATCCCAAAGATGGGGGTTGCCTGTCTGAATGGAAAGGCAAGTCCCCTATGGTACTAGCAGAGATACAAGAACATCCAGCAGTTAAATTGATTTGGGGAATCAGGACCCCTATTCTGTTGGTTGGTGGGAGTCACAGCTGTTGGACCAAGCAAATTAACATATTGGGGCTCATTTACTTACCCGGTCCTGTCGCGATCCCACGGCGCGTTGTCCGACGTGGATTCGGGTTCTGCCGGGATTCACTAAGGTCATCCGCCCAATATCCAGTAGGTGTCGCTGCTGCTGCGAGGTCCGCCGGAGTTCACCTCCTTCTTCCTGGTGCATGTGAGTGCTTGATCTTGCGACACATTTCATTTTTTAAATTCCACAGTTTTTCCAAATCCGTCGGGTTGTCTGAAGACCACACCTCCGATTACTGTTGCGTGAAAGCCGACGAAAGTGCGGCCGCGGAGCCCTTAGTAAATGAGCCCCATTGTTCCCTATATGACTTCACAATTTGGGCCAACCCATTTAACCATTGTTTCTTGAGGTAAGTACCCTCTACTACCTACCGCTACCCACTTAGAGTAGTGATTGGGTGAAATAACACTGAGAAGTGTACTAATTATGCAATATTTCCCAGTAATAATAGCAGTACTAGTAATAATAATAATGTTTGTTAATAATTGCTTGTTAATCAAAATAATAAAATAGTACAATATTTACTAATAAAAATATTCAAATTTATAAAAATGAACTGGTCATATGATTTTTAGAACTACTAATTTATACTACTAATTAATATATATATATATATATATATATATATATATATATATATATATATATATATATATATATAATTTACTAATATAATAGTAATAGTTATGCATTATTGCATTGTAATAATCATAATGCAATATAGCACAGGAATGAGCCTATAGTAATAATTATATAATACAATGTAATAGTAATAATAATTCTTATTGTACAGCAATGAATTTAATGCAATGATATAAAGTAGATACAAAAGATCCAATATTGTATATATATAATAATCACAGGAAAAGCTTGAAAAGTAAAAACTAGAATGATAAAAAAAAAAACAATGATAGGAACAATAAAACAGGATAAAATATGATTGAATTCACTGTATATCTTTCTGGGATGTGATTTGGGAGGATTGATAAGTAGCAGATTTCGCTTCCATGTAAATTATATGACAGGTGACGCAGATGGCGATGTTTTCGGCTGACACAGGCAATATGGCAGGCATCAGATTTTCATCATAGTTAATTTATTGTATCACCAGAGAATATGTCGAGCCAGATGCATAAGCAAATTTCCATCCAATTTCCATAAGACTTTAGGCAGCAATGCAACTTAATCATCCATATGAAGTGGCGGGGGTCAGGGTGCACCAAACCCTATTACTCGCCCTGTGATTTACTAATCCGCTTATTTACAGGCTGATATCACTGCGCCACCTTGTTACTTTTATAATTAAATGGATCAGTGTCACTTCCAGAAGAGCAATTGTCACTTTACATAACTCCAACACTGGAAACTATACACGGTACAAAGCGGGGAAAAGATGGCTCTACAATGGAGTATGGAGTCCTCCGCTTCCACTACACAGAGTATGGAGTCCTCCGCTTCCACTATACAGAGTATGGAGTCCTCCGCTTCCACTACACAGAGTATGGAGTACTCCGCTTCCACTATACAGAGTATGGAGTCCTCTGCTTCCACTACACAGAGTATGGGGTCCTCTGCTTCCACTACACAGAGTATGGAGTACTCCGCTTCCACTACACAGAGTATGGGGTCCTCTGCTTCCACTACACAGAGTATGGAGTCCTCCGCTTCCACTACACAGAGTATGGAGTACTCCGCTTCCACTACACAGAGTATGGGGTCCTCTGCTTCCACTACACAGAGTATGGAGTCCTCCGCTTCCACTACACAGAGTATGGAGTCCTCCGCTTCCACTACACAGAGTATGGAGTACTCCGCTTCCACTACACAGAGTATGGGGTCCTCTGCTTCCACTACACAGAGTATGGAGTACTCCGCTTCCACTACACAGAGTATGGAGTCCTCTGCTTCCACTACACAGAGTATGGAGTCCTCTGCTTCCACTACACAGAGTATGGAGTCCTCCGCTTCCACTATACAGAGTATGGAGTCCTCCGCTTCCACTACACAGAGTATGGAGTCCTCTGCTTCCACTACACAGAGTATGGAGTCCTCTGCTTCCACTACACAGAGTATGGGGTCCTCTGCTTCCACTATACAGAGTATGGAGTCCTCCGCTTCCACTACACAGAGTATGGAGTACTCCGCTTCCACTACACAGAGTATGGAGTCCTCTGCTTCCACTACACAGAGTATGAAGTCCTCTGCTTCCACTACACAGAGTATGGGGTCCTCCGCTTCCACTACATAGAGTATGGGGTACTACGCTTCCACTACACAGAGTATGGAGTCGTCTGCTTCCACTACACAGAGTATGGAGTCCTCCACTTCCACTACACAGAGTATGGAGTCCTCCACTTCCACTACACAGAGTATGGAGTCCTCTGCTTCCACTACACAGAGTATGGAGTCCTCCACTTCCACTACACAGAGTATGGAGTCCTCCACTTCCACTACACAGAGTATGGAGTCCTCTGCTTCCACTACACAGAGTATGGAGTCCTCTGCTTCCACTACACAGAGTATGGAGTCCTCTGCTTCCACTACACAGAGTATGGAGTCCTCTGCTTCCACTACACAGAGTATGGAGTCCTCTGCTTCCACTACACAGAGTATGGATTCCTTAACAGGGGTCTGCGCTGGCACAAAATTGGAATGTGGTGCAGCGGTGCTGGCTTCCATGCAACAGAAATTGGGGACAGGCCGTCGCATGATCCGACTGATTCGGACTGAGCGCAGGATTTAACTTTTAAAATGTGTCGCAAGCCCAAGCACTAACATGCACCAGGAAGAAGAAGGTGAACTCTGTTGGACCTGAGCGGGGAATCGACACATGCAGGATATCAGGCTTCGTCGGACATGTAAGTAAATTTTCCCCTGTGTATACGTTGGGAGCTTTCCTGGCATATACGCTGACTGAATCTATAAGACAAGTAGTGAATGTAGCCTAACATTGTTCTAGAGATGGGTGCACATCACATAGGTAGGATACATGTGAAGTAAGAATTTATATTTTCTAGATATGCTGTGAATGTGTATGTTGTCTCAGAAAAACACTTTAAAAGGGGGTATTCCAGGAATAAGCATAATTCATATTCAAATGGGTCATTAAAATATAAGCTAATTTGTCATTAGTTAAAATTTTGCTTCCCTTAGCAGAAAATATTGGGTCACATTTATTTACCCGGTCCTGTCACGATCCCCGATCTGGACGGCCCGACGAAGATGAAGTCCGGCACAATCCACGTAGATTGTGCGCCTGATTTCCTGCCTCTGTTGCTTCCCCCGCTGAGGTCCGCCGGAGTTCACGGTCTTCTTCCTGGTGCATGTAAGTGCATGTCTTGCTATACAAATTGCTTTGTTAAATCCCGTGCATTGTCCGAATCCGTCGGATCATCCAACGGCCTGCCCTCCGATTTGTGTCGCGTGAAAGCCAGCGCTGATGCGCCAAAATCTGATCGCGTGCATCAAAAACCCTTGCTAAATGCGTCGTACATCATAAATCGTTGGGTATTCCGACGATAGTACGGACCGTGGACACTTAGTAAATGAGCCCCAATGTTTTCATCAGTATGATGGAGAATTAAAATGCTACTGGCCCTTTAATCAGTCCAATGATTTTGTCCCTGTAAGGGAGACACAGGTCAGAAGACGGCCACTGGTCACATGTCCACATCACATGTCCTGCACCTGCCTGGATAGGTCATGTGATCATCACTATGTTGGGCTGTAGTCGGTTGGTTGCAGTGCAGCCAGTATGGCCGGTGTTGTGGTGAGACGTCATCTTAGTGGAGTAATGTGCAGTGATGGCAGTAACACATCAATACTATGGTAACAGAGCAGCACAGTCTGTTACATCAGCACTGTGAGCAGATCATAAGAGGGAGGAGCTGTTACTGAGAACTGAGGGATCACGGGACTTGTAGTTGTTGATGGCAGCTAAGTCCGCCTACTTTAGAAAGCCTATAACATCTTATGAATCTTAAAAACAAACTAAGCATTGACACTGAGTTTTGTTGTACTCATTTATTTGTAGCGTTAGGGGTTTTTGTATCACAAGTTATATATTCCTGGAAATATTCTGAGAATACTCTAAGTATTCCACAACAATTCAACTTGTTGTGATACCGGTGTTGTATTATGGAGCTTGTAGGGATTGTCAAAAACATGTAGTTTCTAGTATTTCATTGTTCCCATACCTTGCTCCGTTCATGGTGTCTATATACATACAGTCATGTTGTCACGTCTTGGTTTTACACACTTATTGTGCTGGTGGTATAATCTCGTACTACAATGTATACAAGACATACGTCTTCACATCTATCTACTGACGGGACATACACAAACACCTCTCAATGTCAACACAGCTTGAGTAGCATAAACCATGTAGCCTACATTGAGGCCTGGAGAACATTGTAAGCACATTAGTGGGAAGCTTGTCCCCAAAGTATTACAAAGATTACAGAATTGTCCTAAAATGTTCAGCCAGAGCCACAGTCACAGTTGTGTATTCACTGTTCTTGAAAAATTGATTGAGAAAATCTAATGTGTATAATTATACAGCCGACCCCGCAGGAAGTTCCAGAGTAATAAAGGAGTAATCTCGCCATCTTCATGGAAGATGCATTGCTCATTAGTCTGTAATGTCTGCTCAGATCCATGATTATTTTACTTTCTCTCTGGGAGTTAAGGAATTTCTACTATTTGCTACATGTCCCTGCACGGAGTTGGGAAGGATGGTCCATATGACTTATGGATAAGGTTATTTTATGGTTCTATGAAACTCTGTTCCCAAAGAAGTCTATGGTGTGATCCCCGTAAGATGCACCTTTGGACTGTCTGTTATGAACAGAATTAGGAAAAGGTAGAAGGTCTCACTGGGATTGTGTGTCTACTACTAGCGTGTTACCTGTTCACAGGCCCAAGTGCCTACAGTGTCCTATGATATGTCCATGCCTAGAGTAAAAGTTTCCGTGGACAATCCCAGCAAACCCCTACTGATAAAAAATACCTACTAACTGTGTTAGCATCCTACAAAGATGCCCTGGTCTACTACTTTGACTCATGTTTCTTACTCCATGACAACCCTGGTCAGTCCTTGACCACCATTCTGTGCTGACTGTCCTGACCTTTGGCTAGCTCTAACCTTGGCTTCTTTCTGAGGGAGATGGAATAGTTGCTATCTCAAACATATTGCAACTTTAAGACTCAAGGTGACCACAACTTTAAGACTCAAGGTGAGCACAAATGTAGAATGTATTTAGGCCTAAACAAAGGATTTTGGTGGAAATCGGCAATCATCCAATTGGTTCTCCGATTTGTCATCAGGGGAGATAAGGATCAAGTCCTTGGAATTCACAGTAACTACCCGATCCTTTTATTTTCTAGAAGATAAGCCACCACTCAAGGTTCTAGTAGTGGTTTACTCACCCTTCCTCATTCTGAACATATGTACAATTATTCAAGCCAATTGTATTTGTATCGGGAAATTTGAGGCCGTCCTCTCTCTAGGATGCATCACCAGCCCACCATGCCACTATGTGGTTTGTGGACAAAGAGGATGGTGGAATTTGCCACATCTTCATGCAACTCTGTTTTTAGCGGTATGGTCCCTTAATAACCATTCATAATATGGAGTTAACAAGTCCAATATAATTAATACCTCTCTAATACCTACGTAACAGATAGAACATAGCCTGATTTTGTTCAGGCCCCAGTATGATGTGGTAAGTATTTAAAGATATGTGGCCGCTTGGTCTAATAAGGATATCATCATGGTTCTCCATAACTCCGATGTTGTATATAACCATAAGATGGCCATGTGCTTGATGTCTTTTGAATGTATTTTATATATATTCTACATGACCTATAGCACAGGGAAATGCAAAGTCCTTTCTTTGAGTTACTGATCTTATCTGATCAAATACTGCCCCTATATTCTCTCCACTTACACACACTTCCTATGTCGTCCTATCCACAAACTGATTTTCGCCTAAAACGTTTCCATTCACAGATTTTTGTCCTTTGTGGAGCGTAATGAATGGAATTCCTTGTAGTTTGTAGAAATAACATGGTGATGCCCCATGTAGACAACATCATTTCGCATAATTAAAATCATCTGCTGTGGTTTCCTCTACTTTTACTTCTTTGACTTCCTCTTGTCCTCTTAAACATGGGTTGAATGAAGTATTTGTTAGCTGAGCTATGGAGGGCAGGTTATTTTGTCTCTATCAGGCAGATGCTTTTACTAAAAAATATTTTTTCGATTATCCGTTACGTGTAATTCATCTATTGTTGTGGCAAGTTTCCACAGATGATAATTTTATTGTGTAGTCAATCTTTGTCTTCTTTATCATGGACTATGTTTGCAGAGATAAACATACAGTTTCCACAGCTTTATTATTCAAAGTATCACTGTAGATTATGTTGAACATAGACCCAGGTCCAGCAAATACAAACTATAATTCTACAGTGTTAATCCAGAGGAAGTAAACAAAAAACCTATAAGGCCCCTTTACGGTGTGAGCATGCGCCAAACTGGGAGATCTCGGTATCCTCTGGGATTCTTCTGGAAGTTTTCGGTATCCACCGGGAAGTGCAGGGAAATCTTGGTATCCTCTGGGATGTGCATGGAGATCTCAGTATCCTCTGGGATGTGCATGGAGATCTAGGTGTCCTTTGGGATGGTACAGGGAGATTTGGGTATCCTCTGGGATGTTCAGGGGAGATCTCAGTATCCTCTGGGATGTGCAGAGAGATCTCAGTATTCCTCTCTGATGTTCAGAGAGATCTCAGTATCCTCTCCTTTGTGCAGAGAGATGTCAATATCCTCTGGGAAGTGCCGGGCGATCTGAGTATCCTCTGGAATATGCAAAGAGATCTCAGTATCCCCGGGGATGTGCAGGGAGATCTCCATATACTTTGCGATGTGCTGGGAGATCTCAGCATCCTCTGGGATGTGCACAGAGATCTCAATATCCTCTGGGAATTGCAGGGAGATCTGAGCATCCTCTGGGAAGTGAAGGGAGATTTAAATATCTTCTGTGATGTGCAGGGAGATCTCGGTATCCTCTGGGATGTGCAGAGATATCTTGGTATCCTTTGAGATGTGCAGAGAGATCTTGGTATCTTTTGGGATGTGCAGGGAGAGCTCGGTATCCTTTGAGATGTGGAGAGAGATCTTGGTATCTTCTGGGATGTGCAGGGAGATCTCGGTATCCTCTGGGATGTGCAGAGAGATCTTGGTATCTTCTGGGATGTGCAGAGAGATCTTGGTGTTCTCTGGGATGTGCAGGGAGATCTTGGTATCCTCTGGGATGTGCAGAGCGATCTCGGTATCCTTTGAGATGTGCAGAGAGATCTTGGTGTACTTTGGGATGTGCAGAGAGATCTTGGTGTACTCTGGGATGTGCAGGGAGATCTCGGTATCCTCTGGGATGTGCAGTGAGATTTCGGTGTCCTCTGGGATGTGCAGGGAGATCTCGGTATCCTCTAGGATGTGCAGGGAGAGCTCGGTATCCTCTGGGATGAGTCAGTATAGTTAATGATGGCACTAAGGAGTTAAGAATTTTTTCTTAAATATTTTTCCTTGCCAAAACACTAGAACCATAAACAATTAGATGACTGCAGTATATTTAACCACTCTATTTATAGCCTTTTTGGAAATAATACCCTCTGCATCCAGTGATACAGAGAAATGGGTCAGCAGCCGCTTATTTGTTATACTTATGCATGAAACAGAGACCGTGTGGTGGATTTTGCAAATGCTTTTACTTACATTTCTCCAAATAACAGGGTATTTTTACATCATGTTTATTATTAGTTATTAGGGCCAGGGGGATGGTTCCTTGTGCGGTTCCTATATAAAAACTCTTCCACAATATCTCCAATATGCACATTCGAATCAAGTACAAGGTCCATTCACAAATTTCACGTTGTGTGTTCTCAGATGTATATTTGGTTAAGAAACATAGGAACAGTAAATTTAGTTACAGTAAAGTTACGCCTAGTTAACATTTTTAATAATATATAGCCATATAGCCAAGGAATTTAGGTGCCTGGACTCTTTACTTCAGGGGGCATGGGGGAAACACATTGTCAGAGCCTATATGGGGTGGTGTAAAACAAAGGAGAGTTTGGGGGTCAAAAAATGGTAAGACTCTTCTGCAAAGGAACTGTAAAGGGTAGAAGGTGTAAGAGGGCAGAGATTATGGACAACCTGCCAGTGGTTCTGTCTAGGGGCTGCAAATAGGCAGTAGGTGAGGGGGGGGGGGTACCGTTGGGAGGAAAGTGAAAAACATACTGGGTGGTAGTATGTTTCATCTTGTCCAGTCCAAAGTAACTCCATTTGTACTATCAACTTTAGTGTTGGGGGGGATGAAGTGAAAACAAACTCTAAGGTGTGGAGGTAGGAATTCTGCAAGTCAATTTACTCCAATTTTCCATACGACGCAATTCGGCTTGAGACGTAAGCCTTCTTCAGTATTAAAGATGTTCATTTACATGTATGGTTAGAAGAGTTTAGATGTAAAGTGAAGTTTGAATTAATTTTTTCAATAAACATTTTTCAAACATAAAATACAAAGTACTTGGACACATTTTGATCCAGATCAGATCCTTCTTTAGTTAGATAAGTAAATGTCTGTATGAACATGTTCTATACCGTCGGAGTTGGTCATCCCTCAACACTAATCATAAACCGGGTTTCATTCCCCTTACCTAGTCTAGAAGTTTTATTAATCGGAACAGGACTTACAATCACAATGGGTGCTATATTGTGTACTTGTCACTTTTCCTACCCAAGGAGGAGTGAGAAATGGGTGCAAATTGCAATGTCTTACATCATGGAGCAAATCATGCCATGCAGGTTGACGACTGAATAATGCTTTTTATTCACGCGTTGGACGGTCAGTAACTTGTTTTTCCATTTCCTATAATTTTATGGACCTTAATTAGGGATCAGTGTAAATCCCCTGAGGTCCACATGTTGAGTTATCCATTATAAACCCTGTCTAGTGTTCTATAAAGAATGCATTTTCAATACATATTTCCCAGTCCGAGATGCAAATGATGGTCATTTCTAAAGTCCATATTGTTGAGGCTTAATTGTTCACAATCTCGAAATTGTTTTGGCCGATTCTCAATTCTTCTGAGTAGACGTTGGGATACAATCTCTTTATTGCTTATTTGCACTTTATTTAAGAAACAGGAAGCTGAGAAGAATACAACCCATCACTCGTCGGACTCCATCCTTGGAATGAATTAAATATGGAAGAAAAAAAGACACTTTGGTAATTGCTTGTTAGAAGCAGCGTTCATTGTGAGGACTTTTTCCACCCTTATGTCTTCTTCTTTGCACAAGACATTGCCATTGTTCTTGAGACAGCTCCGGGCTAGCACAAAATGAACTAATTGATTCAAGCTATGTAGACCTGAATAGCTCTGGTTCTCGGCATTCCTTGGGTGAAGTGATTAATATTTGGTACCTTAGGTCCGAATTCCCCCCTTTTTCATGTAAAGCTGAGGTCTTTGATTCTCACAGATTATTCTCTCCTAAATATCTCGTCTAGGAATTGAGATGGAGAAGGTCAGGGCATCCAGGGAGAATAGAGAAGAGAAGCAGTTGTAATGTCATGAAAGAAATCTTAGAAACTTTCTTAAGGTTTGGATGGGAAGAACTGAGAACATGTCAAAAATACCCGAGTTTACGCCATAACAAAAAAACCATTGCTGTGGTTCTTCGGTTTTTCACACGTTGTCTCTTCATCCAGAGAAACAATACCTTGTTATTTCCAGTAAAATAAGTTCATTATGATCCTGTAGATAATCACTGGGTCTTGTGGAACTTTGGATGAAGTAATTGCTGTCAGTTCAGTGGAAGGCATTCAATGAGTATTGGGATAGACCATTGAAGATTTTTTAGGTTTTTCAAAACTGGCTGATGACGGAGCAGTTTCCAGAGGGTGGGTGAGGAACCGCTCCTCACAGAACTGCCTGGGACTAGGGACACTGCAGAATAGAGAGTCAGGTAAACTGATATAAGTTTTGGTTAGAACTAAAAAAGACTGATTAATTATAAAAACAAAGACAATCCCAATTGTCTATGGGGATATGGCAGGAGACAGAAAAAGGGGTCCTGGCAATAGGTTTCCTTTAAGGTACATCACAACTTTTGGGTGTTTCCAGGTTTTGTCTTCTATGTTCACAGTTTACATTAAAGGGGTTTTCCCACGAAGCAAAGTTAGACCCTATCCACGGGATAGGGCATAACTTGCTGATCAGTCGGACTCTCAGTACTGAGACCACTGTAGTTCACGAGAACGAGGGGTCCAATCGACCCCTCGCCTCTCCTCAGACTAATGGAGCAGATGTGATTGCAGCGCTCACCAATCTCAATCAGCTCCATAGAGATTAATGGAGCAGAACGGTCATGCGTGGCCATTTGCTCCATTTCTCTTATGGAGCAACGAGGGGTCGGTCGGTCCCATTCTTCTCGCGATCTTTGGGGGTCTTAGTGCTGAGACCCACACTGATCAGCAAGTTAGGCCCTATCCCGTGGATAGGGCCTAACTTTGCTTTGTGGGAAAACCCCTTTAAAGTAGCTCTTTACAGAAATAGAGCTATCCTTGTAAGGTAGAATCAATCTATAAGTCAATATCCGACACTTTTTTCTCATGGAAAATACTCATCCTGCCACCATCTATTCTTATCCATCTTCCAAGCTGGTTCAAGGTATACAGTGTTGTGGTTTGGCACCTGACCATTTATTTTTATTTCATATTTTAGTTCTGGTTGATCTTATTATTTTCTTTTGTCCCTAATTTTACGTTCTGGATTTTGCCATGTCTTTCCTGTAGCACTCCTGTTCCGGTTCTTATCAGTGTGAACCTCTTACTACATCCCTGGAAGGTAATAAAAATGACTATTAGTGGATAAATATGTGGATAAAAGTTGTTAATTTTCTGGTCTGGTCATGTAATGACAATGTGCAGTAGATCATTGAATCCATTCTTTGACCAGTTCCATACATGTATGGTGAAAGATTGGCAAGGACCACCAGAGGTGACACTCCTGGAATATCAATGCCAGAGCTTCGGAGAATATAAGTGTAAGTTCTTTGTGTTAGCTGCTTTGTATAGGACTCAAATGGCATAGACATTTTCTTTAAAGCATAACTGTAAAGCTATTGTGATTTTACCAAATTATTACATGTGATTCCCCCTTTGAAAACAAACAGAATGCTGCCTACTTTGTGCTACTCGTCCCTTTCTTTCCAAAGTTATGACATTTTCTCTTCTGAAAGTGTGTGAGAAAAATCTTTCTCACTAGAGGTGAAGTGGGCGGAGACGAATGTCTGTCAGTCTATGCCCTCAAGCGGAGGCCAGTTAGCCTGCCCCCAGCTCCCATTACATGGAGGAGCAGCGGACATGTAATAAGTGGCAGAAATCATTAGTAAACCAGTTACATGCAGTCTATAGCGTGTGCTGTGTGAGCACTAAGGGTTAATAGTTTTTATGGACAGTGCTACTGCCGATGGCAAGGTGGAGCAAGTGACCAGCATAAAGAGCAGAGACAGACGTATAAACTTCTGTAAAATCACAGACTAGGATGGAGGGTCTGATAGGAAACAAGCCGGCACAAAAAGGTGACTCATTCACATGAACGGCATGAGCCGGCTCACCTCAGTGAGCCGATGGTTCACTAAACAGGTGTGGGGTGACTGACTGGCCTGCGGCTCCCTACTATATATTTAATAGCGAGTCATTCAGGAGCCAGAAGAGCAGGCTCTTCTTAGTGAGAGGAGTTTAATGAGCCAGCTCACTAGGAAGAACTGGAATTCCCATCACTATTCTGTAGGCTTCCAGCTCTGCTACATTCACTGCCAGAAGACCTCTTCCCAGGAAACCGACCAGAAACTTTGTGTTAACATACAGAATCATAAGGCTTATCAGCACATGGAGAGGAGGCGGCCATTACAGCAATGAGGTAATGTGAGGGCAATAGCAAGGAAACTACTGCATATAAGTAGTAAAGAAAATGGGCAAAGATGTTTCACATTCCAAGAGATTTGTGAAAAATAAGTTACTCTTTAAATGTCCACAGTCTACATCATGTGATAAAGATAGTAGGCCTTTCTGTGTACTTGGTACCTTGTGGCACTGATCTCCCTTATCCAGGTCCCAGACAATAGTCACAGTGTACACAGCAAACAACAAGGCAGGCATCTAATGTATGTTCTTAAGGTTTCAAGATTTCATTTTTTTTCATGAGTCAATAAGAACCATCCCAGAAAGTTATAAAATGTTTCAAGAATAAAAAAACAAGCTTAAAAATGTGCAGTAAAACATTCCCATAAAAAGTCGTATTATGTAAACTCTATATAATTATGAATTCATGCAGCAGTAATTATGTGATTTGTAGGGGTTTTCGGCTTTTTAGGTGTTTTTAGGGTGATCTTTTTGCAATACAAAGGTTGAGCTCCTCACCTTGTACCAAATCCCACAGCACAAGAAGTCATGGTCAAATTCTGTGGCGTAAACCTGCCCTCAACAGATATTCTGAAGCAATTCCATACAATGGGGCACATTTACTAAGGGTCTGCACACCGCATTTCTGTCGGGCTTCCTGACTATTTCCGAATTGCGCCGCATTTAACAGGGGTTTTGGCACACGCGATTGGATTTTGGCCGACTTTCATGCGACACAAATCGCTGGATGGGACAACCCAACTGATTCAGACTAAGTGCGGGATTTAAAATTCAAATTGTGTCGCAAGACATGCACTTACATACACCGGGAAGAAGAAGGTGAACTCCGGTGGACCGGAGCGGGGAAGCAACACCTGCAGGATATCGGGCGTACGATCTTGGTGAATCGCGCCGGACTTCATCCTCCACGGACAGTCCGGATCGGGGATCGGGACAGGACCGGTTAAGTAAATGTGCCTGTAGCAAAACTATAACTCCCAGGAAATCTACCATCAAAATCCATCCTGATAAACCAGAGACATTACTCATAGATCTGGCACCATGACTGTGGTATCTTCTTACATGTGTTGTCCATGGCCTCCGACTTTCTAAACTTTTATTATTGTGCTAATGAGCCTCAAGGGGTACAGGGGCACATTTCTGAGCCCCTCCATGGTGTAGCTTCACTGGATATTATACTGTACAGGACCACTCTCCCTCCCCTGCTGCAGTGAGATTACATCAGGCAGAGGGCGGGGGAGACAGGGTAAAAGCCTGTGAAGCTTCAGCAAGGCCGGGCTTTGGAAATACCTCACAGAGCCCCTCTGGTTCTATAGTATAATTTTAAAAGTTGATTTTTGAAAGAGGCCATGGATAATAAATATAAGAAGATACCCCAGTCATTGTGCCTGGATCTATGAGTAAGTGTCCCTGCTTTATCATGATACATTCTGATGGTAGATTTCCTTTAAGACATCGGTCAATATTACTTGTATTAACCTTTTGGAAAAAGTTGTATACCTTATAATTTCTCTTTTCAAGCTCTTTTCTTTAATAAAACTGTGAATCCAGCCCCACACTGTCAAAAATACAACTTATGATGTCACCTAAATACTTGCAAACAGTCTCCTAATTGCATAGCGGGTCTGAATGCCATACACGGTGCATACAAGGAGGGTCATTGCTGGTTTGTTTGCCATCATCCCGCTCTCCATTCTTCTCGCTTTCACATGCAGCCTTCATTAACTGCTTTTTTTCCCCCCCTTGAACTTTTAAGCCTGAGGTCCAGGCTGGAATAAGCGATTCCTAATTACGCCAAAAAGAGAAAAAATCCTAGGGAGGTGTACTCCATTCATCCCCAATGCTTGCCGAGAATCCAGCGCTGGCTACTCAAGGAATTTCATTAAACCAATTATCTTGATTGGATTGTATAATCAATTGCTTACTTTAATTGGGCCCCTGCTACCTAATGAATGGTATGATCCACTGCCAGAAAGGAGAAGACTTGTGTCACTAGATGTGACACCACCGCTAAAGTATGCCCACTGTCTCATACATATCAATGGCACGGACCGATCTGTGAGGACTGGTAAGGAATCTCTTCTAATGGACATGTGGCCCGACCGTTTAATGAAGATTTACCGGAATTGTGTATAGTAAAAGTTGATGCTGCTTTAATTTTTTGGGAAAAAGTCTTACGTGAAATGATTTTCTCTTTTTCTATAGGTTGTGTCTATAGGTTTATTCACTTAAAAGGCGATCGGCTGTAACACCAGACACAACAGAAACCCCCTACATAGGGATTGTCACCCCTAAATGTGAGAGTCCTCTTAGGTTGGTCAGTATTCATCTTAGGAATGCAAACTATAGTCTACAGGCTGTCTCAGGTACTGCAGTTAATTGTCCTACAGAGACAATCTGGGATGTTCTGGCCTGAAAAAGTGATAGGAAGCTGTCATCCAAAAGTAGGTTGTTACAGAAATGTTGGTGTGGTACAAGAGGGATGGCTTGATAAGGTCCTTTTAACCCTACCCCAAACTCAAATTCTTTGCATCCTTTATTTTCAACAAAATTAGGATAGCCTCTATAGCCCCATCGATTCTGGTTAAATTTAGTGTCCAATATGCTAATTAGATTATCTACTGTCCGGTGGGTGGTCTGATGCTTTCTGTTGCAGACCACCAGACAGAAGAGAGCTTAAAGGGTTTTTTCCCCACACAAGTTAGGCTTTATTTACAGCATAGGGCCTATTTGCTGATTGAAGGGGGTTTCGGTGAGGAGAACGAGAACAAGGGGTCCAAGCTACCTCTGTCGGACCACTGGTTTCTCCCCGAGATGAGTGGAGCAGACAGCTGCGTATATCCGTTTTGCTCCAGTCATCTCTCTCTCATGCTCTCATGATCTGTAGGGGTCTCATCACTGTGGATTGGGCCTAACTTGTTTGGTAGAAAAACCCCTTTAAGCACATTGAAAGGAAAAATTAAGGACACTGATTTCCATGGGAATGGTGGGGACTATAGAAACATTTCCAACTGGGCCGGAATCAGTGGAACACAACCTATAGGATTCACAGAGTTGAAGTAAAGAGGTTGAGCCTCTTGCCTCAGGCGGCAAGATGGGGGCATCATCAGGGGGCGCAGATATCTGCTACAAAGCAGGACCTGACACTTAGAAATAGTCTCTTTTTGCTCCTGATGTCAGCATTGGTGTGAGAAGCATCACTAAAAAAGTTACCTGGAATATTACTGGATGGGGCAGAGGGGGCGCCATTCTATAGCTCAGGCAGCAGAGAGTTTAGGTTCACCCCTGCCTAGTAATATTGAAAAATAGTTGGCGTTGTGATATTTGTAAGCATTGTTATTCCTCTCCACCTCCAAATATGTAATAAAAGTCAATAAATTAGATGTTTACCAAAAGGATTCAATGGAAATGACAACCCAACTCCACCCGGAGCTCCATGCAGTCATGTTACATAACCTTGTCCACGGCTCTATCCTGTATTATTATCTACGTGGCGATGTAGAACTTATCTGCTTGTTTCTCCTGAAGAAACGAGTCGCTCATGTGTGACATACAGTTTATCCAACGCAAACACAAGGCTCTCTGCTTGGTGTGAAAAACAAAGTAGCTGGAATATAACGGCATGTCCGACTTTGCCGGTACATTGCTTCTCATTTATCAATCTATCAGCAGGACATAGAGGTTCAGTAATGCAAAACCTCAATGGTCGTGCTCATGTCTTAGTAATTGTAGGTCTCCATTGGGAAATGTTCATATTGATGGTTAGTAGCCGATGACAATGAGACAATAGATGTTTATTTCCTATAGATTAAGGTATTGTTCAGAAGTCAAATGGCTGCTTTGCTACAGCTCCACACCCATACCGCGCAACTATACTGGAGTCAGTGGAACAGTCCTGGATTTCTGGCTTTGTCCCAATGTCCTGGGTTCCTGGAAGTATGCAAATACATTTTCCAAGGTGTTAAATGGAAAACTAATGCCTCCTTTTGCTACCTTGAAAGGCAGCCCCCTTAACACCAAGGATGACCTACAAGAGGTCTAAAATATGGTGTGGGATTAAGCCAAACCAGTATATCTATTCCAGAAGGAACAGACTCCCAACTGTAGACAGTACTGTTTCGACCTGGTTGGGTCTCCTCAGTATAGTGTAGGGAACTGGATTGGCTGTGTGAGAGGCTAATGACTAGGGTGGCCTTAGGTGGCTTTAATTGCCAATCTCTCCATAAGGAGAACATCTAATGTTTGACCCTAGTCATTAGCCTCTCACACAGCCAATTCAGTTCCCTACACTGTACTGAGGAGAACCAACCAGGTTGAAACAGTGCTGTCTACAGTTGGGAGTCTGCTCCTTATGGAATAGATATACTGGTTTGGCTTAATCCCACACCATATTTTTAGACCTCTTGTAGGTCATACTTTGTGTTAAGGGGGCTGCCTTTAAGGTAGCAAAAGGAGGCATTAGTTTCCATTTAACACCTTGGAAAATGTATTTGCATACTTCCCAGAATTCCCTAGTGGAGCATCTGTGGCTTTAAGTCTTCACATGCCTTTCAGGTGACCTTAATTGACAATCTCTCCATAAGGAGAACACCTACTGTCTGACCCCAATGTCCTGGGTTGACAAGAATTATGTTTCTTATGTCAACTCTATCTGTGCTTTACAGAGACTGTGCTTTACAGAGGCAGATAGACAACCATGGTGAAGCAGGGAGCTGAAAGTACACGTCTGCTCTCCTCCAGTTCATTGTAAGTGTGGTGTGAAGAAAATAGGACATAGCTTTTATGGCTTCCCCCTAGAAACCCCTGACCTTCATGGCTTGCCTTAATAATCATTCCTTTATTTATATAGTGCACACAGATTACGCAGCGCTGCACAGAGCTTGTCACATCAGACCCTGTCCCCAATGGGGCTCACAATCTAATCACCTACCAGTATGTTTTGGAGTGTGGGAGGACTGTAGGACCCGGAGGAAACCCACACAAACATGGAGAGAATATACAAACACTTCGCAGATGTTGACCTTGATTCAGGTCCCCAGCACAGCAAGCCTGTAGTGTTAACCACTGAGCCACCATATTGCCCTGTCCTCACACCTGATGACCCCAAAACCCTAACTTCCAACATGCATTGGAGTGGAAAATTAGGGAATACTTCTACGACCCAAATTTCAAAATTATCCTAAGCTCTTTCCGAGGGTTCTTCAGTTGTGTACAACTTAAGGAAAATGCATGCAAGCTTACCATTAGATGGTATAAAACACCCACCTGGCTACATCATTCAAAGCAATTGTTGGAGGCATAGTCATCCAGATGCTACACATTTGTTGGACCTGCCCACGAGTAAACGTTTTCTGGAAAGCAGGGTTTTCAGAAATTGAAATTGATCTGTGGCTCGAAACTAAGGAATCTTAAGGAATCCTCCTTGAGAAACCTTGTCCAATTTACTTTCCATGTCATGACACCTCGGCCACATGCTTGATGGCAGCTTCTAAATTACTAATCCCCTGGATGTGGAGGAAACACATGTTGGTTAGAAGAGATCCCATTGGAAACTTCTCTCTACGTCCACATATATGAGCCTGTGGCCCCCTCTGGCATCAAAGTGCCTACAGACTCCATCTGACTTTTGATATGGTGGAGTGACAGGCTCCTTCCCTACACCTTTTTGTGTTCAGATTATTTGGCAATTGTTAACTCCTCAATGATAGGTAATGCATGTGTGCATCTGAGATTTAAAGACAGTGACCAAGAACTCAAAGTTTTCCATGCCATGCTATGCCCACCACAAGTTGGGTTCTCAAAGTTGGGAGCTATGCACAGCTCTCTATACGTGTGACCGAGTACTGCAGCTCAGCTTCATCTCCTTTCCAAATTACATTTAGTGCATATCTATATAGATATCTAGTACTCATAAGCATGGGAACCCATAGGCATACATTTATTTTTATGGGACTGCAGAAGATGTCTTTCCTAGAATGGAGACATGACCAAGCAGGTTATGAATCTTGCAGACATTGTTCTACTTATCTCTGGGTGCAGAACCGGCTCCAGATTTCAGTAGGCCCCTGGGTGACAGAACCTCAGTGGGCCCCTTTGCAGTGAACAGTTTCCTGTTCCCTAAAATTTTCCCCAGTGAATCATTCCAAATAGCCCCCTCAGGAACATTTTATATACAGCCCACTCAAGGGTTATATTATATACAGCCCCACATTGTTCTATTATATACACTCACCGGCCACTTTATTAGGTACACCATGCTAGTAACGGGTTGGACCCCCTTTTGCCTTCAGAACTGCCTCAATTCTTTGTGGCATAGATTCAACAAGGTGCTGGAAGCTCCTCAGAGATTTTGGTCCATATTGACATGATGTCATCACACAGTTGCCGCAGATTTGTCGGCTGCACATCCATGATGTGAATCTCCCGTTCCACCACATCCCAAAGATGCTCTATTGGATTGAGATCTGGTGACTGTGGAGGCCATTTGAGTCCAGTGACCTCATTGTCATGTTCAAGAAACCAGTCTGAGATGATTCCAGCTTTATGACATGGCGCATTATCCTGCTGAAAGTAGCCATCAGATGTTACAGGGTACATTGTGGTCATAAAGGGATGGACATGGTCAGCAACAATACTCAGGTAGGCTCTGGCGTTCCAACGATGCTCAATTGGTACCAAGGGGCCCAAAGAGTGCCAAGAAAATATTCCCCACACAATGACACCACCACCACCAGCCTGAACCGTTGATACAAGGCAGGATGGATCCATGCTTTCATGTTGTTGACGCCAAATTCTGACCCTACCATCCGAATGTCGCAGCAGAAATCGAGACTCATCAGACCAGGCAACGTTTTTCCAATCTTCTACTGTCCAATTTCGATGAGCTTGTGCAAATTGCAGCCTCAGTTTCCTGTTCTTAGCTGAAAGGAGTGGCACCCGGTGTAGTCTTCTGCTGCTGTAGCCCATCTGCCTCAAAGTTCGACGTACTGCAAAGTTCGCTCTTCTGCCTACCTTGGTTGTAACGGGTGGCGATTTGAGTCACTGTTGCCTTTCTATCAGCTCGAACCAGTCTGCCCATTCTCCTCTGACCTCTGGCATCAACAAGGCATTTCCGGCCACAGAACTACCGCTCACTGGATGTTTTTTATTTTTCGGACGATTCTCTGTAAACCCTAGAGATGGTTGTGCGTGAAAATCCCAGTAGATCAGCAGTTTCTGAAATCCTCAGACGAGCCCTTCTGGCACCAACAACCATGCCACGTTCAAAGGCCACAAATCACCTTTCTTCCCCATACTGATGCTCGGTTTGAACTGCAGGAGATTGTCTTGACCATGTCTACATGCCTAAATGCACTGAGTTGCCGCCATGTGATTGGCTGATTAGAAATTAAGTGTTAACGAGCAGTTGGATAGGTGTACCTAATAAAGTGGCCGGTGAGTGTACAGCTTCTTTATATATATATATATATATATATATATATATATATATATAAATTACTGTATATTAATATGTTTAATCATATATAGCCCCGCCTGTTTTTTTATATACTGAGTTTTGGCCGTGTGGGCCCCCCGAGCAGTTCTAGGCCCCAGCACTTGCCCAGGTATGGGTGGTGCTAGTGCCGGCGATGGGTCTGTCTGGGGTTCCTAGCTGTCAGAACCTTATTAGGTGATGAGAAGTTAGTCCAGGTTCCTTTCATTTTTTTTAAAATCTCTCTCACATGTGACACTATGGAGGACCTGACCTCCCACAATACACACACAACCTATTCATTCTAATGGACCTTGTGTAATACTTAATCTGGCCTGTGGTGGTGCTGCGGGAAAATGCATCACTTACTTTGAGGTATCAAACCAGATCACAGCTGATTGCTGCTGGCCAAGTAGAGGAACAGTCTGTTCTACATATTGACAAGTTAAAATACAAGCTGAGTGGACCAAAACACCCCTTAAAAATAAGGAGCCAGTAGCTGAGTGACAGCCCGATGCCGAGTAATCGCACACAGTCATGCTGCCATATTCGGGTAATTAGGGGAATGAATCATAAGAAGCGAGTCCATCCACTAATAACAAACTCTCCAACCCTAAACCGGCTTTAAAGTGGAGTTTGTATTTTCTTGTGGTCAACCACTAATGACTTTGTTTCAGAAGTTTAAGAAGCTGGCCCAGAGAATTATGTCACCGGGACGGCGCAACAGCTTTTCCACAAGTTCTTCGCCTCATTGCTGTGGAAATGAAACACTTATTTATAGCACATAAGAAATAATGCATCACGCAATATGGCAGCGGGCCTTCACTTTCAACCGCACTATTATCTCGCCGCAAGTGGTAGAGGTCCGAGGTTTTCATTAAGTACAGTCACTAAGTGACCTATGGTGAATACTTCAAAAATCCATCCAAAAACTTGATAATGGTTTGCTGAAGTTAGAGGTCACAGCGAAGGCAAAGGGGATTTCTGGACAACATATAACAATTACTGCAAAATCGTTGGTGGTCCATCATCGGGCACCCACATTAGTCAGCTACAAGGAGGGTGAAGTTAGAGTAAGGGTGTTCTTTCTATTGTGTATTGGTTGTTCTAAGTCCCTACACTATACATTGGGGCTCATTTACTAAGGGTCCTGTGGCCGCACTTTGGTTGGATATTTTTGACGATTTCCGATCCGCATCGCGCCGGGGATTGAGTCAAACACGATTGGATTTTGGCACATCGGCGTCGACTTGCATGCGACACAAATCGGGGGGCGGGCCGTCGGACAACCCGGCAGATTCAGACTATGTGCAGGATTTAACATTTCAAATTGTGTTGCAAGACACGCACTCACATGCACCAGGCAAAAGAAGGTGAACTCCGGCGGACCTTGGCGGGGAAGCGACGGATACAGGAACTCGGGTGCACGAGCTATGTGAATCACACCGGACTTCCTCTTCGTCGGACCGTCCGGATCGGGGATCGCGACAGGACCGGGTAAGTAAATGTGCCCAATGTGTCAGTAACTAAATTTACTTGAGGAATGGTGCTATTTCTGGCCATTACTTTACTTGTTATCTGTATTTTTAACAGTTAATCCTTTTCATTCTCAGATGAGCCGGTGAGTGGAAACTAGCTGCTATGGTGTCTCTTAAACACAGAACACAGGTTGACCGTGCATCCTTCTAAGTGCATTTGTAAGTACACAAAGAATTAGACCAAAATGTCACATTATGGAATATTACCTTGCAATCCATGATGATTGTCATCGTTTGCCATCACTTTCACCTGCACCTGATCTCACCATCGCTCTTTTCTCTTATTCTCAGGTTTGCTTGACTCAGTACCAGAAGTCCCAGCCATCTCAAGAAATAGTCTTGTAACTGTCTTGCATATTGGTATGTGTAAATGCATAACTAATTCCCTGCTGTTTTCTGGAGACTTCCTGACTCCTTCTGTCCTCTCTCCGCCCTATTGTTAACACCTGGTATTCATAACTAATTTGTCTGGGGTGTATACATTGCAGACCTAAGGTCTCTCAGATGCATACTTTTAAGTGCATTAATAAGTGTACAAAAAATTAGACCAGAATTGAACCAGAAGTGAACAAAAGGACTCAAATTACTTTATCATCTTGCATTAGCAAAAAGTAAAGTCACTTCATTGAACTCTGTCCTCCAGCTAACCTTATCTAAATCTGGTGGACTTGCAGGTGCACTTAATAGAATGCACTGTCAAGAATGGCACAGCTGTAGGTTGCATCTGCTCCTTGCTCTGCGGCACCAGCTTGGCACTTAGCCTGTCACCCCCCTTTCAGTACCCAGCCAATCAGCAGCAGCAGGGGCTGCATGTTGCATGACTTGGTACAACAGAGCACTGAAACTGGATCCTGGCAGGCAAGAACACCAGTTATAGCATCATTGGAGCAACTGAAATATAAATGATAACAACTAGTGCCTTATCGCAGGCTCTAGTCGTAGCCAGCACCTGGCAGCTTAAGCACCGCTACTTTGTTACAGGCTATGGGCAGTGTCCCTTCTGCCAAACCAATAGCAGCACACCACTGTTTTACCCCAATAACCATTAGCGCCACACTGGCACCCCTACTGTAGTACCCTCTATACATGTCTGTCTAGCCTGTGTTTATCTGTTATTGTTACTAGTGTATTTCGTATTGTAATTGTTTCCCCTTATGTAATGTAATGTGGTCTTGTTAAGCTCTACTGTGCTGTAACTGTTTGTTTGCAACTAAGGAACTAGCAACATGAAAGAACATGACTCTCATAGTGTATGTATGCGACTGTAATGTTAAGCCTGTCTCCGTGTGTAACAACTGCCAGAAAACTATGTACAAAATTTCCCCCCAGGGGATCAATAAACTATTATCGTATCGTATTGTTTTATTCAACAAGTGTGCGATGGCCAGATATGCTAAAGAATAATGAGCAGTCTGAGTTACAACATTGTATAAGGCACAACATTGCAGATACAAAAGGATAGTCACAAAACAAGAGCCAAAGTCCAGTACCTACAAGTACATATAGTAGAACAGAATACACACAAAACAGAGAAAAAGGTGATTGGATCAGAGCTCCATCATTCACAGTGTGATAACTGTTCCTGATCCAGAGCAAAACTGCAGAGAGATGGGTGTGTGGGTCAGCATCCTAGCAACTAAACCAGTGTTCACACTGCTAAAGAGAGAGAGGCACATGGAAGAGAGACACATAGAAAATGAGTGCTTCCCCAGTCTCCCAAACAGAGGAAGACGCCGCCACAGATTTAACAGTGTGTGATTGAACGTCAATTAATAAAGCATGGGGAAGGGAAGTAGCCAGATAAATGGAGAAAGAAGCACTTTCCTCTGACAAAATGGAATACTAAGTTTTGTGACCATATATGAACTTCCTTTTACAATCTATCTTTAAGCTTCATATTTATTCCCTCCAATGTGTAGTTATTGCAAACCCCCCCTTGACTCTGGGAACATTATGTAGACAACAACTTTACCTACTCAAAATGCACAATTGTTGGTTTAAAAATATTTGCGAAAAGGGTTACATTTTTTTCATAAAGTACGTGTGAAATATTATTAGACTATTTTTTTCATGACTATATTGGATGCGCCGCGGCGCCTATACCAGTTCTCTTTCTGCATGTTGCCTTGGTTACAGCAAATTATACTTTACTTATATTGTCTAAAATGCGATCTTGATAATGTGCTGAATTTGTACCTTTTTTTATAATCTTGTATCTTACTGGAAAGTTTGCTAGGAAATTGCATCATGTTGTAGTTTTAGCCAAATATCTTATGTAATCATATAGTCAGGGTCCACAAAATACAAAACTTCCACTATAAGCTGTCGCGTTATACAGGCGGTCCCCTACTTAAGAACACTCAACTTACATATGACCCCTAGTTACAAACGGACCTCTGGATATAGGTAATTTACTGTACCTTAGCCCTAGACTACAATGATCAGCTGTAACAGTTATCACTGGCGTCTGTAATGAAGCTTTAGTGTTAATATTGATTCTTATGACAACCCAACATTTTTAAAATCCAATTGTCACAGAGACCAAAAAAGTTCTGGCTGGGATTACAATGATAAAATATACAGTTCCGACTTACATACAAATTCAACTTAAGAACAAACCTACAGACCCTATCTTGTATGTAACCGGGGACTGCCTGTACAGACCCGGACTGGCCCACAGGTAAACAGTGGGATTCACTGGAGGGCCCCTGAGTTAGGTGAGCCCCCAGGCCCTGTATAAGTAGTGCTGGACAAGCTACCCTCTCTATAATTTATACATATATTTAGCATAGACCATCTCAACTATCCTATGTATTTATATGATTATATTAATAGATTGTGTAACAAACTTATAGCTATGTTTTCCCCCAAGATCAGATTTTACTGGTGGGCCCAGGGTATCCCAGTCCGACACTGGAGTTATAGCCAGTATTTTGGTGTTCTACAAAGGGTTCGTGTTGCAGACTGCGGCCTAGATAAAAGAACTTTATATGGCCACAACAGAACACTAATGTAAATGTGACTAAGTAATCAATTGTATGGGCACATTGGTGATGCCAATATTATAGAATTTAGAAGAAGTGGCAGAAGTGTTGCAATTGGACTTCTTGGGACCCATCAGATAAAATTTTAGTGGGGGTTCACTATTCATTATTCCCTAGAAAAGAAACCAAATTGGGTTGTCTTCTGCTTGACTGATCAGGCCCATCAATGAGTTGGAGCCCAGTCCCACCAAAGGGTCTTCTGTTTTTTTGGTGGGCCAGTCCAGTGTACCTTCTTTTGCTCATGCCAATCACCCGGACACAAGGCATTTTGATGTTGGCCGCCTACATCCTTGAAATATGCACTTAAAGCAACCCATGGCCAAGACGGTGGACCTTTAAGTGTGGGGAATAGAGATGAGCGAACACTAAAATGCTCGGGTACTCGTTATTCGAGACGAACTTTTCCCGATGCTCGAGTGCTCGTCTCGAATAACGAACCCCATTGAAGTCAATGGGAGACTCGAGCATTTTTCAAGGGGACCAAGGCTCTGCACAGGGAAGCTTGGCCAAACACCTGGGAACCTCAGAAAAGGATGGAAACACCACGGAAATGGACAGGAAACAGCAGGGGCAGCATGCATGGATGCCTCTGAGGCTGCATAATCGCACCATTATGCCAAAATTATGGGCAACAGCATGGCCATGACAGAGTGACAGAATGAAGCTAGATAGCATCTAAAACATCCAATAATTGACCCTGACACTATAGGGGACGGCATGCAGAGGCAGCGGCAGCAGGCTAGAGAGTGTCATGGCGACATACCCTAAATGGACTCAGGCTTCAAACCAATGGGTGGCAGAGAGGAACCAAAGGAGGTGAGCAAGAAGCGCTCAAATAATATCGGTACATGATAAAAGTTTGCCAGTATATTTTGTGGATTACACAGCAGGGTGGCGACAAAGTTAACATGGAAGCCATGAAAACAACCCAAAATTCTGCCTGACACAGCTCGTTTGATAAGGGGACCATGTATGGAGGCAGTGAACTAGTAGTAGATTAAAGGTGCTGCAGTTAAAACTATGTTAGTTGGATCTTGGCATGGAGCTGGCGCTCCGCTGCCAGGCGAGCTTTCGCCAATCCAAGCCCCTGTCTCTAGGCTACTCCCCAAACAGCACTTCTAAGAACCTTTTGTATAAGATCAAGTGTAGTAGCGTTCTTATAAGTTTAGGATATGGCGGGTGAGGGGAATGTAAACAGATGCGCAAGAAGCGCTGAAATAATATCCCTAAATGGTAAAAGTTTGCAAGTATATTTTGGGGATTACACAGCAGGGTGGCGACAAAGTTAACAACTTTGATGTGGAATGCCCTGTAATAGCTCTTGGGCGGTGTGCCTTTTATCGCCTAGGCTCAGCAGTTTCAGCACCGCCTGCTGTCGCTTAGCGACGGCACTGCTGCTGTGCCTAGAGCTACCGACTGATGGCGCCATGCCCACGGATGGTAATTCGGAGGAGGAGGAGGTGGAGGAGGGGTGGGAGGAGGTATAGTAGGCCTTTGAGACCTGGACCGAGGTAGGCCCCGCAATTCTCTGCGTCGGCAGTATATGACCAGCCCCAGGGTCAGACTCGGTCCCAGCCTGCACCAAGTTAAGTGTAGTAGCGTTCTTATAAGTTTGGGATATGGCGGGTGAGGGGAATGTAAACAGATGCGCAAGAAGCGCATGATGCGCATGGAGCTGGCGTTCCGCTGCCAGGCGAGCTTTCGCCAATCCAAGCCCCTGTCTCTAGGCTACTCCCCAAACAGCACTTCTAAGAACCTTTTGTATAAGATCAAGTGTAGTAGCGTTCTTATAAGTTTAGGATATGCCGGGTGAGGGGAATGTAAACAGATGCGCAAGAAGCGCTGAAATAATATCCCTAAATGGTAAAAGTTTGCCAGTATATTTTGTGGATAACACAGCAGGGTGGCGACAAAGTTAACAACTTTGATGTGGAATCCATGAAAACAACCCAAATTTCTGCCTGACACACCTCGTTTGATAAAGGGACGATGTATGGAGGCAGCTATATGGACGACTTTTGGAGGTAGCAATGGAGACAACGTGTGGAGGCTGCTATGGAGACAATTTAATTTGGATAGTGCCTGTATGTGGCAGTCCCAAACATTTTTCAAACCAGAGGAGCAGGTAGGTGGCCCTCCAGTAAAATGGGATAGATTGAGTGCCTGTATGTGGCAGTCCCAAAAATGTTTCAAACCAGAGGAGCAGGTAGGTGGCCCTCCAGTAAAATGGAATAGATTGAGTGCCTGTATGTGGCAGTCCCAAAAATTGTTCAAACCAGAGGAGCAGGTAGGTGGCCCTGCAGTAAAATGGAATAGATTGAGTGCCTGTATGTGGCAGTCCCAAAAATTGTTCAAACCAGAGGAGCAGGTAGGTGGCCCTGCAGTAAAATGGAATAGATTGAGTGCCTGTATGTGGCAGTCCCAAAAATGTTTCAAACCAGAGGAGCAGGTAGGTGGCCCTCCAGTAAAATGGAATAGATTGAGTGCCTGTATGTGGCAGTCCCAAAAATTGTTCAAACCAGAGGAGCAGGTAGGTGGCCCTGCAGTAAAATGGAATAGATTGAGTGCCTGTATGTGGCAGTCCCAAAAATTTTTTAAAACAGAGGACCGGGTAGGTGGCCCTCCAGAAAAATGGAATAGATTGAGTGCCTGTATGTGGCACTCACAAAAATTGTTTCAAACAGAGGACCAGGTAGGTGGCCCTCCAGAAAAATTAAATGCATGAAGTACTATAGCAAGAGCCAGTGGGCCCTGTCAAAAAATAGCCATTTTCCTCTGCTTTACTGTACAAAGAGGAGGAGAAGGAGGAAAATGAGGAGGAGGAGGAGGAGTGGATCAATTATTCAGGTTGAGCTTCCTTCACCTGGTGGAGATTGGAAATTCTGAGAAATCCAGCCTTTATTCATTTTAATAAGCGTCAGCCTGTCAGCGCTGTCAGTCGACAGGCGTGTACGCTTATCGGTGATGATGCCACCAGCTGCACTGAAAACCCGCTCGGACAAGACGCTAGCGGCAGGGCAGGCAAGAACCTCCAAGGCGTACAGCGCCAGTTCGTGCCACAAGTCCAGCTTTGAAACCCAGTAGTTGTAGGGAGCTGTGTGATCATTTAGGACGATGGTATGGTCAGCTACGTACTCCCTCACCATCTTTCTGTAAAGATCAGCCCTACTCTGCCGAGACTGGGGACAGGTGACAGTGTCTTGCTGGGGTGACATAAAGCTGGCAAAAGCCTTGTAAAGCGTACCCTTGCCAGTGCTGGACAAGCTGCCTGCTCGCCTACTCTCCCTCGCTACTTGTCCCGCAGAACTACGCACTCTGCCGCTAGCGCTGTCAGAAGGGAAATACTGTTTCAGCTTGTGCACCAGGGCCTGCTGGTATTCATGCATTCTCACACTCCTTTCCTCTCCAGGGATGAGAGTGGGAAGATTTTGCTTGTACCGTGGGTCCAGGAGAGTGAACACCCAGTAATCGGTGCTGGAATAAATTCTTTGAACGCGAGGGTCACGGGATAGGCAGCCTAGCATGAAATCTGCCATATGCGCCAGAGTACCAACGCGTAAGAATTCACTCCCCTCACTGGCCTGACTGTCCATTTCCTCCTCCTCCAACTCCTCCAACTCCTCTTCTTCTGCCCATACACGCTGAACAGTGAAGGACTCAACAATGGTCCCCTCTTGTGTCTCGCCAACATTCTCCTCCTCTTCCTCCTCATCCTCCTCCACCTCCACCTCCTCCGATATGCGCTGAGAAACAGACCTCAGGGTGCTTTGGCTATCAACAAGGGAATATTCTTCCCCCGTCTCTTGTGACGAGCGCAAAGCTTCCGACTTCATGCTGACCAGAGAGTTTTTCAACAGGCCAAGCAGCGGGATGGTGAGGCTGATGATGGCGGCATCGCCACTGACCATCTGTGTTGACTCCTCAAAGTTACTCAGCACCTGACAGATATCAGACATCCACGTCCACTCCTCATTGTAGACTTGAGGAAGCTGACTGACCTGACTACCAGTTCTGGTGGAAGTTGACATCTGGCAGTCTACAATCGCTCTGCGCTGCTGGTAAACTCTGGATAACATGGTCAGTGTTGAATTCCACCTCGTGGGCACGTCGCACAACAGTCGGTGAGCGGGCAGTTGGAGGCGGCGCTGCGCTGCCCTGAGAGTGGCAGCATCTGGGCTGGACTTCCTGAAATGCGCACAGATGCGGCGCACCTTCGTGAGCAAATCAGACAGATTGGGGTATGTCTTGAGGAAACGCTGCACTATCAGATTTAACACATGGGCCAGGCATGGCACATGTGTCAGTCTGCCGAGTTGCAGAGCCGCCACCAGGTTACGGCCGTTGTCACACACAACCATTCCCGGCTTGAGGTTCAGCGGTGCCAGCCACAGATCAGTCTGCGCCGTGATGCCCTGTAATAGCTCTTGGGCGGTGTGCCTTTTGTCGCCTAGGCTCAGCAGTTTGAGCACCGCCTGCTGTCGCTTAGCGACGGCACTGCTGCTGTGCCTAGAGCTACCGACTGATGGCGCCGTGCCCACGGATGGTAGTTCGGAGGAGGAGGTGGAGGAGGGGTGGGAGGAGGAGGAGGCATAGTAGGCCTGAAACACCTGGACCGAGGTAGGCCCCGCAATCCTCGGCGTCGGCAGTATATGAGCAGCCCCAGGGTCAGACTCGGTCCCAGCCTCCACCAAGTTAACCCAATGTGCCGTCAGCGATATATAGTGGCCCTGCCCGGCAGCACTCGTCCACGTGTCCGTGGTCAGGTGGACCTTGTCAGAAACGGCGTTGGTCAGGGCACGGATGATGTTGTCTGACACGTGCTGGTGCAGGGCTGGGACGGCACATCGGGAAAAGTAGTGGCGGCTGGGGACCGAATACCGAGGGGCGGCCGCCGCCATGAGGTTGCGAAAGGCCTCGGTCTCTACTAGCCTATAGGGCAGCATCTCCAGGCTAAGCAATCTGGAGATGTGCACATTAAGGGCTTGGGCGTGCGGGTGGGTTGCACTATATTTGCGTTTCCGCTCCAGCGTCTGGGGTATGGAGAGCTGAACGCTGGTGGATGCTGTGGAGGATCGTGGAGGCGACGATGGGGTTTTTGTGCCAGGGTCCTGGGCAGGGGGCTGACTAGCAGCTGACACAGGGGAAGGAGCAGTGGTGTGCACGGCCGGAGGTGAACGGGCTTGTTGCCACTGAGTGGGGTGCTTAGCATTCATATGCCTGCGCATACTGGTGGTAGTTAAGCTAGTAGTGGTGGAACCCCTGCTGAGCCTGGTTTGGCAAATGTTGCACACCACAGTCCGTCGGTCATCCGGTGTTTCCTTAAAGAACCTCCACACTTCTGAAGATCTAGCCCTCGCCGCAAGAGCCCTCACCACGGGAGCTTCACTAGTTGACAGTGGCGCTGATGCACCAGCTCTGGCCCTGCCTCTCCGTCTGGCCCCACCACTGCCTCTTCCAACCTGTTCAGGTCGAGGACTCTCCTCCGTCTCAGAAGCACTGTGTTCACCCGGCCTCTCAACCCAGCTTGGGTCTGTCACCTCATCATCCTCCGATCCCTCAGTCTGCTCCCCCCTCGGACTTCCTGCCCTGACAACAACTTCCCCACTGTCTGACAACCGTGTCTCCTCATCGTCGGACACCTCTTTACACACTTCCACTACGTCAAGAAGGTCATCATCACCCACAGACTGTGACTGGTGGAAAACCTGGGCATCGGAAAATTGCTCAGCAGCAACCGGACAAGTGGTTTGTGACTGTGGGAAGGGTCCAGAAAACAGTTCCTCAGAGTATGCCGGTTCAAATGGCAAATTTTCCTGGGAGGGGGCAGACTGGGGGGGAGGAGGCTGAGGTGCAGGAGCTGGAGGAGTGGCGATTTCGGTGACATGGGTGGACTGCGTGGAAGACTGACTGGTGGTGGACAAATTGCTCGAAGCATTGTCAGCAATCCACGACATCACCTGTTCGCACTGTTCTGGCCTCAACAGTGCTCTACCACGAGTCCCAGTAACTTCAGACATGAACCTAGGGAGTGTAGCTCTGCGGCGTTCCCCTGCTCCCTCATCAGCAGGTGGTGTCTCACCCCGCCCAGGACCACGGCCTCTGACCCCTGCAGTAGTTGGACGCCCACGTCCCCGCCCTCGTCCTCTACCCCTAGCCCTCGGGTTAAACATTTTTAAAATGAGAGTTATAACTTTTTTTTTTTTTTTACTTCTTTTTGTTTTTTTTGGTGTTTTTTTGTGTTTTTTTTTTTTTTTTGTGTTTTTTGTTTTTTTTTGAGTTTTTAAAACCAAACAATCCTATCCTATTGCTATGGCTATTTTCTAGCCAAGTATCAAAGGAAGCACACTACTATGCCAGATGAGATGACACTGAGTTATTGCCTAATAGAAATCCAACCCCTACTGAATTTTGCCACTTCGGCCTTTGCTATGGATATGTGCGCCACTAAGCGCAGAACACAGCGGTCGCAAGTCTCACTACAAATTGCTCAGAATTGGCAAGTACATGCACTGCAGAAACTACAGCCACCAGCAGATCAACCAGAAATCAAATATATAGAACGCTACTGTAGGCTTCAAGAAGCTGTTTGTATTCTCCTATGGCTATTTTCTAGCCAAGTATCAAAGGAAGCACACTACTATGCCAGATGAGATGACACTGAGTTATTGCCTAATAGAAATCCAACCCCTACTGAATTTTGCCACTTCGGCCTTTGCTATGGATATGTGCGCCACTAAGCGCAGAACACAGCGGTCGCAAGTCTCACTACAAATTGCTCAGAATTGGCAAGTACATGCACTGCAGAAACTACAGCCACCAGCAGATCAACCAGAAATCAAATATATAGAACGCTACTGTAGGCTTCAAGAAGCTGTTTGTATTCTCCTATGGCTATTTTCTAGCCAAGTATCAAAGGAAGCACACTACTATGCCAGATGAGATGACACTGAGTTATTGCCTAATAGAAATCCAACCCCTACTGAATTTTGCCACTTCGGCCTTTGCTATGGATATGTGCGCCACTAAGCGCAGAACACAGCGGTCGCAAGTCTCACTACAAATTGCTCAGAATTGGCAAGTACATGCACTGCAGAAACTACAGCCACCAGCAGATCAACCAGAAATCAAATATATAGAACGCTACTGTAGGCTTCAAGAAGCTGTTTGTATTCTCCTATGGCTATTTTCTAGCCAAGTATCAAAGGAAGCACACTACTATGCCAGATGAGATGACACTGAGTTATTGCCTAATAGAAATCCAACCCCTACTGAATTTTGCCACTTCGGCCTTTGCTATGGATATGTGCGCCACTAAGCGCAGAACACAGCGGTCGCAAGTCTCACTACAAATTGCTCAGAATTGGCAAGTACATGCACTGCAGAAACTACAGCCACCAGCAGATCAACCAGAAATCAAATATATAGAACGCTACTGTAGGCTTCAAGAAGCTGTTTGTATTCTCCTATGGCTATTTTCTAGCCAAGTATCAAAGGAAGCACACTACTATGCCAGATGAGATGACACTGAGTTATTGCCTAATAGAAATCCAACCCCTACTGAATTTTGCCACTTCGGCCTTTGCTATGGATATGTGCGCCACTAAGCGCAGAACACAGCGGTCGCAAGTCTCACTACAAATTGCTCAGAATTGGCAAGTACATGCACTGCAGAAACTACAGCCACCAGCAGATCAACCAGAAATCAAATATATAGAACGCTACTGTAGGCTTCAAGAAGCTGTTTGTATTCTCCTATGGCTATTTTCTAGCCAAGTATCAAAGGAAGCACACTACTATGCCAGATGAGATGACACTGAGTTATTGCCTAATAGAAATCCAACCCCTACTGAATTTTGCCACTTCGGCCTTTGCTATGGATATGTGCGCCACTAAGCGCAGAACACAGCGGTCGCAAGTCTCACTACAAATTGCTCAGAATTGGCAAGTACATGCACTGCAGAAACTACAGCCACCAGCAGATCAACCAGAAATCAAATATATAGAACGCTACTGTAAGCTTCAAGAAGCTGTTTGTATTCTCCTATGGCTATTTTCTAGCCAAGTATCAAAGGAAGCACAGTACTATGCCAGATGAGATGACACTGAGTTATTGCCTAATAGAAATCCAACCCCTACTGAATTTTGCCACTTCGGCCTTTGCTATGGATATGTGCGCCACTAAGCGCAGAACACAGCGGTCGCAAGTCTCACTACAAATTGCTCAGAATTGGCAAGTACATGCACTGCAGAAACTACAGCCACCAGCAGATCAACCAGAAATCAAATATATAGAACGCTACTGTAGGCTTCAAGAAGCTGTTTGTATTCTCCTATGGCTATTTTCTAGCCAAGTATCAAAGGAAGCACACTACTATGCCAGATGAGATGACACTGAGTTATTGCCTAATAGAAATCCAACCCCTACTGAATTTTGCCACTTCGGCCTTTGCTATGGATATGTGCGCCACTAAGCGCAGAACACAGCGGTCGCAAGTCTCACTACAAATTGCTCAGAATTGGCAAGTACATGCACTGCAGAAACTACAGCCACCAGCAGATCAACCAGAAATCAAATATATAGAACGCTACTGTAGGCTTCAAGAAGCTGTTTGTATTCTCCTATGGCTATTTTCTAGCCAAGTATCAAAGGAAGCACATTACTATGCCAGATGAGATGACACTGAGTTATTGCCTAATAGAAATCCAACCCCTACTGAATTTTGCCACTTCGGCCTTTGCTATGGATATGTGCGCCACTAAGCGCAGAACACAGCGGTCGCAAGTCTCACTACAAATTGCTCAGAATTGGCAAGTACATGCACTGCAGAAACTACAGCCACCAGCAGATCAACCAGAAATCAAATATATAGAACGCTACTGTAGGCTTCAAGAAGCTGTTTGTATTCTCCTATGGCTATTTTCTAGCCAAGTATCAAAGGAAGCACACTACTATGCCAGATGAGATGACACTGAGTTATTGCCTAATAGAAATCCAACCCCTACTGAATTTTGCCACTTCGGCCTTTGCTATGGATATGTGTGCCACTAAGAGCTAAACACAACGGTAGCAAGTCCCCCTGCTAATTCCTCACAAAATGGTAAAAGATGCAAATTAAAATAAAAAAAGTAGAACGTTATTGTAGCCCTAAGAAGGGCTGTTGGGTTCTTTGAGAATCACTCCTGCCTAACAGTAAGCTAATAGAACACCCTAACGCTTTCCCTGAGCAGCAGCAGCTCTCTCCCTAGCGGCATCCAGAGACAGAATGATCCGAGCAGCGCGGCCAGCGGCTAGTCTATCCCAGGGTCACCTGATCTGGCCAGCCAACCACTGCTATCGACGTGTAAGGGTACCACGTCATGCTGGGTGGAGTGCAGAGTCTCCTGGCTTGTGATTGGCTCTGTTTCTGGCCGCCAAAAAGCAAAACGGCGGGAGCTGCCATTTTCTCGAGCGGGCGAAGTATTCGTCCGAGTAACGAGCAGTTTCGAGTACCCTAATGCTCGACCGAGCATCAAGCTCGGACGAGCATGTTCGCTCATCTCTAGTGGGGAATTAAGTGGAACTGTTGCAGTAGTGCTCTTTAGCCCTTAACTATGTCTCTGCTACATCAGTGTTTAGGATAACCTAATATCGATTGAAGCCTTACCAGTTGAAGGCCAAAATCTTTCTTGGTCCTTTCAGCCTACAATCCCTCTCTTCTCGGGAACATAATAAGGATTTCAAAATGCCTGGTCACAAAGTCTTAAGCCTGGCCTTAAAAGATGACTCCAGAAGATCCCTCTCAAGTGGAGAAAGAATTAAAGAAGAAAACTTCTCTCCTTGACTTAATAAGGCAGAATTGTTAGTAGAGCGGATTGTTGGCTCACAATGGACACTTGTGTTGCGCTGTGTGTGGTCACGGTATATATCATCTATGGACACTTTGCTTATCAGGGTAATTACTATTTCAGTTTTCTATCCAACCATGAAGACTAATTGAATATCAGTAGAAGAATACAGTCATGAATCAATTCCACCTACAACGTCCATTATAAGAAGTTGTTAATCTTGGCAAGATAGCGGAGCAGGCATATTTATGGTCACCAGTTCATAGTCTACTGTTGGACAATCTAGTGGTAGGCGTAGTGGAGATGCTTTTGTACTGTGTTGCCTATGTGGTTTTTTTAATAAGTGTTTCACTTGGTTGATGATTATAGTCTTGCTATAGACTATAATTCAGGGTTTGGCACATCCATAAGTTATAGGTTGCCCATCTTTTATTATTTCGCAATATAGTAATGTGATATTGAGTCAAAACATCATTTCTTTTAGCTGACAAGGGTTTAGGCACAGCAAAGCTCTGTTTGTGGAGTTTAATATCATGTTGTAGACCAAAGACCCACAAAAGGCTTTGACCCCTAAGACTCATAGCTAAATCCAAAAATCTTCTCTTTTAAGGGACAAACTAGTTTAGATTGAAGAACTTTTCAAATAACTTTTGTGACAATATGCTAGTCATCGTATCCCAGGGCCATTGTCCTACATAGCTATTCATCTAAGCCTCAAACATGGGTTATGTGCATACTAAGGGGCACATTTACTTACCTGAAGTCTGGCGCGATTCATGTAGCTCGTGCGCCCGATATTCTGCATGTGTTGCTTCCCCGCTGAGGTCCGCCGGAATTCACCTTCTTCTTCCCGATGCTTGTAAGTGCATGTCTTGTGACACAATTTGAATTTTAAATCTCGCGCTCAGTCCGAATCCGCCAGGTTGTCCGACGGCCATGACCCCCGATTTGCGATTGCGCCAAAATCCGATCTCGTGTGCCAAAAAACCCTGTTAAATGCGGCGCAAAACGGAAAACGTCGGGAAACCTGAAGAAAATGCGGTCCGCGGACCCTTAGTAAATGATATATGTTTGGCTCCTGATGTTTAATGGGGTCAGTTTACCCCAAGTTTTATAATGAACCTTCCTCAAACACTCAACAAATGAGTAAATGGGTCCTTTTGATTTGCAAAAATGAGGTTGCTTTTCTTCCTTTTGACATCAATGCATCTTGGAGACTTCCCCATCTTCTTGTCTTCTACCCATCTTGACATCTGGCTACCTAGAACTCCACTTATCTCAAACCGTTCTTTAATAATTTCTACTTCTAATAAGGTGTATACAGTCTATGTTTGGGTTAGTAGAAGACGACACAGGGAAAACTCTTACAACCCAATGGGTTCACATTTCCAGTTGGCCTTGTTCCATACCTAAATGAACACAACTGTAGCTCCCTTACTACTTATATTGTATTGGCTTACAAATGTTTAAAGTTAGCAACTTACTTAAATTACTACTCTACATTACTAAAAAGTATGTAGAGGAAAATGGTGAAATCTTATGCTTTAGTTTACAGCCAGCGGCATACAGAGAAGAGAGATGGTCACCATTAGTGTTTCGTAACACGGCAGGATAGAAGGTCCTGGTAAGGGTTTCCCTCTACACATTCTTTACATGTCTCTTAGTATCAAACTAACAACGGGTTGTTAATGGATTTGTAACACCTAAAAGAATATTCAGTGGGATGGACCTCCTCTTTCCAAGGGTCCCAACAAAGCCACATGGTCTTCTTCAATGATGAGTATTCCATTGTCCTCTGCCTTTCTAAGGCTGGGTTCACGTGACGTTTTATGTATACGTTCAGCGCATTGGGAAAGCTCTCGGCAGATACGCTGAGCGTATACATTGACATATACTGGCAAACGGAGGCACAGTTGTTGCCTCCATCTGACCACTATACGTTGGATCCACAGAAAAAGGTGTAGCAAGCTACGTTTTTCTGTCCTGCTGCCTCCCAAGGAGCGACATATGGGCTCAGTGGAGGAAATAGAAGGCTGTGGGGGGGTGCAAAATGCTACATCCGCTCCCCACAGCCTTCGCCAAGCGGATACATCGTTCAGCAGGATGGGGGGACCCGTTGATGTCACTGTCTATAGAAGGACAGTGACATCACTGGGAAAAACCTTGTAGCTTGACAGTAGGCGTGTGCTGCCGATGTAGCCTATGCCGAGGTCCCATTGGGTGATATGTCCCACTATATAAGCATGCAATGGGATACGTCTGTTCAATATGTTGTAAGGACACATCAGGAATCCCCCCGACATGTCCCTACAATGTATGGCAAGAGATGAGATGTGAACCCAGTCTTAAGAACAAATATCATGATAAAAATAGTAATGGCCTTAGAATATTTACAAATCCCCTTCATGTCCAAAGATCTAATTATAGATTCTTAAAAAATGTAATAATAATGTAGAATATTCACATTACATATAGAATTAGTCCCTGTAGTCTTTCATCTCCTTTACATCCTTATTTCCTATCATTGTATTTTACATTCCTGACTAATTTCCACGAAAGTCTTGTCTAGTAAAATCATATGACACCTTTGAATAAAGTTTTATCTAGAAAAAAAAAAAGAAAAACTTGTTTCCAAACAAGTGTCCGATCCGTTTTGGAACCCGATGCTTTGTTCAGACATAAGTGTTGTAGATAAAAGAGCCGTGTCTCATTTATCTGCTTCTCTCATATAGCAAGTCTCCCTTCCCTCTGGCCCATTAGCGTAATGTTTATATCACCCACTTGAGTGGCGGACAACCTTTGCCCCCATGATGCATTGCAGTAGTCTTTACTTTAAAATAAAGGGTAATGAATTGAGCTTTAAAGCTGAGCTGTTGTATGAAATCATGAGCGCAGACAATTGTTGGAATATCCCCATATCTTTCTTCTTTCTCCATGTTTTCCGTCTCATGTCCGGATCATCTTACCCATAACAAATATTCCTCGAAATCTCTCAAAATAGCCTGACCTTTGGGAGGAAATGTGTCCAATAAAAATAAATCTACACTTTTGTTTAATCCAATGGAAAGCCAAATGTTTTATGTCTTCTGAAATACAATCTGTTTGTATTCTCCTGCTACATGTGTATTGTATTAGGTGTTTTTGAAAATGATCTTTAAAATAGTCATCGGATGGTTGTTCATATAAATAACAATGTACAGGAGCCTAGACTAAAGATGGGGGGTCCTGGTGGTACCCTAACTCCTGCATGGACAATGTAAACCACAAGTATCTACCAGAAGGAAGCACAATACAGGATGGTGTCATCAGAAAATGGCTTTTTTATACAAAGTGTTTATTTTATTTAAGTATATTATTTTTCAATTTTTGAAATAATTTAAAAATGATTTTTTTAAAGTGAATATTTACATGTAAGAATTGCTACATTAACTTTACAAACAAGACAGGGTAGTAATACTAGAGTTTATAATCCAGCTCACCTACTGGGTTGCTCTGTGTAGATCAGCTGGTCCGGTTCCAGAGATGCTGGTTTGCAAACAGAAAAACAGGAGGGGCTTCGGCACTGGCTAGCTAAAATTTTTTATAAAATCCATCTTCTTTATTCGAACATGTTAAAAATAATTTGTTCTAAAAAGCAATCAATCTAGATGAAAAAATGCACATGAAAAGGTCCAGTGTGGCTTCCTGTCTCCCAGTGCAGCCCCCTGTCCTCCAGTGTGGCCTCCTGTTCTCCAGTGTAGCCTCCTGTCCTCCATCCTCCAGTGTGGCCTCCTGTCCTCCATCCTCCAGTGTAGCCTCCTGTCCTCCAGTGTGGCCTCCTGTCCTCCAGTGAGGCCTCCTGTCCTCCATCCTCCAGTGTGGCCCCCTGTCTCCCAGTGTAGCCTCCTATCTCCCAGTGTAGCCTCCTGTCTTCCAGTGTGGCCTCCTGTCCTCCAGTGTAGCCTCCTATCCTCCAGTGTGGCCTCCTGTCCTCCATCCTACAGTGTAGCCTCCTGTCCTCCAGTGTGGCCTCCTGTCCTCCAGTGAGGCCTCCAGTCCTCCAGTGAGGCCTCCTGTCCTCCATCCTCCAGTGTGGCCTCCTGTCCTCCAGTGTGGCCTCCTGTCCTCCAGTGAGGCCTCCTGTCCTCCATCCTCCAGTGTGGCCTCCTGTCCCCCAGTGTGGCCTCCTGTCCTCACTCCTCCAGTGTATCCTCCAGTTTGACCTTGTGTCCTCCATCATCCAGTGTGGCCTCCTGCCCTCCATCCTCCAGTCTGGCCTCCTGTCCTTTATCCTCCAGGGTGGCCTCCTGTTCTCCATCCTCCTCTTACTCTGGCCTCCTGTCCTCTATCCTCCTCATAGTGTGGCTCCTCTCCCCACCCTGAGTATTAAACAAAAAAAAACTTTACCTTGTTCCACTGCAGCAGTTTCACTTTTTCTTCTACCCTCTGCCAGGGCTCTGTCTGACTGTGACAAGGGGGCTGGCCAAGGGGAGTAGTTGACGCCTCCGATGATTTCTTCAGACACATGAGGAGGTAGCAGGGACCTTATCCCGCCTCCTCCCGGTCCCGATGCTTTGTGCAGCTGTAATGTACAGGACCAGGAGGAGGGAGGACAAACTGGGGCAGCCCAAAACATTCTCACAACCACCCAGGATGGCAAGACAGCGGCTGAAAACCGTAACTGTCCCTTAGAATCCAGGACTGTTGGGAATTATGCACAATATCATACCATGTTCAGCTACATCTGCTATCTACACAGAAAACATGCCTAGAAAACTTTCCATAGACCTCAAAGCAGCATGGTGCACAGGGATGAGATGTCCGGAGCCACGGTCTGCTAATTATGCACGCCAGCTTCATGACATCTATCAGGCTGGAGGCGAAGAATTCACATCCTTCGCATGACATCACCAGGTGTGGGGGCATTTATAATTAGCAGCCCGGAGCTCCGGACATCTTATCCCTGTGCTCTGGCCTGCTTTATATAACTCTCTTTTCTAGGTGATCCCACCGTGTTAAGCTTAGAGCTTAGATTTCCTTTAAGAATCATGCTCTGCTATTCTGCTCTGCTAGCAACTCATATCCTGAGAGTAACATCTGCCCCCACATATTGTTGGGCCATGTTGCAGAAGCTGGAGGTGTACCAAGAATCCCAATGGATTTTTTGACGACCAAAGAACCCCCTGGAAGATATTAACTATTCTTAAAAAATTTGCTCCTCCTCTTGCCGGGCCGGTGCTTACTGCTATGATCCTACTAAAAGCTCTGTCCATCCACAAGGTTCCAACAATTGGCCCCTACTTGACTTGTAGGACTTTTCTTCTCTAGAAACAATGCAAACTTTTCTAAAATCTCAGTTTACTGAAAAAGTTTATTACCGTTTGACCTTAAGAAGCCGAAATCTTTTGCTTTACAAACCTTGTTAAGTTATACATTTATTCCAGCACAAACTTCTCATCTGGGAGAGCAGTAAAATCCCGATACAACGTCTCGGCTGCACTAAATCACCCCCTGATCACAGGTAACGATCTCCTTTAATCTCTCCTTTATGTTCCACTTCTCTCAGTGTCACCACTACTTTTTTACCGGACCCAGGGGATGCAATCTATGGTGAAAGGTAGCCATAAACAGCAATAGAAAAAGTTCTGTGTCTGGAAGTTTTCCCATGTTTCAAGGTCAACATTAATTTTTTTTTTTCAGCCTCCCACATAAAGTTATGCTAGGTTTACTAAAGGAGTAGAATCAAGATGAATTAAAGTAGCCTTCACAATCAGCAGTCCTATAACTCTTATTACAATTACAGGCTGAGTGCTCGCGCTCATAGATCATCATGAAAGTTGTCAGACTCTGCTCACAATCAAATCAAGCACAAGCTTTTGTCGGGGGATTTGTTACAGAGACTTTGTAGCAGAAAAAACACTAATATCCGAGGCATAGCCGTGAGTTCCTAAAAAAGAACAAGGCAAAGAATGGCTGTCTCCAAACTTAGAGGACCTTTCACTATCTCTGACCACTTCCATTCTTTTTTATCATCACCAATCCTAAGCCATCAGGACCCTAAGTTTTACACCCAAGTATTAAGTAAGTTTTGTCCTCTAGTGACTGGTGGACAGTCCTTGCACTTCCCACCTAAAAGCATACAACCATATTAGTTATGACGTTGGGGCAGGAGAAAATATTACTGGAATTGGTGGAGCAAAGAGTTGGAGTTGGTGGAGCACTATACAGGTATAGATGTCCATGGCTATTGGTTAGGGGTGTCTATTTGACCTCCATTATTGCCGGGCCTGACCCGACCGCCGATCCCGAACTTAGGGTCCGCTCATCTCTACTCATAGCATAGGTCACTCATGCTCAAAACAAAAAGTGACTGCAGTTGTAAGAGGTTAACCCCTTAAGGACGCAGCCTGTTTGCAGGTTAAGGCTCGCAACTTTTTTTTGAAATTTGACCAGTGTCTCTTCCTGTGGTAATAACTTTTCAACGCTTTAAGATATCTCTGTGATTTTGAGATTGTTTTCTCGTGAGACATTGTAGTTTATGTTAGTAGTGTCATTTTGGTGATCCGTTCCTTTTTTGGGGGGTAAAAATTCAAAAATTTAGGAAAAATTTGAAAAAAATGACTATTTTCAAAGTTTCAAATGTTATACTTTTTAGACAAAAAGTGATACCACAAATTTTTTTTGATAGAAACCTTTTGCCATTGGTCTTCTTTTTATATCCATTATTTGTTTTAAGTTTCCATTTTTTTTATGGATGTGAGAAGGTTTGAAGTTTTAGTAGCAACTTCTCAGATTTTCTTGAAATTTGAAAAATGCGAACTTTTTGGTGATCAATTCAGTTTGGAAGTCCCCTATAAAGACTTATGTACTATATACCCCCACAAGTAACACCATTTTATGAACCTAACATCTCAACCTATTCAAATCAGCATTTAAGAAGTCTGTTAACCCTTTAGTTATTTTTCCGGAAGCATATGAAAATGGAGTGGAAATTTAGAAATTTCAATTTTTGATTTCAATCTTTCCAATTTAGCCCTAAAATGGATACATTCAGAAGGAATTTGAGGTAAATATATATTCCTAATTTCTTGCCCTGCTTCTTCCGAGTACGGCGATACCAGACATGTGGATGTCAGCTGCTGTTTCCCCGCACAGCGATGTCCAGAACAGAGTTAGCGATACTGGGAATTTGGAAAGCCAATTTGGCTGCAAATATTTTGTGGTGCCACAGTGTAATTGAAGAGCCCCTGAAGTAAAAGTACAATAGAAAACCCCCCAAAATGTCACCATTTCGGAAACTAGACCCCTCAAAGAATTTATCGGTGGTTGTGGTGAGCATTTTAACCCCCAACACGCTGGTCAAAATTGAATGCAAAGTAAATGGTGCAGAGTAAAAATTGCGTTTTTATCTCAAAAATGTCATTTTAGTGCCTCATATACTGTGCCCAACCCATGCCACTTTAGACAAACACCCCAAAAATCATTCTGCGGGTTGTCCCGAATACAGCAATACCACACATGTGCCAATAATTTACAGACTGGGCACACAGAAGGGATGAGAACGGAAGGAGTGAAATTTTGATTTTCCAGCTCTGTTTTCACACGTTTGGATTTGGAGTGCCATGTCATGTTGGCAGGGCCCGTGAGGTGCCAGTGCAATAGAAACCCCCAATAAATGATACCATTACGGAAACTAGACCCCTCAAAGAATTTATCGGTGGTTGTGGTGAGCATTTTAACCCCCGACACGCTGGTCAAAATTGAATGCAGAGTAAATGGTGCAGAGTAAAAATTGCGTTTTTATCTCAAAAATGTCATTTTAGTGCCTCATATACTGTGCCCAACCCATGCCACTTCAGACAAACACCCCAAAAATCATTCTGCGGGTTGTCCCGAGTACAGCAATACCACACATGTGCCAATAATTTACAGACTGGGCACACAGTAGGGATGAGAACGGAAGGAGTGAAATTTTGATTTTCCAGCTCCGTTTTCACACGTTTGGATTTGGAGTGCCATGTCATGTTGGCAGGGCCCGTGAGGTGCCAGTGCAATAGAAACCCTCAATAAATGACACCATTACGGAAACTAGACCCCTCAAAGAATTTATCGGTGGTTGTGGTGAGCATTTTAACCCCCGACACGCTGGTCAAAATTGAATGCAGAGTAAATGGTGCAGAGTAAAAATTGCGTTTTTATCTCAAAAATGTCATTTTAGTGCCTCATATACTGTGCCCAACCCATGCCACTTTAGACAAACACCCCAAAAATCATTCTGCGGGTTGTCCCGAGTACGGCAATACCACACATGTGCCAATAATTTACAGGCTGGGCACACGGCAGGGGTCAGGAAGATAGAAGCACAATTTAGGTTTTCAAGCTTCGTTTTCACTAGATTGGTAATGGGGGGTACCCCCGAGGTACCAGTACAATAGAAACCCCCAAGTAGTGAACCCATTTTGGAAAGGGCACCCCTCAAAGAATGTATGTAGGCTTGTATGAGCATTTTAACCCCCAACACGCTGGCCAAAATTGAATGCAAAGTAAAGGGTGCAGAGTAAAAATTGTGTTTTTATCTCAAAAATGTCATTTTAGTGCCTCGTGTACTGTGCCCAACCCATGCCACTTTAGACAAACACCCCAAAAATCATTCTGCGGGTTGTCCCAAATACGACAATACCACACATGTGCCAATAATTTACAGGCTGGGCACACGGCAGGGGTCAGGAAGAAAGAAGCACAATTTAGGTTTTCAAGCTTCGTTTTCACTAGATTGGTAATGGGGGGTACCCCCGAGGTACCAGTACAATAGAAACCCCCAAGTAGTGAACCCATTTTGGAAAGGGCACCCCTCAAAGAATGTATGTAGGCTTGTATGAGCATTTTAACCCCTAAGGTGCTGGCTAAAATGTAATACAAAGTGAGTAGTGCAGAGAAACAATTGTATTGCAATTTATCAAATATGCCATTGAAGTGACAAAAGTATTTTGCCCAACTCATGCCACTGGGGAAAAACACATCAAAAATCATGACCAGGCAATGGCCGAGTTCGGCACACCGGGAAAGACCCACAATACCCCCCTAGCCTGACCACCACCTAGCTACAAATAACAACAGACACATTTTATTAGTTGGAAAGGTGAATGGTCACAGCTTTATTGCAAATGGATGTCAATCTGAAAAACAGGAAACATTTGTTAACATAATAATAAAATACATCAACATAAAAAATTGACGGCAAAGTTCTTGGCAACAACCCTAATTGGCATAGGATAAAAACGTAACCAAAACCACCGTTTTACCTCATTGTCTCCATAAACCATAAAAAATGCACGCTCAGCGCACGAGAACCACACCCCCAGCTCCACTTTGCCGCCAACCTCCTAGCAAAATGGCGAACGAAGATGTGGCCCTAGACCAAACCAACTCGGAGACAATGTAAACCAACATTCCACCTTGATACCGATCCCAAGGGGAAAAAACCACCAACCTCACATCAATAACCTCACCTTACTGATACTTCGTGGCTATCTTTTTCGTAACCACACTTTAAGTGTACCACTGGCTGTTGCCAAGAACCCGCCACCATTACAAAACATGCCTCCTCACTCCCTAACCTAAAGACCCTTACAAGAATCTTATTCCTACTTGTATCCCAACTCCCCGAAAACACACATGTGTTCCCTAAACAAAACAAACTAAAGGGAGGGTGGGTGGGACAATTTTTTCTGGCCAGAATGAGGCCAACCCTTCCTGCCACTGCCTAAATAACCTCTAACTCCACCCCCCATTTTAAATTCCCCCTATCCCTAACACTGTTATTCTCCTCCCCCAATAGAATTCCACCCATGTATTGTATGTCCCTCCCTGCCAAGCCTGTCATGCCCGCTCTTCGCCCAGCTGCGCAGGCTCCGCTCTCCCATTCTGCGGGTTACCCCGGTTAGGGCAATACCCCATAGGAGGCAATAATCTGTAGGATGGAGACACGACAGGGCTCAAAAGGGAATAACTTGTTGGAGCACAGACATTGTACTTTTTTTTTTTTTCTTTTTGGCATCATGAAAGATTTGTAGATGCCAATAGGGGCCAGTACAGTAGAAACCCCTAAGAACTGACCCTATTTTGGAAACTACACCCCTCCATGAATTAATCTAGGAGTATAGTTAGCATTTTAACCCCACAGGTGGACCCCTGAAAAAGTGCATAATGGATAGTGCATAGTAAAAAATATCCATTATGTCATTTTGTGCCCAGCTGCTGCCATGGGAGACAAACACCCTAAAAATCATGATGCATGTTTTCCCGGGTAAAGCATACGGGACAGTAATCTAGAGGCTGGGCACATGGCAGGGCTTAGAAGGGAAGGTGCGGCATGCGGCATGATGTATAAGCTGTGCGTCAGGGTAACAACAGGGTACTCTAAAAATCCAGATATGTATGATAAATTCGGAAGCAATCTTTCATACATAACCCTGGTTTTTCTGGGCATGTCTCACAGTGATGAATGGTGTCCTTCCGAATGCCATTTTTGGAGCACACCCTGCACCTCTTCTGTGTCCTTCCCTTGCTGGCTGTTTGGGGAACTACTCCTGGAAAGTGCTGCCCTGGTACAATACGTGATGGGGCCTCACTTCCAGATGTGCTAGCACTCCCCCCTTCCTGGTCTCCAAAAAGAAAGTACTTTATTACCACCTCTTGAAATTCCAGGAAAGTTCCCCTCTGGCCGGCATATCGATGCAGCACATAGGCATTATACAATGCCATCTGCATCATGTGCACGGCCAGCTTCTTGTACCACACCCTCGACTTCCGCATGGCATTGTACGGCTGAAGCACCTGGTCAGACAAGTCCACCCCTCCCATGTATTTGTTATAATCTAAAATACAGTCTGGCTTGGGGGTTTCTGTACTGGCACCTCGTACTGGTACAGGGGTGGTGGTGTGCTCATGTATTGTGGTTAATACAAGGACCTCTCTCTTGTCCTTGTACTTAACACACAATACAGAGTCGCTGCATAGTGCCCTGCTTTCGTGCCTTTTAAGTTTTTGCCCAAGCAGCGACTTAGGGAGACCTCTCTGATTTCTGCGTACAGTGCCGCATGCCGCAGTATTTCTGGAAGTGAGGCACTTGAACAGGGTGGTGCTGGTGTAGAAATTGTCCAGGTAGAGGTGGTAGCCCTGGTCCAGCAGTGGGTGCACTAAATCCCACACTATCTTCCCTGTAACACCCAGGAAGGGGGGGCATTCTGTGGGCACTATAGTGGAGTCCTTCCCTTCATATATCCTGAACTTGTATGTGTACCCTGATGAACTTTCGCACAGCTTATACATCTTCACACCATACCTTGCCCTCTTATTGGGCAGGTACTGGCGGAAGTGAAGTCTCCCTTTGAATTGTACTAGGGACTCGTCTATGCTCACATGTTTGGCGGGGGTATATGCCTGGGCAAACTTGGCACTAAAATGATCTAATATGGGCCTGACCTTAAATAACCGATCATAACTGGGGTCACCTCTGGGTGGGCACTGTGTGTTGTCAGTGTAGTGCAAAAACTTATGGATGGCTTCAAAGCGCATCCTGCTCATTGCCATGCGGAACATGGGGGTGTGGTACAGTATGTCTGTGCTCCAGTAGTCCCTGATTGAAGGCTTCTTTACTATCCCCATAAGGAGTATTATGCCCCAATACTTGTGCATCTCTGCTGCAGTGACAGGGGTCCACCTGTAGGGTTGTGCATGAAAGGACGTGGGGTTTTGGGCAATATGTTGTGCAGCGTAGAGATTTGTCTGAAATATAATAATATTCAGCAGCGCCTCATCAAAAAAAAACTTAAAAAAGTCCACAGCTCTGAGCCCTGTCGTGTCAAAGTTAATTCCAGGATGGCCCAAAAAGTCAGGGACCTGAGGGGTATAATTATCTGGGGCTACCCATGTGGGGTCAGTGGAAGCCCCAGACGCTTCTCCTGCAGAAGTCCCAGAAACTTCTCCTGCAGAAGTCCCAGGCACTTCTCCTGCAGAAGTCCCAGGCACTTCTCCTGCAGAAGTCCCAGGCACTTCTCCTGCTGAAGTCCCAGGCACTTCTCCTGCAGAAGTCCCTGGAACCCTACGGCGCCTTCTTGGGGGTCCTTCCAGGTCACTGGAAGATGAGCAGGAGGATGATGATAAGTAAAAGGGACCATCATCCCCACTAGCTGACTCGGTGTCAGAGGCAAGCATGTTATATGCCTCCAACACGGTGTACGTCTTCTGAGACATTGCACACAAAAAAAATAGAGAACTGGAAAAATTAGATAATGTGCACCAAACTACACGGATAAACCGTCTAGCAGGCACACAAAAAAAAAAATATAATGCACACCAAACTACACGGACAAGCCGCACAGATGGCACACAAAAAAATAATGTGCACCAAACTACACGGACAAGCCGCACAGATAGCACACAAAAAAAAAAAAGATAATGCGCACCAAACTACACGGACAAGCCGCACAGATGGCACACACAAAAAATAATGCGCACTAAACTGCACGGACAAGCCGCACAGATAGCACACAAAAAAAAAGATAATGCACACCAAACCACACGGACAAGCCGCACAGATGGCACACACCAAAAATAATGCGCACTAAACTACACGGACAAGCCGCACAGATAGCACACAAAAAAAAAAAAGATAATGCGCACCAAACTACACGGACAAGCCGCACAGATGGCACACACAAAAAATAATGCGCACTAAACTGCACGGACAAGCCGCACAGATAGCACACAAAAAAAAAGATAATGCACACCAAACCACACGGACAAGCCGCACAGATGGCACACAAAAAATAATGTGCACTAAACTACACGGACAAGCCGCACAGATAGCACACACCAAAAATAATGCGCACTAAACTACACGGACAAGCCGCACAGATAGCACACAAAAAAAAAAAAGATAATGCGCACCAAACTACACGGACAAGCCGCACAGATGGCACACAAAAAAATAATGCGCACTAAACTACACGGACAAGCCGCACAGATAGCACACAAAAAAAAAAAGATAATGCGCACCAAACTACACGGACAAGCCGCACAGATGGCACACACAAAAAAAAAGATAATGCGCACCAAACTACACGGACAAGCCGCACAGATGGCACACACAAAAAATAATGCGCACTAAACTACACGGACAAGCCGCACAGATAGCACACAAAAAAATAATGCGCACTAAACTACACGGACAAGCCGCACAGATAGCACATAAAAAAAAAGATAATGCACACCAAACCACACGGACCAGCCGCACAGATGGCACACACAAAAAGTAGCTACGTATGGGTACACCTACGGCGCTCTGGAAAAAAATATTACCAGGCACCGAAAAAAAACCTATGTGCACCGCGCAAAAAGGCGCTACAAATGCACCTAGCTTGCCCTAAGACAAACTAACTACCGCTAAGATTGCTAAAGATTCTGTGCAGCGCTATTCACACGGCGCACTGAAAAGTGCGTCCAGTGCAGAACAACGCTAACACAGCGCACTGAAAAGTGCGTTTGGGTTCAGAAGGGACAGACAGGGAAAAACGGAAGACACGTGGGATCACACAAGGCGATCACACAGGGAACACACAGGACACAGGAAAAAACAGATAGGGATGGGAATTTGTAGGGAACAATAGGGATCAGATAAGGATCAGAACACTATTTATAGTGTAAAAGTGTATTTTGGTGCACACAGTAACGCTCTCTCCTCTCTCCAGCGATACCAAACCAAAATGGTGCCGCTGGAGGAAGAGGAAGGGGCTAAAACCACGTTTTTTAGCCCAAAATCGCTGTAATTGGCCAGTCAGGTTTGACTGGCCAATCACGGCGATCGGCGGGCGGGACCGATTTGATTGGTCGGGTGACGGAGACAGGAACTCCTCCTGCCTCTGTCACCCAAGTCTCGTCCCGATGTCACCACGTCGCGAGACGTGGTGACAATTCTAAAATCCTATGCGCTCGCGCCGTAGCTGTACTGCGCTGAGCGCTAATCGTCGGAAGCTGCGCAGTACAGCTACGGCGCGGAGCGCTAAGGGGTTAAAATAGTCAATGGATACCAATACATCATGGTACTCAGCATATCATAGCTCCAATAGAATCTTTTGACATGTTTATCCAACCTAAAAAGCTATAGTTAGGGATGAGTGGACCCGTTCAGGTTCGGGTTTCCTCAATTTGGCCAATCCCAATCCTGAAAGTTCAGTTTGGGTTGTTGAACCCGCATCTGAGCATTCCTCCCCATCGGTAATAGCCGGTGCAGACCTTTGAACGCTTTACTCAAAGACTAATGATCCTTTGGCGTTGTGCAAAGCCGATTTAAAGCATTTAAAGTGCTGGCCCCAAAGACGAACCAAGTGCATGTGACCTATGGAGGGAGGGGGTGGTAGAGCCTGAACTCAGACGTTCAGGCTGAGATATGGGTTAGGGGACTCAAACCCACAATCTCCTGCATCTGCAATGTACCGGGTCAACCCTAGTTATAGGCCCAATGACTTCCTGTAAACTTTAGTAATATTTTGTATTAGTCATATTCACAAGCAATACATATATATATATATATATATATATATATATATATAGTGGCGGAGATATTGAGCACATTAATGTTACTGGATTCTGCGTACAATAAGCGAGACCGTCCTCCAATGATCATAAAATAGTTGTGAATGTTACTCCTTGGACGATGTTACAGTCAGATCTCCTGGCATTGTCCCAGATGTCTTCCCGCTGCGAGTCGTCTATGACTGATTTCTTCAGCAAACCGTTAGGACAAGTAAACATGTCAGCCATAAAATAAATACTTACTGATATAGAACAGGCAGGTAACAAGGCTCCCGCTACAATACAATGATATCGGTGAAGACCAGAGGAACTGTATACAAAGAAGGAGAGGAGGACTCACAAGAGACATGAAGATAAGTTCTCTGCTCCCCAAAACCCTCTAAACTAATTCAAATATACAAATATACAGGGCAGGATTTAACCATAAAGCCACCCAAGACATTGTAGAGATCAGGGCATCAATACAGCGTAACACTGTGGAGGAGCAAGAAGCTATAGACTCCTTGGGATATTATTGCTTTCTCTATATGACAACATTAAGCATTTGGGGTCACAGCAGTCGTAGTTGGTCACATAGGGTTTTGCACCCCACAAGCCCCTCTCTAATCTTATCTAACATCTGGCAGTTTAAGTATCATAAATCCTCCAGAGCAGAGAGATATAAAGGAAACCTACCCCATGGATGCAGCATTGTACACCAAGTGCATGCTGGTGTGTGTGAGCCCCCCTGAAACAGGGTTTATTTTTCCTTTATCTTCTAAATGGGTCTTGGAGAAATTTAAAGGCATGCAAATGAGCCTCAGGGTTTAATTATGACATCATCAGCTCTCTGGCTCGGGAGAAGAGGGAGAAGACATGCAGATACCCTTACATTACCTACATCACCTCCCTCTCCCAGCTTAGGAGAGGGCAGTGCTGGGGCGTGTATAATTAGCACCCCGGAGCACCCGACATCTTCTTCCCGTGCTCCAGTTTTGCTAATTATAACTTTCTTTTCTAGGTGACCCCGGTTAGCGAAGGACAGCACTAGGATCATGGTGAAGAGGAGTGAGGGTGAGTATTATTAGGTTTTTTTTTAAGTTTTTAAGGTGGTTGGTTTTCTTTAATTAGCTGAAGACGGAGCCTGTGATGTAGACAAGAGCCCCCGAGGCTCATTTGCATGATTTTAAAAGATGGTTTTCTCCAAAATCAAAGCCATTTGAAGATAAAGGATTAATGGATCCTGTTTCAGGGGACAAATACCTTTATATAAATGTGCTTGGTGTAAAATATTGGGGCAGATTTACTTACCCGGTCTAGCCGCGATCCAGCGGCGCGTTCTCCAACGCTGATTCGGGTTCTGCCGGGATGTGCCCGATGTCTAGGTGTCGCTGCGGCGCTGAAGCCCGTCGGAATTCACTCCGTCCCGGTGTATGTGAGTGCTATTTTTGCGACACAATTTTTTTTTTTATTCCGCGATTTTTCCGAATCCGTCATGTTTTCTGGCCGACGCGCCCCCAATTTCTGTCGCATGAAAGCCGGTGCCGATGCGCCACAATCCGATCGCGTGTGCCAAAATCCCGGGTGAATTGGGCGCAAATCGGAAGAATTTGGGAAACCTAGCGGAAAAACGCAATTCGGACCCTTAGTAAATGTCCCCCATTGTCTCCATGTGGTAGATTTCCTTTAAGGCTGCAAAACATGGAACCTGGCTAAATGGACGAATCACGTAATACAACGTTAAGTATAAATTGCCCGCAGTTGGGAGACAAAAGAGAACGTTGTTCAGGGCCTAAGCTCGACTTTTTTTATAGGGTTTGTGTGTCTTGAGCTAGAACATGAAACTTGTCTATTATTGTGAAAAAGGAGACCCCTCCAGGGGTGAGCCCAAGTCCTTAGTGCATCTTTTTGGGGTAGATAGTAGAATTAGGCACGCTTTAGAGGAGGAGGCTCCTTGTACCCTGTGAACACTTTATTACCTAAATGCTACTATCTATACGCAAGACTATTTGGAACAGTTTATCAAATATCAGTAATATTAGATAGAAGAGGAATTAACATCTCCGTGGTTTTGTGGTATAATGTGAACAAGTCCTATGTCTAGAACTGTAATCTATAGAGTAAGTCAAAGTCCCAGGAAGTAATGGGTGAAAGGGCAAATCTTTTAGGTTATGTCTGGAGCATGGACGCCATCTTGGAACTGCCATTTTGGATAAAGGGATAAAGTTTTTTCCCAATAGGAAGGTGGTCATATAACAAATCAAAGAAGACCAAAATTGTCTCGGAAATCGATTGCTGCAATTAGATTTGCAATATTATAGTTTTATGAATTGTCCTAACTTACCTATTGTCCATCTTCCGGTGTATTTTGTGTCATGGCGTCCAACATTTACACAGACCCTACACAATGACGCATGGAGCAGCGACCCTATGGAAGGTGTAAATAGCTACAACATGTATTGATGTGGCCATGGGCAGAGAATACTGCGCTCCTACTAAGCCCAGTGCAGTGTGTGAACGGTGATGTAGCTGTGTAATAGCCGCAGAGACGTATTGTCCTCTTCTGCATTGTGTAATGTCGATTTAGCAGTTTTCGTCCTGAATAATGACCCTAATATTTAAACAGTGAAATACTTGGAGTGGGAAGCGTTGCCAGATACTGCGCCAAAGTAACTAATTGTTTAGTCCCAGACTGGTAGAAAACTAATTATACAAAGTCTAATTGTTTTTCTGGCTGGGTGCATTTTCATACATGGATTTCCCATTGTTTTTTGGGGACTGAGACTCCTTATTCTGGTGATGCAAGCATCTTGCATTTTAAAGACGGTTATACAAAAACCTGAATGATACTTGAAGCTGATCCTTGAAATTTTACATTTTGTATCCAGCGTAAAGCTTCAAATTAAAGGAGCAATATACAAAATAGAATTGTAAGCACTGTCATCATGATAAACCAGGGACATTACTCATAGATCCAGGCACCGTGACTGTGGTAATCGTCTTATATTTGTTATCCATGGCCTCCTTTCTTCTAAAATCAACTTTTATAATTATCCTAATGAGTCTGAAGAGCTCTAGGGGGTGTTTCCAGAGCCCCTCAGTGCTGTAGCTTCACAGGCTGTTACACTGAGCAGAGATGTTCCCCCTTCCCTTGCACTAATAGATTACACAGGCAGAGAGTTCTTGAGGATTCTGATATTGATGGCCTATTCTTTGGATAAGTCATTAATATCAGATCACAGCTCGTCCGGACCTGGCACCACCACCGGTTGTTAGGGTGAAGATTGAGTGAACGCTCGGGAGCGAGGAAGGGAGAGTGGGGGAGGCGGAGACGGCATGCTACCTGACTGCATAATTATGCTAATGCCCAAGAGCAGATCGCTACGCCGAGTGGGTGATTAGCAAAATATAAGAATCGATTTTATAATGAAATGGAAGGTTTATGTACTTAACCAAGACATGTTCCTGCATCATCATAGCTACATCTATGTGCAATACAAAAAAGAAGTCCGCACAGTGGAGAAAAGGCTCAATAGAGGGGGTGCAGAGCCTTCCTGGATCCTGGCAAGATCCTTCAGTGATAAAGTTAAAAAAGTGTATGCAGCACTCCAAAAATACAAAATTCCAAAGGGTGAGGTTTATTGAAACAGTGGCGACGTTTGATGAAGGTGGTTCAGACCGAAAACGTCGCCACTGTTTCAATAAACCTCACCCTTTGGAATTTTGTATTTTTGGAGTGCTGCCTACACTTTTTTAACTTTATTACATCTATGTGCAGTTATGTTTGGGTCAGAATGTCCATTTCCAAATGGTAGGTTTCATTTAAAACAAACGTAAGGAATTACCCCACGCCTTCACACTAGCTGTAACGAGTCATAGGTGCAAATGAAAACTATAGCAAGGCAGGACCTTTCATACAACCGACCCTTACGCCCACGCCGCCGGATATCTATCAGGAGGCTCCGGCTAATTTGAGGGTGGCTTGCTTCATAAGCTTTCTCTAAATGCGCCAGAGTATGATATATTCTCCCACCGTATATCTAAAAAAAGATCATGAAATACTAACTAACTTTTTGTTGCCTAAATTGGGGCATGTAAGTCGCGTCTATCAGGACTATCCCCTATTTGTGCAAGAAAAAGTTGAATTTACAGAATTTTTTTTGCTACAGCTTAGACCGAATGCCATTTTAGACAAAATTATCAAAGGAATGAAAAACCAGAAATGTATCTATAGCCATGGAGAGAATGCACTCACAACCAGGTCTTTAAGGTTTCACTGGAAACCAGTATTAAAATGTGTATTTGAGGGAGACTACAGTTTTTTATTGGGGCATACTTTTGTGCAGCTGAGAGTAAGGGTCCCAAACATGTTTTACTTACTGCTGGTGACTGCAGTCTGCTTTGATCCACATGTAGTCAGTACACATCGCTTCATTGTGCAAGTCCTAAATATGACCCTCTGATGTCTCACCGATGAAACTAAGAGGTTTCCAGAACATCCATTATTCAATATTATTATTATTATTATTATTCATTATAATAAACGCAGGTTAAAGTATCCTATAAATTGTTTACGCCTTTTGGACTATGCAGAGTCCATAATGAATCTGTTTAGTCCGAAACGCGTTTATTTATAGGATGTGTTTTAACCTGCATTCTTTATAATAAAGGAGAATCTCATTGGATGTATCAATGTGCTGGAATCCACTTCATTCCATCTGATTCTATACAATTGCCGGTCCAGCGTTCTTCCGAGCACTCGCTGTCCTACACTCATCGGAGTACACTACAAGAACTGAGCCAGTATTCTATCTTGTGTTGTATACTCTGATGTTTTTCCCCTCCAATAACTAGGGTAAGATGTAAATCATGATGGTGGTTTTGGACTCTCCCCCCCCCCCCATCCTACTGGCAAATTTCATTTAATAGTATATAAGTGACTATGAACTAAACTAAGCAATAAAATTCAGATTATAAACCTTAGCTTCAAGTTGCAAATCCGTGGATGAAAAAAATCTTCCAATAAAACCAAAGATCCCCGTCTACAGCAGGTATATCTGATGACGTTGAGATGTAGCAGGGCCATCCTCTTGAAAGTGACAAGACCGTCCAACCTTTAAGACAAAGCATAGCTGGACAGGGGCTCTGGAATTCTGCTGTTAATCCCCCCCTGGACATGTGACAAATCGCTACATTGTATCACAGCTTAAAATAAAACTGAGACCCCGCTTGGCAATGCTGGATGAAAACAATCCCCCCCCCCCTGTTATCTAGGCCAGAGGTTTTCGTGGAGCTATGTGTATCAGCGCACATCTCTCTAATAAAGCTACGTGGTTCTCTACATTACTGGCAAACCTCAGCTCCTAATGGTTTGACTGGATAAATCCAGCAGCTCCATATACAAACCATTTAATAAACATTTAGAATTTGTGTCCAGCGCCGCCGCAGCCAGCGCATAGTTTCGCGGCGATAGTTAAACACAGTTACTATGTCGAAAGGAGCCAAAGTAAAATAAAGAACAGCGGGACAGATGTAGCAGAGCTGAGGCGGACTGAAAGAAATTCATGAAAATTTACTGGAAACCTGAAAATTTGATGCATCCGGAATGGAAATTGTATACAGCGACTGCGCCTTTTTTACATGTTGTCGCAATGGAACGTATTATGTTACAATAGATTTAGGCAGCTGTTACCATTCAGACACCATTAAAAGAATTGCATGAAGCTGACTGTATGGTTCAGGGCTGAATTCACTGTTAGGTGGCTTCAGAGCTGACATCGCTGCATATGCTGAATGAATGCACCGGGCTTCTCTCATCAGGCACTGTACAGTATTATGTTATACGTAATATATCTGCAAACTATAGGAGCAGTGCTTTGTTATTAGAGGCTACTGTTCCCAGATTCAACCAACTGAATTATGATTGATGCCAGAAGGGGATTAAAATAGAGACGGTTTGGGTGGTAGCCCAGGGCATGGCCACCAAACCACCCACAAAATTTAATACTGAGAAGGACCTTCACCCATGAAATCCTTTTACATCTGTTTCTGCTCTCAATGAAAATGTACACAAGAGCCATTTGAGGACCTTTGAAGGTCCTCCAAAGGTTCTGAAACCGTAAATTGAAAGCAGGCAGAAGGGACACATCCTCCATCCCCCAAGAAGTTGATTCTAGGGCCAGATGTAGAAGTGATTCCAGACTTGTAGGGGACATAATATTCATACAGCCCAGGGCCCATGGCAGGCTTAATCTACCCAATATTGCTGCTCTGAAGTATAATACAGTATACCCACCAATACACATTATTTTGGAAGATGCAATCGGTGGTTCCGCTTTTGGGAATATATTGGGGCACATTTACTTACCCGGCCCATTCGCGATCCAGCGGCGCGTTCTCTGCACAGGATTCGGGTCCGGCCGGGATTTATGATAGTAGTTCCTCCGCCGTCCACCAGGTGGCGCTGCTGCGCTGAAAACCATCTCAACGCGCCGGAATGCACCACCTCGGACCAGGTGAAGGTAAGCGGTTTTCGGTTTTTAAATGCGGCGGTTTTTCCGAATACGGCGGGTTTTCGTTCGGCCACGCCCCCCAATCCGATCGCGTGCGCCACAATCCCGGGGCAATTCAGGTACAATCGGCGCAAATCGGAAATATTCGGGTAACACGTCGGGAAAATGCGAATGGGGCCCTTAGTAAATGACCCCCATTGTGTATATGGCAGTAGCCATTTAAAAGAACACTCCAGTCACAGCTGATTCTTTGTATTATACCTTGTGCGGGGCCTGAAGAAGGAGCAGGACCAACAAGGTCCTAGGAATACAATGAGAATGAGTCCTGTTTCAGTCCCTGCATCATGCATTATTCAATGATTTAGCTATGACTGTATTATTCCTTTATTAATAGTCCTCTGAAGTAAGGGTTACTAAGTGCAGGCGCTTTCTATTGAATTCTAGAGCCAAGTGTGCATGTGTGCTAAGAGATCAGGAGGAATATTTTTTGGTCTGTGTAATCCTGTTTCTCTCTTTTGCTATAATCCAATCAAAATATATGGATGCATCCAGGGGTATCTGAAGAAAATCTGTCACCAGGGATGTAATTCTTAGCTGGTGACATGTTCCAATAGCCTATGCTATGAATCATTTCAATACTTTATAACAGTTTATTTCATATTACTAAGCTCCCAGTTGCAGCAGCCTGTGTGCCTGTGTCAGGATCCTCTCCTCCAAATTTATCAAGCTCCCTCCCAGCTCCCTGTTGTGTGAGAGGGAAGGTGGAGTAGAGGAAAAAAGCATGAAGAGACTGAGACACAGACTGCTGCAGCCACTCCCCCAGGACTCACCACAATACTGGCAGGGAACCAGGTAATGTGAAAAAAAGTTTTATAAAGTGCATAAATTATTCAGAATGATGTCAAAGACATTTTTTAAACCAGCATAGTTTAAAGGAAACCTACCACTTTAAAATGACCCCTCTGACCCACAAATACCTTAAGCTAGCTCAGGATGAGCTGATGCCGGACCATATTTTCAATTAAACCAGAAACCGCTGTATTTGTAGAAACATTATTTTCTTGTGGTAGTAAAATCTCTCTTCGGAGCTTCTATAAGCGTCATACAGCGCGCACCCCGGACCCTGCTCCGCGATCACGCTATCGTCAGCGCCGCTCCCGTCACTAATTTTGCTGTGCCCGAGAGCCGGTGACGTCACCGAGCTCTCGGGCACACTAGCGCATGCGCACCACCTCCTCCTGGCGCGTCGCGGCCGGATCCCATTGCGCATGGGCGAAGTATAGCGGCGAGCATAGTGGAGGTGGTCTTCTCGGTCTTCTCTCCGAAGCCTCGCGATACTACGAGGCTTCGGGACTTCGCCCATGCGCAATGGGATCCGGCCGCGACGCGCCGGGAGGAGGTGGTGCGCATGCGCTAGTGTGCCCGAGAGCTCGGTGACGTCACCGGCTCTCGGGCACAGCAAAATTAGTGACGGGAGCGGCGCTGACGACAGCGTGATCGCGGAGCAGGGTCCGGGGTGCGCGCTGTATGACGCTTATAGAAGCGCCGAAGAGAGATTTTACTACCACAAGAAAATAATGTTTCTACAAATACAGCGGTTTCTGGTTTAATTGAAAATATGGTCCGGCATCAGCTCATCCTGAGCTAGCTTAAGGTATTTGTGGGTCAGAGGGGTCATTTTAAAGTGGTAGGTTTCCTTTAAGGCATCTTCACATGGTGATGAGGAGCCTGAGCAATAAGGCTCTAACAGTTGTTGCTGCTGCACCTTTCCAGTTCTCTGCCTGAATTTTTGTTTACTTTTACCAATTTCTGCCCCAATCTCAGCCCATATTGTCCCTGCTTGTCCCCTCAGTGCCAAGCACCATCGCTTCTTGACCCTTCTGAGCCAGATGTCACATCTGGCTCAGCTTAAGAGATCGCTGTTTGGGAGTTCCTTGCAGGAGTCCAAATCCCCTATTTCTGTCAAAAGATTGGCACTTACATAAAGTCCTCAGGAGTTGCACCAAGACCAACCTTGCTGGATTACAGCCAAATGGAGAGTGTTTGCTTACCATATACTGTATGGTGGGGGGCTCTTAAAATATCCTTTAAAGGGTTATACATTGTTTGCATCTTTGGAATAGATTTTGGTGGCAGGTGATGACTTGTGAATGGTACGCATATGCAAAGTCCAAAAGTTTGTTTATTCAATCTGATATGAGGGTTGCCAGAAGTTGATCATTAAGGTTGCCCAAAGTGTTGGATTATTGGATCCTCTGATCCAGGCTCTGACCCAGAACTAGAACCCAAAGGAGTCAACAGAAGTTAACAGAAGACAACCACATTTGGAAACTACTCAGGTCTTTAAGTAGTACTCAACTTTTAGGAGTTGATGGATGGTTGTGCAACACCCTCGCCGATGCAATGGCGAGGGAGGGTTTGCGAATACGTCCCACCTGCATGTAATCACCTTACACCACATGGTCCTGATAGGACATAGGGGTATTGCAGTGGTGAATCCTGCCTGGCAAGGCAGAGGTTAAGTATTTTGTATGATGCAAGATGCTGTTGTCCAATGATATGTGTTACATCCTGTGCTCTGTAAGCTGAGATGTGATTGGAGGAGCAGCCACCACCTGACCAAAGGGAGATAATAAAACCCCCTGGCCAGGAATGTTCTAGAGGATTCTGAGAGAAGTCTCTCGCAGAAGAGGAGAAGATCTTGTAGACTTAGAGATCAGTGAGTGAGTGAGCAATCTCAGTCTAGCCCATACCAGAGCAGGAAGAGCCTAGCCCCTGCCTCTGAAGAGTGGAGTTAATAGACTAGAGTTAGTGTAGTGAGGAAAAGGGGTATCATCTTACCTTTAAAGGTGATACCTGAAGCCCTACAGGACAAGCTGAAGCTTCCTACCAGGACACAGCTGCCTCCCAGCCTGCCCTCTACATCCAGGCTGGTGAACTCTCTCCTGAGGCTCCCTCCAACTCACATCTCAGCACTCCATCTACCTGTTAAAGGCACGTTTGCTGCGGTTCCTGCCGGTTCAAATAAAGAACTGTAAGTTGTTTTCTTCAACTTCTGTCTCCGTCTGGTCCCTGCTAATACGGCTGCCTTCATCACCGGCACCCTGTCCACCACACAGAGACTCACACTCGGGACATTAAGGGGTTGCCCCAGGGAGATCCGCTATAGCAGCCTCTCCCTCATCATTTCTTGCCAACACCACCCTGCTGGAGACCTGCCAGGCTGTAGGACAGCCCTCCGGTTCCCCGTACCAAGCACCGTGACAATAGCGTGCTTAGGCCGCAACCGCCAGCCACTCCGGTACTGCGGACCCCGGCTGACTCCAGGCCTCACCTCAAGGGCTAGGCCCCGGTGGGGGATGTTGCAAGTGGCGTCACGAACAGGATTGATACTTCTGTGCCTTATTACGGCATTAAAGACTTTCCTTTATTGAAAAGACTGTGCTGCCTAACCCTGCTGCCATCCGGGTTTAGGCCCAAATACTTGTGTGTTTCTGGATTGAACTGTGTTATACTGCTGCCACGTGCTGTCGAGCGCCGCTCCAGCACTCAAGAGGTTAATCCCTGCAAGAACTGTACCAGCTCTGCTACATCCGGCGCTGCCGCGCCTGAAGATTTTTACCTCAGAAACTGTGGCGCAGCAAGTAATTCCAGCCCGCCAAAACTTTCACTGGCGGGAAACCCAGAGACATCGCTAAGCTCCGCCCCCTGCGCATGGCGTGAATCCTGCCTCAGCGCGTTGTGGCGCAGCAGAAAATTCAGCCCGCCACAGCTCCTGGCGGGAAAGACTCAAGCTCCGCCCTCTGGCGCAAAACTCTCCCGCGCTGCAACGCCAGGGAGAGCCCACGAGGTACCTCAGAGTCAGCGCAGCCGCCATCCAGCATCAAAGAGGTTAATCGGCCATCTTGGATTTCTCCACGTGCTGTCTCCTGTCCTGCTGACATGCCACACAGCCTCCGAGATGAAGAACCAAGTGTCGCATGGCTTGCCCACGAGCCTCGGGCCCCTTCCTCTGCTGCACCGCTTACTGCTGTCTCCCGTACGCAGTCTTTAATGGCGGATTCTCCACAGCGGCTGCCTCCTCCGATGACGGACCTCCTGAGGACCACCGCGGATGTGAGTACCATGGCCCCCAGGGCCTATATCACAGTGACTGTGACTATATCTCCCTTAGCCCCGGCTGGGGTACAGTCCGGCCTCCCTGCAGAGGGTCAACATCTCCCCATAGGAGGCCCGGCTACAAAAGGGACTCTCTTAAAGGGGCCTGACCCCTTATCTAATGCTGCTGATCGTCCTGCGGAGTATCCAGGACCACCTGCTAAGAGGCCCAGGCTGTCCGGTGAGAACGCCCTGCCAGCTACAGAGGTTACCACCGCCAGCGCAACAGCGCCCCCAAGAGCTACAGGTCAGTCCAGGAACAACAATCCTTCAGCTGTCAGCAGTGAAGAAGTTACAGCTCCTGCGGTCATCATCATGCGCTCCACAGCGCCCCCAGCTACAGAAGGTCAGCCAGAGAAGTGCCTGCCTCCTTCCTTTGCTGAGATGCCTGCCGCCGCAGATGACCTCCCTGCTGTCCCAGCTCCAGCTTCTGGGTGTTCCAGGTCAGCAGTTCCAGTGTCTACCACCAGATGTCTTCAGGTGACAGATCTCAACACTGCTTTCTTCACCCAGGCTGATGATGTCCATGCTGCAGTTCCTGCTCCCATGCCTGCAGCCATTGCTCTTGAGCAGCAAGATTAACCCCTGATGGGCTGAAAGCCTTCTTCAGGTACTGTGTACATATGTATATTTATTTCTGCCTATCCCTATAGAGCCAGAAACTGTCCTGAGACTCTTACCCTTATTTGTCTCAGTGAAGAGATTATACACTGTCCTGTGCTATGATAGCACCCTTCCTCTGCCACAGCAGAGATTTCTTCAAAGGACTCTGTCCCTCTACACATAGAGGAGACCCTTTGCTTCTCAGTGCACTTTTCCCCACATCAAGGGCTGTACCCAGAAGATGGACTTTGTCATTAGAGACCTTCTGTGAGACTTTTGCCAGATACTACCAGGAAAAGTTGCCACTTTATTTATTAGTATTTTGCACTTAATGCCTTCCTTTTTAGGTACGGACATTCTGTTTGCACTTCCATGCCTTTCCTTTGCAGGAAAAGAGACATTCGCTACCGTGCTACCCTGAGTAGCCTACCTCTGTAACGTTTGTAACTTTCAAGATGTGTACCCATTGGGCTCCTAAGCCAATGTGATCTTAACCTGTTTGCACACTGTCAGAAGATATGCCAGTAGTCTGCATTAACCCTTTCATAGGCTTTTCAGATTGTAGTGTGGCTGTGTCGGACCGTCTTTTATGTAAAACACTGACCGCTACCTGATCCCTCAAACCGAGGTTTGCACATGGGGGTAGTCCGTAAACTGCGGGTCTTTAGGGGACCGGGGGTGTTACACAGTTAGCACCTGGATGCCACCCATACATGGGTAAGGATGCCAGTCAGGAGGTACTCGTGTCGCATATGCTAACGCAATGCAGATAGACACCTTATATGATTGCCGCCAGGGAAGAAGTGTTGATAAAACAAATATACAGGCCTTGGTGCAAGGAGTGGATTACAGGACATGACACTACACCTTTCCTACTGTACAGTTCGGTTTAATGGCGTCAGCGACCAACTGTCATACAGCTACATGTTTTGTCTTAGTCCGACACCAACCCAGGTGCCTGTCTCCAGGACCATGGGCGGTTTGTCCCTACACCTCACATAGCCTGCACTTCCTAGAAGTGCCCTTAGCCCCCTCTGTGCCCCAAATCATCTGTAGTCGAGCCGAGGGCGGCACTTTCAATTGCCCCCGGGGTATGCAACACCCTCGCCGATGCAATGGCGAGGGAGGGTTTGCGAATACGTCCCACCTGCATGTAATCACCTTACACCACATGGTCCTGATAGGACATAGGGGTATTGCAGTGGTGAATCCTGCCTGGCAAGGCAGAGGTTAAGTATTTTGTATGATGCAAGATGCTGTTGTCCAATGATATGTGTTACATCCTGTGCTCTGTAAGCTGAGATGTGATTGGAGGAGCAGCCACCACCTGACCAAAGGGAGATAATAAAACCCCCTGGCCAGGAATGTTCTAGAGGATTCTGAGAGAAGTCTCTCCCAGAAGAGGAGAAGATCTTGTAGACTTAGAGATCAGTGAGTGAGTGAGCAATCTCAGTCTAGCCCATACCAGAGCAGGAAGAGCCTAGCCCCTGCCTCTGAAGAGTGGAGTTAATAGACTAGAGTTAGTGTAGTGAGGAAAAGGGGTATCATCTTACCTTTAAAGGTGATACCTGAAGCCCTACAGGACAAGCTGAAGCTTCCTACCAGGACACAGCTGCCTCCCAGCCTGCCCTCTACATCCAGGCTGGTGAACTCTCTCCTGAGGCTCCCTCCAACTCACATCTCAGCACTCCATCTACCTGTTAAAGGCACGTTTGCTGCGGTTCCTGCCGGTTCAAATAAAGAACTGTAAGTTGTTTTCTTCAACTTCTGTCTCCGTCTGGTCCCTGCTAATATGGCTGCCTTCATCACCGGCACCCTGTCCATCACCCAGAGACTCACACTCGGGACATTAAGGGGTTGCCCCAGGGAGATCCGCTATAGCAGCCTCTCCCTCATCATTTCTTGCCAACACCACCCTGCTGGAGACCTGCCAGGCTGTAGGACAGCCCTCCGGTTCCCCGTACCAAGCACCGTGACAATAGCGTGCTTAGGCCGCAACCGCCAGCCACTCCAGTACTGCGGACCCCGGCTGACTCCAGGCCTCACCTCAAGGGCTAGGCCCCGGTGGGGGATGTTGCAGTTGGTCACACAGATACAGGTCAGAACATATAGCATTCCCTAAAAAACAAAGCTGATTAAGAATCCCGGTCAGTTTCATAGATGGGGGGAAAAACAAAACGTCTGTCATTTGGTTGTAAGCCCGACGTGGTTGTGCATTGTTGGCCACAGGGGGGAAAGCGGGACCAGATGATCAGAACCAATCGTACAGTATTGGAATTCTTTTTAGACTTTCATGGAGATTTTAACAAGATGCAAGATATCATACGTCATAGTTAAATCATCTGGGCTCAAACCAAGATCCTTAAAAGATACATCAATGAGAGGCAGCAATTATTTGATGTTCTCTGCTCCAGAGGCGCGATGCTTCCGCGCGGAAAAGCCCTTGATATCTGAAGTCATAATTAACTCTCTGCCCCAGCAATGACCTTCTGCTTCATAACTCCGCCAGCTTCAGACTATGTAGATATCAGGTATATTAGAAGAGACGCAGAACAGGGTCATTGAAGATTGTGCAAAATCCAGGCGCCTGCAGCGTCTTTACTATTGTTTAATGCCATACTTAGAGCTCCGAGCGGCATCTGTACCCCAGACAGACATTAATTATTGAAGAAATATGTGTTAACGTCATCATCGGTTCTGTGAAAATTGGGGACAATGAAATTTTGGTAATAAAACTAAATCAAATTTCTATTGTGCTCATCTCATCCTATCAACCTATGGAAGAGATAATTAAAGAGGGCTAACCTTTCTGCAGGGCCCCAAATGGATCAAAGGATTAATTGTGCCAATTAACATGGCAAACTATATAATATCAATTATATTTGGGGGATCTTGTTTAGAGATCTGTATAGGAATTTATAAAAAGTCTAAGGCTACACACACTGCCGTTGCCCACCGTACTGTAGCACAGCGGGCACACAGCAGCGCATGGGGAGAGGAGGAGGAGGTGAGCGCTGCTCACCCCCGCCCCTCTCCATAGGAACATATGGCGCACAGTGCCGTAACACGGGAAAAGATAGGACATGTACTTTCTTTTCCCGGGCTACGGAGTGGTACAGTGCCCCACGTGTGCTGCACCGTCCTGCTTCCGTACAGTGCCATGAGCCCATAGAAGTGTATGGGGGACGTATATCGGCCTATATACGTCCCCCATACATGTGTGTGCATGTAGCCTAAGAGCTCAGCTTTCATTCTCCCACAGCTGTTAATAATATTAAAGCTGAGCTCTGATTGGTTTTCATGGGTAACTAGAACCAGGGGCGTAACTTGAGGGAGTGCAGAAGGTGTGGTCGCAACCGGGCCCAAGAGGCTTAGGGGGCCCATAAGATATCACTTTCCCATATGAGGAGACTAGTACTATAAAGTATATATTATAGTCGGGGGCCTGGTACAGGCTTAGCACTGGGGCCCATCAGCTTCAAGTCAAGCCACTGACTAGACACTTCTGATAAATCTTCTCTAAGACTCTAAAGAGGAAGTACACTGTGCACTTCTGTCCTATAATCCATAATTGTTGTAGGTCTCAGAACCTGGAACTCCACCAATCAAAATTCCAAAATGTACATAATTTGTTCTGCTCTTATAGTTCCACCATAGGACCAATGCGTGATTCTTGGCATCCGAACCTTGCTGTATTCAATGAGTTCAGCCTTATGTTGGATAATGTCCTATGTGATACCTTGTGTTGGTCTATCCTTGTATGATCTATGGTTAAATCATAAAATAACCTTACCATATAGTATTCCGTATACTGAGAATGTTGTCAACCTCCAAGAGACACATTAAGTTGGAAAAAACCTCTGAAAATGTTGAGTTAGCTGGAGCTACTGCTCAAAATTCAAAATTTCTGTCCCAATTTATAAAAAACAGGCTTTTTAGTAGAGAGGAATGCAAAATAGATACTTATGGTATATAGGTAATAGTATAATGCCATAAATGAATATATCCACTCATCCCGATTATCTCACTGTCTACAACTCTACTCCAAACCTCTTCCACCACATGCAAGACCTTCACATGCATCCCTCAGATACCACCTTCACATGCTCCTCAACCTCAAAAATGCAGAAGGCATCTCCTTGAACTTGACACTTGTCTTACCAATCAACCACCCGTCTAGGTCAGTTTTCAAGCAGTTCCTTGGAATCCTGGAGATATAGTAGGACACGGGGTTGGATGGTTGAACACATTTTGTTTGATGCTCTTCCTATAAGATCTTGTATTTTACATCAAAATACCTCTCTGTTTGTAGCAAATAATACTACAGTAGTTACTCGAGAGACGTGAGAGAGAAGACAGTCTGGATCCAATGTGCCACAAAACTGACTTGACTTGGGGCTACTGCAGGAAACCACCAAGGCTTGCCTCAAGGGTAGTCCCAGGTTAAACGTTGGTAAACCAGATGTGTAAAAGGACACCGATGCATAGAAACAACAAAAGGTGAGAGAGATGTGGTCAGTGTTGGACAGATAGAATACTTTTGTGATGGGAGAGGTGAGAGCAGAGAGTGGAACCTTATTGCTCAGACAACTTCCTGTGAACCTTTAAAAAAACAGGGGTTCTAGAATTGTGAAGGGACTAAATACAAACCACGCACACTTGCATACTTGGGCTTGGACACATGCACTCCTTATGGAGTAGACCCAAGGCAGTACCAATCTTCTGTGATGGAGCAGCATCAGAACTGAGACACAATTGGCCGTCGGGGAGAAGTAGGTAACAATGCTGGTGGCTGCTTCTGCCGGTTTCTAGCACATCGCCCGTGAATGAACAATTTATTTCCACATTTCTGGTGGACATACGTTTTGGTGACCATGTTATAGTTATTACTGAGGTAAAGGAGTTGTGACAATGCAGTCAGGTGGTCCTGGTGGTCCACAGATGGATGGTGTAGGATAAATATAGAGCATTATTATTACCTATCCATATGAAAAGTACCATAAGCATAGCAAGCTACATATTTTATGTGACGGTTACCCTCTCTGGCTGCAGACCAGGTCATTATACTATAGACATTATAATGAGTGACTCCAGATTAGATCCATTTACGGTTTGTCTCAGATATTTCTATTCGTTTTATTAGAAATGTGCAGGCATTCAGACTGTGTACTTGAGACACCTAACAACTCATTTTTCACGACTGCCTGACTTCTATTCTAGGTCCGATGGTTTGTTTAGACTATAGATGGCAATCCGTCTCCTGCGGCAGAAGCGTGCTCCGCTCTGCTTATCCATAGATAATAGTGTTGATACTCACATACCGACATTGTCCAGAGAAGCCCTGACGCTACTCCGTTACATATCTCAGGGGTAGAATTTATCTTACTGGTTTATGTTAGTGTACTCTCACATGGACTGCCAGGTATCCAGTGGTGGACCTACTCTACATGATTTATAGACTGACTAGAGACCAATGGGTTAATCGGTTCTCTAATCACAACCCTAGAATGGAGGCATGGACTTTCCTAGAAGGAATTCTAACATTGTCATGCCAAATATTCAGCCATAACCCGAAGTTGAATTTGCTGTGGATTTGCAAAGATGATTTACACAACATCTGGATGTAGTGTTACCGACGCTCTTGTGCCTTAGTATATGGCATGTATGACAATAATTGACCTTTTTGGTTTGGTTTGGTGTTTTATAACCATTCTGTACCTGATTAAAGAGACTTCATGACAATGCCAGAGAACGGTGAGAGACTGTTACTTGGAATACCAAATAGAAGCACATATTTTGGATGGAGTGTCTCAAGCAAGACGACCATCTTGAATTCTTTTCATCTTTTGTTAGGTGCCACTCATTTTGGCATTGGTAGACTATTCCGTGTAGCCTAAAGTATTCCATAGTTATCAAGTTTTTGTTTTATTTTTGGATCTTTATTGTCAGATGGGTAGAGCCACCTGTCTGGCCACCAATGTGACAATTGAGGGCCTATTTGGCATTTTTGGTACTGAAACATGTTGAAACAATGCTAATTCTGCTCTGCACCGTCAGATGGGTAGAGATAAATTAGCATTGTTTCAGGGCTGTTACTGGGCTGCATTCGCCAATCTTCAGCATTGCAAAGCCGGTATGTATGTACATGAGGATGCGAATATGTTCTGTATAGATGAATGGAAGAAGAGGATGCGAATATGTTCTGTAGAGATTGATGGAAGAAGAGGATGTGAATATGTTCTGTATAGATGAATGGAAGAAGAGGATGTGAATATGTTCTGTATAGATTGATGGAAGAACTCAAAATCATTCCCTCTAAATGGTAACATTGTCAAGAACTAAACCAGAAAGGAAAGTGTCTTAGTAATGGGATGTGCCACAAAAACAATCCAGGTGCAAATTGGATTAAAAAAGGGACGATTTTGAAAGCCCAAGGCATCTTGGTGGCCCATGTCTTTCCAAACCAAGCACCAAGTTTGATACTGCTCAAAGAGTTACCTCCACCAATGAAATCCTCACTCATGTGTGCCAGCTCTCAACACACGTGTAGACAAGATTCATTCCAGGATCTTTGAAAGTCCTACATAGGTCCTAAAACATCAGGACTGAAAGACGACAGAAGGGACTTCCTTCTTTCGCAGAAAGTTCCAATATGTAAGCAGTGAATGTGAAATCAGTTAGAAAATAAGCCATAATTTTCATACAAGCCAGGGCCCATGGCTGTCTGAAAGTCTTTTATTTGGCTACAGATTAATGGACAAGATCCAACCCTTTTCAGGCCTCTAAATCTGGTTGTTTACTATAGAAAAAGTGCTAAGTTCTGGATATATATCAAAGGACAAGGGACACCCAGCAGGCAGTGGTCAGCTTTACAACAAGAAGAATATCCAAAGCCCTGAAAATATTTCAGCTCCATCACATGAGCTCATCATTGGACAGAATACAGATATTAGATCTATCGATGATGTCATGGCGGACAGTCACAAAATATGAGTTCTAGGAGGACGATAATTTCACACTGCGGCTTAGAGATGAAGCTCCAGTAATAATATATTGTACACTAATTTCTGTTTACACTGACATGACAATTGTTGTAATAAAAAGCAGAAAGCGCCAAGAACATGTAAGACGTCTTACTGCAAAGTGTCCAAGTCAATAGCCGAGAAGGAGAATCTTGGGATTTATTGGCTGAAGTGCGAAATAACTTCATATTCATAATCTTTATACAGAGAGGACAAACAGGTATAATGCACAATATAAAAAAATGTTCTCTTTTGCTCAGTAATGGACACTCTGCTCCCATCCTGACAGATTAAAACAGAAATGTAGATATTTTTGCTAATTTATTAAACAAGAAAAACTGAGTATTCCGTCCCTTTGCTCAGTGTTGAGTAGAAGCAGCTTTGGAGTCTTCTTTGGAAGATGCAACAAGTTTCTCACCCCTGGATTTGGGGATCCTCTGCCTCTTCCTTGCTGATCCTCTCCATGGTGAACGTTGGTAAGAGCCATTTCCAAGTTTCTCCAGAGATGCTCCATTTGGTTTAGGTCCGGACTCTGGCTGGGCTGGTCAGGAATGGTCACAGAGATGTTCTGAAGACTCTGCTTTCTTATTTTAGCCGTGGGCTTAGGGTCATTGTCTTGTTGGAAGGTGAACATCCGGGCCCAGTCTGAGGTCCAGAGCCTCTGGAAGAGGTTGTCATCCAGGATATATCTGTACTTTGCCACATTCATATTTCCTTCAATTACAACCAGTGGTCCTGTCCCATCCCCATAGCACGATGCTGCCACCTCCATGTATCACTGCTGGGATTGTATTCGGCAGGTGATGAGCAGCGCCTGGTTTTCTAAAGACAAAACACTTAGAATTAACACCAAAAAGTTCAATCTCCGTCTTAGTGATCTTGAGGCTCTTCTTTACCTCTCTCATTAAGGCTTTTCTCCCACAATTGCTTAGTTTGGCTGGCCATCAAGGTTGAGGAAGATTACTGGTAGTCCCAAGCTTCTTCAATTCAAGGATTATGGAGGCCTCTGTGCTCTAAGGAACCTTAAGAGCTGCACAAATTCTTGTGTAACCTTGGCCAGATTTGTACCATGCCACATTTATGTTTCTGATCTCCTTGGGCAGTTCTTTAGACCTCATGATTCTCGTATGCTCTGATGTGCACTGTGAGGTCTTGTATATACTGGTGTGTGTCATTCCTAATCAAGCCCAATCAGTTTGGACTCTGTATAAATGTAGTACATATCTGTCTCAATAAAGATAATGGGGTTTATCATGGCTTATGTGGCAGTTTTCTGGCATACAAACCCTGAAATAGGTTCAATGGAGGTGCCTGAGACTCCTGATAGATCCGCCTGGTGCTAATAAATCCTCCCCTCACCAATGTTCTCAGTGTAGTCGAGAAATTACTCTTCTGTACTATGTTACTGTATTATCCTCAGCTTACGTAATACCACTACTGTGCCCTACTGTACCAATGCTGTGCCCTACAATACTCACATAACACTACCATATACACAACAGAATCATAACAGAGCAAGCTGCAGCATGTGTCAGCCCCATTGTTATAAGGCAATTGCTCCTTTTCCCTTCATTCTCCTTTCCACATATTTTGGGAACGGACAACCTGAAATTTTCCTGTTTACTTCTAATATTTGCAAATTCAGCAACTTTTGCCTCGTAAGTAAAAAATGTATTTTGTTGTGCATGTACCAGGCGTGATATATCATTATTACTCACCGCATTGGCACCGTGACTACGTTACTATTGGGAGGCTGTAACCCTGATATTGTGAGTTTCTGGGATCTTCTCCATCTAATCACAAAGAAATACTATGTTCTCCCTAATTGTAGTCCTCAGTAATATTCCCGGTTTGTTGTGGGTTTGTCAGTGACATCAAGCCCTGGCCGTTGTATATACACCCAGGATTAGATTTCACATCTCTCCACAATGTCCTAACTTCAACCAGCCGGACACTTGGAGAAATATCTTTCATAAATTGCGCTGTGGTTTATGCACGCTGCTCCAAAAGAAGGCTTTTTGGCTGCATAATTTGATTTTCTTAGTAAAACCCTTAGCTTTAGGCTTGCCCATGTATAAGTCAGCAAAAAGCGGAAGGATCTACAAAGTAATGTCAGGTAAAAGGTTCTCCCAGCTCCCTAATCACCAGTAAAGTAAAATCGACAATGAGGCTCATTTACTAAGGGTCCGCGAAGCGCATTTTCGTCGGGTTTCCCGACAATTTCCAAGTTGCGCCGCATTTAACATTGGATTTTGGCGCACACGATCAGATTTTGGCGCATAGGCGCCGGTTTGCATGTGACACAAATCGGGGGGCGGGCCGGACTACGCGCGGGATTTAACATTTCGAATTGTGTCGCAAGACACACACTTACAAGCACCAGGAAGAAGAAGGTGAACTCCGGCGAGTCTCGACGGGGAAGCGACGGATGCAGGAACTCGGGCGCACGAGCTACATGAATCGCGCCAGACTTCACCGTCGGCGGACTGTTCGAATTGGGGATCGCGACAGGACCAAGTAAGTAAATTTGCCCCTGATCAGCTTCTCAGACTTACCTTTCCTGATTCTTATCACTCTATCATTGTAGAGAAAAGTCCTCTTTTATCTTTATGCAAATGAGCTTCTCAGTGCACTGTGGGAGGAGCCCTGTCTGCATCTGGACAGGCACAGGCTATAGGCAGTGCACAGGTGCGGTGCAGCAATGACTCAGGACTGCCCCCTCTCCACCCAACAGGTGTAGAAGGCTGACAAGTCGAGGCAAGCCACTATAAATGTGACCCATAAAGTGTCCCACACAATGATGGTTATACTTGTGAGGAGATTGTACATGAAGAGTATGATGTCTTATCATCTTGGCACAAAGGGTATCCTGAAGTAGGAGTTCTGGGGATGGGCCAGTTGTACTTTATGCTTAGTTTACTTAGGCCAAATCCCTCCAAGACAAAAGCAAAAGTCCATGGCAGTCAGAATGTCCCCAAAATGGTCACAATCTTCATAATTTCAAAAAATACCCAATAAAAGCAACAAAGTCACCATTACAGTCACCAAGTGCCAAGAGCATTGTGCCCCCATACCTACCATTTAGTGCAATATTTCTGAGGCTATGACCTTCTCGTAAACCCATTCACTGGCCAATCTTGGGGGACCTCCCAACATTTCATGTTTGTTACTTATATAAAATTGGTCAGACATACAGTCATTAAGAAAATCTCATACTTTACCAGACTGTTTTTTGTGTTACGCATCACTAACATCTTATGATCTTTGTTCCCTCCATTGTTTCCTTTATCTGTGAGGGTCCAGCCACCGACTTCTCATGCTTGAAAAGTTACTGGCTGCAACCTGTGCCCCAGCCCTGTGTCAGTCCACTTCCCAGCTGGCTGCGCTCCCCTTCATGTAAAACATCACCTTTTTGGGTGGCTTAAGGGAGCAGCCTTGGTATCAGGATTGGAGGCCTCGTCCACAGCCTGGCAGGTCTCCAGCAGGTGGTGTGTGCAAGAAAATGGAGGGAAAGGCTGACAGAGTAGACTTCTCCTTCGGGAACCCCCCCCCTGTGTAGATAGGTATCCCTGATGATGGAGGATGGGGGCGCCCGTGATGGTGTACAGCCGTATCCAGGGATCACTCAGAGGCATGTTGGTGAAGTATAACTTACAGTTCTTTATTCAGAAAACCAGCAATGGCCTAAACAGCAGCAAAACTTCAGCTGGTTGGAGTTCAGGTCCTTAGGAAGGTATGCACGAAGCCTAGTAAAGTAGGTTTGGGCTGGGCTGGTTTTGTTGGAAGCTCTGATTTGGAGCTCTGCTCTGGTTCTGTGTCAGGGCAGACACTGCGTCTTCTTGGGTTGACTTATTTTCCAGACTGTCTCAGACTGACCATGTGCTCCCACCAACAAGGGGTTTTATAACCTCCCCTTGTGAGGTAGCAAGCACTTGTCCAACCAGCTTACTCCTTCCTTAGAACAAGTACAGAGCATATAATTGGACAGTACATTTAACTCATGACCTCCCAGGCAGTACCTTAAAGCTGCCATTACCAAGTTTCCATACTAGAGACCTCCTGGTCAGACACTCAGGCTCACCAGCTCCTGACATGGAGAGGGACACTTTCACAACACCTTTAACCCATTGCATTGGTAGGGGTGATGCACATGTCCCTCAACGCCTCCCCCCAGCATGGAGGTGGCAGAAAGAGGAAAATAATCTCGAGTGCTAGTGATACTCTAGCATTTGTGATTACTTCAGGAGTTCTAAGTCCTGATAAATACCCCCATAAGAGTTGTGTATTGCCATGTCTCCATATGTCACCAAATATGCTAATGAGGCTATCTACTGTCATTTGGGTGTTCCCTCGGCTGCAGTCTGTGACCACCCACCAGACAGTACAGAGGCTAATTAGCATATTGTGCACTGGAACTAATCAAAACCATTGTTCGGGAACATTGAGGGCTAGAGAGAAAATTCCAATTGTATCAGTGGAGCTGCATCTATAAGAGGATGCAAACAATGGAGGTGGTGAAAGGTCCTAAAATAAAGTGTGTAGTTTTCAGAGGAGGTTTTTTTGTTTTGATCGCAGGTTTAATTGTACAAATTATCCTATTTTTGCTGTATGAAAGAACAAAACTTTAAAGGAACACAAAAATAGCGAATGTGAATGGAGCCCAATTACCAATGATCTCCTTTTGTTTCCTAAACTAGGACAGGACCGACCATTATGGCGCTTAGAGGTGCCATCTTTATCTATAGAACAAGACTGTGAATATGAAGTGTTTATGCCATAACTTTGTTTCTTAGCGATTGGAGTCCATTTTAATTACTGTAACAAGCTCCATCTGCTATTAAATCATATGATCAAGAGAACCCGCTCTTCACATAATATTTGTAATCACTTTCAAGTCTTCACTGAAGTGCGCTATCACGGCAGATGCCTCCACAAGAGCTAAACTCCGCCAGACGGAAACATAGAAAGACTAAGTGGGGAAATATTACAAATAGAACTAATTTAATTTAGGCTGAATGAAATTACTGCAATGCTCAGACACGTTTTGAGTCTGAAACCTAAATAATGGTCGAATAGTCCAGACATCAAAAAGTAGGTGTAGATGTTGTCCTACCAGGCGGGCATTAAAGTCACCAGGGGCCAAGGGCAATGGGTACCCACTGACTTTAGTGAAAAGTTTTATACAAAATGAATATAGCAGGACCATATGCATGTGACGATGATGTCACAAAAGGTCCTGCACCACTTCAGGTTGCGGTTTTGCCCCAAGGTGTGCAAAACGGCTACAAGTAAAGGCTACTTCAGATGGCATTTTTCTGGAATACAAGCCCTGAAATAATCACAATTCCACCACAGGAACTGCAATTATTTCCCCCTTTACACCACCCATAGCCTGCGAGTGTGCAAGCTTGAGGTAATAGTGCAATTCTATGACAGGCAAGGCCCGGTGAAGCAAATACATGTGGAAATATGGATTATGGATGTGCACACATGCATGTAAAATCTGAAAGAGTCATAAGGTCGGTTGCCCACAAGTGAGGTCGGTCCAAGATTTCATGGCTGAACCCCCAATCAGCAAATGGATTCAGTTCAGTGATTGGAAATGGGCCACCATCACTCATGGGCAACTGGCTCTCACGAACATTGGTAGATATTTATCAGAAGTATCTGAGAGTAGAAATGTTCTAGTTGCCCATGGCAGCCAATCAGAGCTCAGCTTTAATTTTCACACAGCTGTTTTTAAACTTATGGTTGAGCGCTGATTAGTCTCCATGGGAAACTAGAACACTTTTAGCTCAGAAACTTCTAATAAATCTCCCCCATTGTTTTTGTCCGTGTGCAATTTTTTGCGTATGTCACACAGACCCATATGGAAGCTGTAGAAAACCCAGAGCAGATACTATTCCTGCCCATCTTTGTGGTCCCTGCCTTCCCATAGAAGTCTGATATCACACAGATGACACATGGGGGAGGCCCATATTCTGGGATCAGTTGCTAACGCAATTGCGTGACACTTGAAGAGGTTGGGACGAGCTAGTGGCATCATTTGCCGGCATTCCATTCTTTTGCAGATCCATGAAAACGGGAGACACAGAGAACCATTTTTGTGGATACAATGAGGATATACGGAACACAGTTTTTGGGTGCTTTGTAAACAGCGCACAGATGATCTTATGCTACAATTAGAAATAATCCTACATCTAGGGCTGGCGCCAACATTAGGTGTACCTGAGCAAGTGCCTGGGCCCAGAGGTGCTGGGGGGCCCACATAAGGCTGTACATAAGGAATCCATGGAGTCCGGGGGGCTGTATCTAATGATTCCATAGGGGTGATGGGGGCTGTACATAAAATAACAATGAGAGGGGAATTATACAAAATAACACTGAAGCGACTGTATATGGAATAACCATGAGGGGGCTTTACATAAAATAAACATGAGGGGCTGTACATAAAATAATCATGAGGGGACTGTGTATAAAATAACCATGAGGGGGCTGTATATAAAATAACCATGATGGGGGCTGTATATAAAATAACCATGAGGGGCTGTATATAAAATAACCATGAGGGGCTGTATATAAAATAACCATGGGGGGGCTGTATATAAAATAACCATGTGGGGGCTGTATATAAAATAACCATGAGGGGTCTGTATATAAAATAACCATGAGGGGGCTGTATATAAAATAACCATGATGGGGGCTGTATATAAAATAACCATAAAGGGGGCTGTATATAAAATAACCATGAGGAGGCTGAATACAAAATAACCATGAGGGGGCTGTATATAAAATAACCATGAGGGGGCTGTATATAAAATAACCATGAGGAGGCTGTATATAAAATAACCATGAGGGGGCTGTATATAAAATAACCATGAGGCGGCTGTATATAAAATAACCATGAGGAGGGCTGTATATAAAATAACCATGAGGAGGGCTGTATATAAAATAACTATGAGAGGGGGTTGTATATAAAATAACCATGAGGGGGTGTATATAAAATAACCATGAGGAGGCTGTAAATAAAATAACCATGAGGGGGCTGTATATAAAATAACCATGAGGCGGCTGTATATAAAATAACCATGAGGAGGCTGTATATAAAATAACCATGAGAGGGCTGTATATAAAATAACCATGATGGGGGCTGTATATAAAATAACCATGAGGGGCTGTATATAAAATAACCATGAGGGGGCTGTATATAAAATAACCATGAGGGGGCTGTATATAAAATAACCATGAGAGGGCTGTATATAAAATAACCATGAGGGGGCTGTATATAAAATAACCATGAGAGGGGGCTGTATATAAAATAACCATGAGGGGGCTGTATATAAAATAACCATGAGGAGGGCTGTATATAGAATAACCATGAGAGGGGGCTGTATATAAAATAACCATGAGAGGGGGCTGTATATAAAATAACCATGAGGAGGGCTGTATATAGAATAACCATGAGGAGGGCTGTATATAGAATAACCATGAGGAGGGCTGTATATAAAATAACCATGAGGGGGCTGTATATAAAATAACCATGAGGGGACTGTATTTAAAATAACCATGAGGGGCTGTATATAAAATAACCATGAGGGGGCTGTATATAAAATAACCATGAGGGGGCTGTATATAAAATAACCATGAGGGGCTGTATATAAAATAACCATGAGGGGCTGTATATAAAATAACCATGAGGGGGCTGTATATAAAATAACCATGAGGAGGCTGTATATAAAATAACCATGAGGGGATGTATATAAAATAACCATGAGGGGGCTGTACATAAAATAACCATGAGGAGGCTGTATATAAAATAACTATGAGAGAAGGCTGTATATAAAATAACCATGAGTGGGCTGTATATAAAATAACCATGAGGGAGCTGTATATAAAATAACCATGAGGAGGCAGTATATAAAATAACCATGAGGGAGCTGTATATAAAATAACCATGAGGAAGGCTGTATATAAAATAACTATGAGAGGGGGTTGTATATAAAATAACCATGAGGGAGCTGTATATAAAATAACCATGAGGAAGGCTGTATATAAAATAACCATGAGGGGCTATATATAAAATAACCATGAGAGGGCTGTATATAAAATAACCATGAGGGGGCTGTATATAAAATAACCATGAGAGGGCTGTATATAAAATAACCTTGAGGGGGCTGTATATAAAATAACCATGAGGGGGGCTGCATATAAAATAACCATGATGAGGGCTGTATATAAAATAACCATGAGGCGGCTGTATATAAAATAACCATGAGGGGGCTGTATATAAAATAACCATGGGGGGCTGTATATAAAATAACCATGAGGGGATGTATATAAAATAACCATGAGGAGGCTGTATATAAAATAACCATGAGGGGCTGTATATAAAATAACCATGAAGAGACTGTATATAAAATAACCATGAGGGGGCTGTATATAAAATAACCATGAGGGGGCTGTATATAAAATAACCATGAGGAGGCTGTATATAAAATAACCATGAGGGGGCTGTATATAAAATAACCATGAGGGGGCTGTATATAAAATAACCATGAGGGGGCTGTATATAAAATAACCATGAAGAGACTGTATATAAAATAACCATGAGGGGGCTGTATATAAAATAACCATGAGGGGGCTGTATATAAAATAACCATGAGGAGGCTGTATATAAAATAACCATGAGGGGGCTGTATATAAAATAACCATGAGGGGTTGTATATAAAATAACCATGAGGGGGCTGTACATAAAATAACAATGTGGGGGCTGTATATAAAATAACCATGTGGGGGCTGTATATAAAATAACCATGAGGGGCTGTATATAAAATAACCATGAGGGGGCTGTACATAAAATAACCATGAGGAGGCTGTATATAAAATAACCATGATGAGGGCTGTATATAAAATAACCATGAGGGGGCTGTATATAAAATAACCATGAGGGGGCTGTATATAAAATAACCATGAGGAGGCTGTATATAAAATAACCATGAGGAGGCTGTATATAAAATAACTATGAGGGGGCTGTATATAAAATAACCATGAGGGGGCTTTACATAAAATAATCATGAGGGGCTGTATATAAAATAACCATGAGGGGGCTGTATAAAAAATAACCATGAGGAGGCTGTATATAAAATAACCATGATGGGGGCTGTATATAAAATAACTATGAGGGGGCTGTATATAAAATAACCATGATGGGGGCTGTATATAAAATAACCATGAGGGGTCTGTATATAAAAAAACCATGAGGGGGCTGTATATAAAATAACCATGAAGGGCTGTATATAAAATAACCATGAGGGGGCTGTATATAAAATAACCATGAGAGGGCTGTATATAAAATAACCATGAGGGGGCTGTATATAAAATAACCATGAGGGGGCTGTATATAAAATAACCATGAGGAGGCTGTATATAAAATAACCATGAGGGGGCTGTATATAAAATAACCATGCGGGGTCTGTATATAAAATAACTATGAGAGGGGGCTGTATATAAAATAACCATGAGGGGGCTGTATATAAAATAACCATGAGGGGGCTGTATATAAATAACCATGAGGGGGCTGTATATAAAATAACCATGAGGGGACTGAATATAAAATAACCATGAGAGGGCTGAATATAAAATAACCATGAGGGGGCTGTATATAAAATAACCATGAGAGGGCTGTATATAAAATAACCATGAGGGGGCTATATATAAAATAACCATGAGGGGGCTGTATATAAAATAACCATGAGGAGGCTGTATATAAAATAACCATGAGGGGGCTGTATATAAAATAACCATGAGAGGCTGTATATAAAATAACCATGAGGGGGCTGTACATAAAATAACCATGTGGGGGCTGTATATAAAATAACCATGTGGGGGCTGTATATAAATAACCATGTGCGGGCTGTATATAAAATAACCATTAGGGGCTGTATATAAAATAACCATGAGGGGGCTGTATATAAAATAACCATGAGGGGGCTGTATATAAAATAACCATGAGGGGGCTGTATATAAAATAACCATGAGGGGGCTGTATATAAATAACCATGAGGGGGCTGTATATAAAATAACCATGAGGGGGCTGTATATAAAATAACCATGAGGAGGCTGTATATAAAATAACCATGAGGGGGCTGTATATAAAATAACCATGAGGAGGCTGTATATAAAATTACCATGAGGATGCTGTATATAAAATACCCATGAGGTGGCTGTATATAAAATAACCATGAGGGGACTGTATATAAAATAACCATGAGGGGGACTGTATATAAAATAACCATGAGGGGGCTGTATATAAAATAACCATGAGGGGGACTGTATATAAAATAACCATGATGGGGCTGTATATAAAATAACCATGAGGGGGACTGCATATAAAATAACCATGAGGGGGCTGTATATAAAATAATCATGACAGGGCTGTATATAAAATAACCATAAGGGGGCTGTATATAAAATAACCATGAGGGGGACTGTATATAAAATAACCATGAGGGGGCTGTATATAAAATAACCATTAGGGGGGCTGTATATAAAATAACTATGAGGGGGCTGTATATAAAATAATCATGAGGGGGCTGTATATAAAATAACCATGAGGGGGCTGTATATAAATAACCATGAGGGGGCTGTACATAAAATAACCATGAGGGGGCTGTATATAAAATAACCATGAGGGGGCTGTATATAAAATAACCATGAGAGGGGGCTGTATATAAAATAATCATGAAGGGGCTGTATACAAAATAACCATGAGGGGGACTGTATATAAAATAACCATGATGGGGCTGTATATAAAATAACCATGAGGGGGACTGTATATAAAATAACCATGAGGGGGCTGTATATAAAATAACCATGAGGGGGCTGTATATAAATTAACCATGAGCGGGCTGTATATAAAATAACCATGAGGGGGCTATATATAAAATAACCATGAGGGGGACTGTATACAAAATAACCATGAGGGGGCTTTATGTAAAATAACTATGAGGGGGCTGTATATAAAATAATCATGAGGGGGCTGTATATAAAATAACCATGAGGGGGCTGTACATAAAATAACCATGAGGGGGCTGTATATAAAATAACCATGAGGGGGCTGTATATAAAATAACCATGAGGGGCTGTACATAAAATAACCATGAGGGGCTGTACATAAAATAACCATGAGGGGGCTGTACATAAAATACCCATGAGGGGCTGTATATAAAATAACCATGAGGGGCTGTATATAAAATAACCATGAGGAGGCTGTATATAAAATAACCATGAGGAGGCTGTATATAAAATAACCATGAGGAGGCTGTATATAAAATAACCATGAGGAGGCTGTATATAAATTAACCATGAGGAGGCTGTATATAAAATAACCATGAGGGGGCTGTATATAAAATAACCATGAGGGGCTGTATATAAAATAACCATGAGGGGGCTGTATATAAAATAACCATGAGGGGCTGTATATAAAATAACCATGAGGAGGCTGTATATAAATTAACCATGAGGAGGCTGTATATAAAATAACCATGAGGAGGCTGTATATAAAATAACCATGAGGGGCTGTATATAAAATAACCATGAGGGGGCTGTACATAAAATAACCATGAGGAGGCTGTACATAAAATAACCATGAGGGGGCTGTATATAAAATAACCATGAGGAGGCTGTACATAAAATAACCATGAGGGGGCTGTATATAAAATAACCATGAGGGGCTGTATATAAAATAACCATGAGGGGCTGTATATAAAATAACCATGAGGAGGCTGTATATAAAATAACCATGAGGAGGCTGTATATAAATTAACCATGAGGAGGCTGTATATAAAATAACCATGAGGGGGCTGTATATAAAATAACCATGAGGGGCTGTATATAAAATAACCATGAGGGGGCTGTATATAAAATAACCATGAGGGGCTGTATATAAAATAACCATGAGGAGGCTGTATATAAATTAACCATGAGGAGGCTGTATATAAAATAACCATGAGGAGGCTGTACATAAAATAACCATGAGGAGGCTGTACATAAAATAACCATGAGGGGGCTGTATATAAAATAACCATGAGGGGCTTTATATAAATTAACCATGAGGAGGCTGTATATAAAATAACCATGAGGAGGCTGTACTTAAAATAACCATGAGGGGGCTGTATATAAAATAACCATGAGGAGGCTGTACATAAAATAGCCATGAGGGGGCTGTATATAAAATAACCATGAGGGGGCTGTACATAAAAAAAACCATGAGAGGGGGCTGTACATAAAATAACCATGAGGGGGCTGTATATAACATAACCATGAGGGGGCTGTATATAAAATAACCATGAGAGGGGGCTGTACATAAAATAATAATGAGGGGGCTGTATATAAAATAACCATGAGGGGGCTGTATATAAAATAACCATGAGGGGTCTGTATATAAAATAACCATGAGGGGGCTGTTTATAAAATAACCATGAAGAGACTGTATATAAAATAACCATGAGGGGGTGTATATAAAATAACCATGAGGGGGCTGTATATAAAATAACCATGAGGGGGCTGTATATAAAATAACCATGAGGGGGCTGTATATAAAATAACCATGAGGAGGGCTGTATATAAAATAACTATGAGAGGGGGTTGTATATAAAATAACCATGAGGGGGCTTTATATATAATAACCATGAGGGGGCTGTATATAAAATAACCATGAGGGGGCTGTATATAAAATAATCATGACAGGGCTGTATATAAAATAACCATGATGGGGGCTGTATATAAAATAACCATGAGAGGACTGTATATAAAATAACCATGAGGGGGCTGTATATAAAATAACCATGAGGGGGCTGTATATAAAATAACCATGAGGAGACTGTAAATAAAATAACCATGAGGAGGCTGTATATAAAATAACCATGAGGGGGCTGTATATAAAATAACCATGAGGGGGGCTGTATATAAAATAACCATGAGGGGGCTGTATATAAAATAACCATGAGGGGGCTGTATATAAAATAGCCATGAGGGGCTGTATATAATATAACCATGAGGGGGCTGTATATAAAATAACCATGAGGGGGCTGTATATAAAATAACCATGAGGGGGCTGTACATAATATAATCATGAGGGGGTGGTTTATAAAATAAACATTAGGGAGCTGTTTGGGATGATAAACTAGGGGATATTTTAGGGAACAGGAGACTGTTTTAGTTTCTGAACGTGTGTTCACTGCAAAGGAGCCTACTAAGGCTCTTTCGCCCAGGGGTCTACTGAAACCTGGAGCCGACCCTGCCTATGGCTAACATAACATGGTTATACATATTGAGATAATGTTGCTGTGAGCAGAAAACCATCCACTGTCTATATGTAGAGGTGAGCTGTCATGGCCGCCACGCTTGTAATTGTTGAGGTAACAGTTTTACCCTGACAGAGGGCTATCCTGTGTCTGATATTTTACAGGGGGATGTGACTGGGAACGCTCCATGCAGCTGTTTGGCTGACCCGGCGTCGGTTTGGATTTTAGCATTTAGATTGGAATTCTGGTACACAGCTGTATCTCTGTATAATTATCATTAGGGTGTACGTGACACCCCGCTTAGTCCACTGTGGGATGGAAATCAATAAGACACTGACTTACAGATTGGAAGGATGCACAATCTGACATAACTGACAGGGGGAACTCTCCTAATTCATGTTACACCTTCCAAATATTTATTTAATATCAAATCTACATTTTTCATATAATATCATATACATAGAATTCCGGAATGAACTGCAAGCCATGCTGAGTAGTGACTTCAGCTTTCTTTTTAATTTGATTACTTTTTTCTTGTTAGCTAATTCTGCAGGATTAGAGAACATGACTGATTTCTTGCAAAACAGCGCCGCACCTGAATGCAGGTTGATAATGGTATTGCAGTTTAGTATTATTTATTTTGATAGGTGAGAGCGTTGTTTGTGTACAATCTCAATCACTGTGTGTGGGCAGGGTAATAACTACTCTCAATCACTGTGTGTGGGCGTGGTAATAACTACTCTCAATCACTGTGTGTGGGCGTGGTAATAACTACTCTCAAACACTGTGTGTGGGTGGGGTAATCACTTATCTCAACCACTGTGTGTGTGTGGGGTCATCACTACTCTTGATCACTGTGTGTGGGTGGGGTAATAAGGACTCTCACTGTCAATCACTGTGAGTGGGCGGGGTAATCCCTACTCTCAATCACTGTGAGTGGGTGGAGTAATAAGTACTCTCATTGTCAATCACTATAAGTGGGCGGGGTAATCACATCTCTTAATCACTATGTGTGGGCGGGGCAATCAGGACTTTCACTGTATGCGAGTGGGGTGTATGAGAACTCACTGCTTTGTAAGGAGTTACTTAGGATTTTTCTTTAGAAATCCACAGTTTAGCCTCCTCCCCTTTTATCTAATGGGGCACTTAATTTTCTACTTTAAGAAAAAAATACCTGTGAAATGAGAGATTTAAAGGATATCGTATTTTTTCTTTAAACTAAGCATGTACTTTTTTTTGCATTTCATATTAATACCATAAATTAATTAAACGTGAATATACTATTTACGTATTCTGTTTTTTAAATACTTCAAAGAAATTTTGGCGTTTTTTTAAATGCTTTTTTATTTCTCTGGAAATAGATAACGTAGACACCATAGTCTCTTATGAAATCTTAGCATCTTGTTGCTATAGGTTCTTGAGGTTCCTAAGGGACAGGCAGATAAGCGTTGTCTTATTCCTTGTGGTCTATGAGTCATTGAAGGGAAAACCTCGTAAGACTTTATAGTGGATTTGTGGTAGGAATATTTTACATGTTCTGGCCACTTGTTGGTGGAATGCTGAGATTTCTATGACATCTTACGTTCCGAGCTTTCCGCTATTACATACAGTTCAGTACATTTTTTGGCTCCAGTTTCTACTTTCAGTTGCCTGACACTAAATATAGTATGTTACCAAAATATAATTATCACCCTAACAATCGTATTGTGTTTTGGGGGCAATAAATGGAGAATTTGGCATTAACCATCTTGAAAAATAAAAATTGTTTTGTGCTCGTTAACGGTTTTGTAACTTTTCCATAACCATCCAAAGAAAATAAACCATTGGTGCTAATATATCCACCATTCATAAAGCTAGAGATCGCTGCCATGATGGATATTACATTGGCTCTTTGTCTATTTAACAATTTGGATCTATATGGCACAACCACAGAGCTCTCGTATGAATCTACTCAATGAGCATAGGGTCTACATGGGTGTAGTCCAAACATGGGGTTCATCCAATGCTTGCGTCCTGTCTACTGGGCTTCAGACATACCCACGTCTGAATCTAAGATTAGGGATTCTTTAATTATTTGGGCCCTGGGGAACACAGAAATAGTGAGTGCCCCCAACGTTCTAGCTCTCTGTGCTCCAAAAAACTAGTATCTGCCAAAGGCACTAGGACCTTTGCAGTAGCTCAAATTCTGCACCAACTACCCACTGACATCCTAACACCCACATGAGGCATTTATTGACCCAAGGGAACATCCAACTCTGATATCACCATCATTTATAAATTCTCATGTGCAGCAATTTCCATCCGTCACAGTAGTGAACATTACTATTAGGCATAATACTACTAAGAGGTATGTCTATTGATATATGTTTTCATCAAGGTGTATATCCATTGAGGTGGTATGTCCATAGAGGTGTATGTACTTTGATGTGTATGTCCATTGAGGTGGTATGTCCATCGAGTTGCATCTCCATTGAGGTGGTATGTCCATCGAGGTGTATCTCCATTGAGGTGGTATGTCCATCGAGGTGTATCTCGATTGAGGTGGTATGTCCATTGAGGTGGTATGTCCATCGAGGTGTATGTTCTTTGATGTGTATAACCATTGAGGTGGTATGTCCATCGAGGTGTATCTCCATTGAGGTGGTATGTCCATCGAGGTGTATCTCCATTGAGGTGGTATGTCCATCGAGGTGTATCTCCATTGAGGTGGTATGTCCATTTAGGTGGTATGTCCATCGAGGTGTATGTTCTTTGATGTGTATGTCCATTGAGGTGGTATGTCCATCGAGGTGTATCTCCATTGAGGTGGTATGTCCATCGAGGTGTATCTCCATTGAGGTGGTATGTCCATTGAGGTGGTATGTCCATGGAGGTGGTTTGTCCATGGAGGTGGTTTGTCCATGGAGGTGCTATGTCCATCAAGGTGGTATGTGCATTAAGGTGGTATGTCCATCAAGGTGGTATGTCCATGGAGGTGGTATGTGCATGGAGGTGGTATGTCCATCAAGGTGGTATGTCCATCAAGGTGGTATGTCCATCAAGGTGGTATGTCCATCAAGTTGGTATGCCCATTAAGGTGGTATGTCCATCAAGGTGCATGTTCATGGAGGTGGTATGTCCATCGAGGTGCATGTTCATCAAGGTGGTATGTCTATCGAGGTGTATGTCCATCGAGGTATATGTCCATTGAGGTGTATGTCCATCGAGGTGTTATGTCCATGGAGGTGGTACGTCCATCAAGGTGGTATGTCCATTAAGGTGGTATGTCCATCAAGTTGCATGTTCATGGAGGTGGTATGTGCATCGAGGTGTATGTCCATTGAGGTGTATGTCCATCGAGGTGGTATGTCCATTGATGTGCATGTCGATACAGGTGGTATGTCCATGGAGGTGATATGTCCGTTGATGTGTATGTCCATGGAGGTGGTATGTCCATGGAGGTGGTATGTCCGTTGAGGTGTATGTCCATGGAGGTGTATGTCCATGGAGGTGGTATGTCCATGGAGGTGGTATGTCCATTGAGGTGTATGTCCATGGAGGTGTATGTCCATGGAGGTGGTATTTCCACGGAGGTGCTATGTCCATGGAGGTGTATGTCCATGGAGGTGGTATGTCCATGGAGGTGTATGTCAACGATAACCTATAGGATTGGTAAAGGATACTCAGCTCATTACAGGCCTATACATATCTAAAAAAAAATCATATTTATTTATAAATGTAATTTATTTACACAGCTCTTCCATGTGGACACGGTAAACGCAGTTTCCCACAATGTGCACACAATGGTTCCCAGAGCTCCTAGGGCCTTAGTTATTTTCTGGTTCTACTGAATCATGTTGTGACCTGACGTATGTAAACCCGGTAAATTACCGCTCTCTCTGGCTGAATAGCAGGGCCTTTAGAGGCAAATAATAGCCATTGTGCAGTTCTGGTTGAGACAGTAAATCAGGTGTGAGTCTGTGGTCAGAAGCAGATGAACGTGAGACATTACACGGAGGATGACGTATTCCCCATTCCAGCAGTAACACGGCAATCAGGACTTTATATTGTGTTCTTCAAGTAGTTTGTTTTGTCAAGGAAAATAGAACATTCATCAGGTGCGAACGAGGACGTCCGTGTATATCAACAGTCTAGTGTCTGAGGAATAATGGACACAAAGCATACATACTAGTGGGATCAGTCCAGTTATGATTGTGTTATAAGGGGAGGAAGTCAACTGCTACTAGAATAATCTGGAATATCTAATATCTTGTGAACAACCAGATTAATTCTCTGTAAAACTAGAGGACCTTAAGGCTACATCCAAACATGTTGTCCCTGCAGCTCATCTTCTTGACCACATGTCGCCTTCTCCAGTTCTAGAACCACAATGGAAAAGTAAACACTAAAGTATGGCGTGCACCAAATGTATCTGGAGAAATGTACATTTTATTTTATTTAGAAAAAAATGTTTTATTATAAGAAAGAAGACACTCAAAAGCCATATGCATCAATACGGATGGGTCTATATGGTACACACATTCAAAAACACCTTGATTTTGATCTACTTGCCCCAGTACCTTGGATTATATCTGACTTCTTCCTGCCCTGACCTATACCCTGGCTCTAGGGTGTTGTTTTATCACCGCTTGTCCTGACCTACACCTTGTCTCTTGGATTCTGCCTGATTACTCCCCTTCCTGTCATCTTGGAGTCTTCTTGAGTGATGTCTTCTCCAAACAGACTATACTTGGCTTGACCTCGAGTACTTAGCACCCGTGTCCTCTGTGTCCTCATGCTGGCCATAGCAGGAGGCTGCCAGACTGGCTAAATAGCCAATGAGCAGATTCAGATTATGAACCAATCAGTGAGCTGGATTTATTATATAAATCTTGCTCATTCACCTGCTTACTACCAGTTATAGAGCTTGTGATATCTGGTTTGTTTGTTACTGCTTAGTTTTGTATTTCTGACCTGCTTTGACTATTCTCTTTCCTTGCCATTGACCTGATTAGTTCTCTCTTCGTAGGACCCCCCCCCCTTACCTGTCCATGGCCTGTTTACTGTTGCTATGACGCCTTTGTGACTCCTGGTGTGAACTCTGGCCTGTCCCTGACTATTCTTAGCTGCCAACTACACCAGCCAGCAGCTGCCAAACAAATGTAGGTTTGCATCTCTCACCTTGCATGGTCTACTAGCAGGTTCAAGATGTTGGGTTTGCCCTTATGAGGGCAGTTTATCTATTTTGGGCAGGGCCTTAGTCTGCAGGGACATTACAAGGTTTGCCATATAGTCTGACAGCTAGTCTGGTTGTGGATGAGCCGTTTACTGGACCGGTTCTGACAGTATCTTTACACAGCTGACTTGGCTGGGACCAACATGAGAACTACTCCAAGAGGAAACGGCCTTGTTTCCATATTATAGAGAAGTCCAGTGGAAATACAAAGGATATATTTGTATACATACTTGGGATTAATGCTAATACCAAACTAGTTAGGTGATATAGTGGATCCACAATTTGCTGTTTGTTTTACTAAGGGATATTTTTTTTTTACTTTATATTTGCTAAATGTCTCTTCTGTCCATTAGAACATATGATGATAGAGTAGTCCCTGACTTGGTTTGAGATCTGGTTGAGTTGAGCTGTCTGATCATTACAAAAGAGACATAACTGTAGAGGTGAAGACTTACCAGTTCTACACAGACAATGATACTTCACTCCTCTTACACATGAGAAGACATCAGTGTCATAAATGACAGAAAAACTGTTGTTTGTGGTGCACAACTTGAGGAGCTACTCACGGCACAAGACCGATCCACACAGTGTTATAATTGGCTTGTTGTATGTGGGACCCAGAAGCTTCATGGCCATTCACCAGGCTGGATAGTCATGTCTACCACCAGCAAAATTGGCCAGAGGTCCCAAAAATAAAAGTGAAACTTACCCCTGAAAATGTTCCTCCCCAATGTTCATTACAAATGGGCCCGCCCTGCTCTGGTTGAAATCATTCCTTTTAATGTTGGACCAAACAAGGACCAATGCCACAATGATGTAGAGTAGAGTTCATTATATCCTTTCCCTGATGCTACTGTGTTATAGGGTTTTGTTTAGTGGACTTTATATCAGTAGGTAACCCAGTGTAACAGATTAGAGTATACCCCCGGCCCAGACTACATCCGGGGGTACAGAGTGGCTATCCCCAGGGCTATCATACACCGGTACACCCTCAATGTAAGCACTTTTTAAATCAATGTGATGTTAATGCTATGTAAATGTGACATGTGAACACAGCCTAACATTATGTTCACATGTTGTAAACATGTTCACATTTCACGTTGTAAACATGTTCAAATTTACATAAATGCAGACTATGATTGTGTTCACATAGTTCTATGTAAATGCTGTATAAATAATTACTTTATACCTCGGGAGTATATACTCGGGGGGGGGGGGGTTATATTATGTCCGAAACCAAACTATCCCTGGCTATAAACTGGGATGGGGTTATTCAGGCAACACGGGAACAAATCTATAGAATATTCTTGAGGCACCACACCATTTACTGCTGAACATACAATAGTCCAGGTCTACAGTAAGCTAATGACTAAACACACTGTATCATTATATCATTCAGATGAATCAACGCTCTCATCGAGTCGCCCACAATTGCAAAAAAAAAAAATGAAATAAATGAATTTGCTCAGGAAGCATCCATGTTAATACACAGAATTAGTTAGGAAAACATCCCCTTCGTCAGCTAAGAGATGACACTGGGGATGGGCTGACAAATCGTTTTGGCACCTACCATTGATCTGGCAAAATTCCGTCTGGGAATAGTTAATACGATGACTTCTTCCCCATTGCTCAGTGCTGCCCTCACTTAGTAACGATGGTACTGCAGGTGGTTTCAAAGAGCTGGACGTTTTTTAAAGGTTATGCTAAGCAAGATTAAAAAAGTATTAACTTCTACCTTAATTAAGTGGTGATTGTAGGGTGCATCGGCAATTT